>NW_006239036.1:601484-651514 GCF_000226075.1 Solanum tuberosum
AATCACACCCCAAGAATTGGGGTTTTAGCTAGACATCATAAAAAGATAGAAATCGTTACCAAATTGTGTTTCCATCAACTGGGTAAGATTAATTTCTTCTTTATAAAGGTCCTAATTGAATATTCTCAAAGACCCACATCCAATTTCTCAAAAATGGAAAATTTCAATTCTTCAGAGCTAAGGAAATTAAGTCTCAATACTTAGAGTTCAAACTCAAAAATAACTCTAATGAATGTTCAGAATAAAATTTGATACAAAACATAATGTTTGAAAATGTATTTATAGTCGCCTAAATTATGTTGCGAAGGACCATTCGGCATAGTAATTCGGGATCGTCGATCAGTTTGGCGATCCGCCCTTTGGTCCATTCCATTACCTTTTTTCTTTGTCCTTCAGCATCCTCAAGTTCTGTAACTTTGGGCGATCCAACAGTGCATCGCGGAACCACTCGGCAACACGCCGACTGCTCCTTTCACTCGCCGACTTAATTTTCTCCTTCAGGGCTTGGCACACTCGAACTTTAGGCGAGATAATATCCATTCGACGACTCGCCCAATGGATTAGGCAATCACTAGGCCTTCTTTTCTTTGTTCTTTCAGCTGCCTTGTTCCTTTTTGCCCATTAGTGTCCATGCTTTGTTCCTCAATCCATATACCTGGAAATCAAGGATTTTACATCAGTTATTGGCTCAAAATAAGCATTTGAGGACACTAAATGTGTCCAAATAAAGCCCTACATGAGTCCAAATTGTGGACTCATCAAAAACCCCAACTTAAACTTTTCCTTGTCCTAAAGTAAAACTCAAGTTCAGTAGTTCAAAAAGGATGCCTCAAATAATGCTACACAAGACGCAATCATGAATGCACAAAAAGAAACTCAACTTATGCATGCAAGGATAAATTGTCCACTCAAGGATTCAAATTGTGACTCACCGTTACCAAAGATTCTCAAGCTCACACTACTTGCTTCAAATGCAAGTTCAAGCTCAACAAAGGTGCTCAAATGCCCTCACACAAAAAGGATTCCATATTCACACACAATGGTTCAACAATTTAAAGCTTCGGAATCACGATCAACACTCACACTCACAAAGATGAACACAATGCATGATTTCACCCAAAGGTTTGCCCTTTATTTCTACTCAACACTTGTTTCAGCTCACTCAAGATCAAAGAGGTCTTTTCAAGGATTGTAACGAGGCTGAGTGTAAAGGTATGGTTATTTAGGCTCAGTGGCTTCTATCCTCATGAAATGTGGTATGAACAACACTTTCTTTCCTTGTCCTCATCATTATCATTCATGCTCATAGGTCACCCCATTATTCACTTTCCATGGAATACCGAACACCCCATTTTCTTTGCACTTTCACTACTTTATTTCTAACTTTTTCATTCTTATTTCCTTTTTCTCTTTTTTTTTATATAGAGGGGTTCCATCTTTTTCAAAACCATGGGTAAAGGGGACTTCTTTGCACTTCTTGATTTACCTTGTCCTTTCACCACACCCTGGCTATTCACACAAACCATATCTCATGAGGATTAAGGGTGAAGGGATAAAGAAAGGTCACAATTTCATCATGTTTCTTCCAAGGAAAGGCTAAGGCTCAAAAGATGTTCAAGCGAAGTTCACACACTCGCAACGTAGGCCACAAAAGAGGTATACTGTCAAATTGTTTCACTCTTTAATTTTTTAGCCTAAGATCATTTCAAGAGCTTGCATCACTTAGTCAACCGGACCAACGGGGAAAATTCTCGGTGTCATCACACATGGTTCATGGTAAACTTATCACACAAGGCATTGACACCAATGTCAAACAAGACTCCACACTTTTGCTAGTGTGCAATGTTCATCACAAGAGACTCAATTTGATAACTAGCTAGTCATAACGAGATGCGAAAAGTTCACTTATTGCCTATGCAACTTCATTAGGCCTCATCGTAGCCGCACATTGATTTTTGTTGGATTATGAGCACTATTCGAGTCATCGGTGTTGATCAAGATCGATACTTAAATTTGCAAGAGAACAACCACATTCAAACACAAACAAGAGGTGGCACCAAAAAAAATTCAAAATGGGTCAAAAATCATTTACAATTAAAATAAGGAGCCACAAGCTCAAGCATCCACAAAATACAGTGCCAAAATACAATTCATATCACAAAACCCAAATATATAAATAGAACACTAGTCACAAAAGATGGCCTCACCCCACAACAAAACAAAAGCTATTTGTCCTCAAATGTAAGAAAACATATCCAAAATTTAATAAAAATATGAAAGAGAGGGCGGTAAAAGGAATCCCGTCTAAACAATCGCTCCGTCTGTCGGGGTATTAGTGCCCGGAGTGACACTCTAAATCTGGGTCTCAGTCTCAGAGTCACATCAACAGTATCACCAGCTCTACCAGGGTCAGCCAAAGGCGTATCTGCCAAAGAAGTCTGCACAACTGCATCTACCATAGCCTCCTCAGTCTCTGTAAGGCCCTCATAAGAAACCTCCTCAGAAACCTCAAGCATCTCTTCATCTGTCTCCACATCAGACTCGGGATTAGCTGCCTCCTTAACTCGAACATCATCTCCTGTAGTAGTCGGAGGCATATCTGGCTTAACTGGCACATTTGGAATCTCCGCATTCCCAAAAATCATAGACATGTTGGTGGACTTTTGCTAGTCCACATCTCTCCTCAGTGCAACAATAGCAGCCTTTAGAGCCATCACCTCCTCGGTGGCCCCTTGGCCACACTCGCACACCGCTATCCTAGCCGCTAGGGCATCAATGGTAGTACTCAAGGGTGTCATAACATCTGCAAGGACTGTCTGAATCATTCTCAGAATGGAGGCCTCAAGTATGGTGAGACGCCGATCAGTAGAATGGGCTAGCTACCCCATCCGTAGAAATGTAGCCTGAGTGAGCGGGGGCCGGGAGGCAGCATCAGCAGCAGTACCAGATCTGGGAGGCAATGAAGCAGCAGGGGAATTGGGAGTATTAGAAGGAACAACAGTAGAAGTACCTGAAGCCCCAGGGGATGAAGTAGGCAAAGGTGCCTATGTATGTGATGTGTTTGTATCAATAACGAGGGAAGAGTCCACCGGGGCTTCCTTCTTCCTCTCTGCCTCGCCTTTCATGTATTCTGCCGCGATACTCTCGATGTCAGTAGAAGATGTGGGAATCAGTTCCATATCCTTCTTCTTATCTGTAGGCACCTGAGCTCGTCTGCACAACTCGATGATCAACAACGGAAAGGGAAGGGAATTTTGGCGCTACTTGGCCCTCATGACCATATCCTGTGCCATAATCATCCCCAGATTTATCCTCATCTCATCAATGATGAAATCTAGACAGACTGCTTTGGCATGGTGGAGAATCGACTAGTTCTGGGATGGCATGATAGTACTGCTGATGAAGCCAAACCAGAACCTTGCAACTATGTTTATATCCTTCTTGTCAATCGGTGCTTCAATCTCAAGCCACTTGGGAGTACCGTCTGATATTAGCGGAGCCAACCACTTCTTCATGTTTTCGAGTGTCTTAGTCCTGATCAGATGCTGGCAGTCATCATCAATGCGTATTGAAACTCCAAAGACTATATTGATAGCATCACTTTCACATTTCACCTTCCAGCCTCTAACAACCACATAGTCAACCGACTTGAATTTGGCTATTGGCTTCTTCCCTTGTGGTATCAAGGCACTGTAAGCACTGTAGAATTCTCTGACCCAACTCAGAATGTACGGGCCATGGGGCTTGGCGAAGAGCTATAATTTGTGGAACTTCAGGCAGCTCATAATCTCTGGATATCTATCGATGACTCCATCAATGGACAACCTATTTTCTTCAATGATTGGCCTCAGCCCCTCAGTCTTCAGTCTGTTCATAGACTTGGAAGGAGGGCCTTGTACAACCGGAGCATGAACCATAGCCTGTTCTAGAGCAGAAAAGGCAGTGGTGGTTTGGGGAGTCTTGATCCAAGACGGATAATTCAGCCTCTTTGAATGTAGCTCCGCTCTTTGGGCTACTAGTAGCTCACCCGCAGGCTCAGAAGTTACAGCTTGATGCTCCTGGTGCTCACCCTCAATTTCTGAGGTGGTGGGGTGAGCAGCATAAATGTTGTCACTGTCGAAGCTGGACTCTAGTAATGCAGGTGCATGTACCTTCCCTTTGCCTTTTCCCTTCCCACCTATTGTGGGAATTTTGGTGGCCTTAGCCTTGGTTGCAGCTGCATCCTTGCTGATTTCTATACCCTTGGCCCTCTTATGAGGTAGCATGTCTCTACCGGCCACTTTTGGCCATGCCATGTCTTTGGCCTTTAAAAACCATCCAGTTCTCACCCATTCGGTGACATAAGTTTTGCTCGCCGACGGGCTCGGTGACACGCCGAGTGGGCACTTACTTTGCCGAGTTTTACAGGACCTCCAGTTGATGTGGGGGTCCAAACGAAGAACTAGGTCATGATCGCCCACCTGGTCGGTAATTCCCCAAGTTGCTCCTAGGCTCGCCGAGTTTTACAGACTCCAATTTCAAAATGTCTTGATTCCAACGGCGGTCCAAGTCAGGCTCGTTGGCCTCTTCGGCGAGTCACAGACTGGACTTTTAGCACGCAAACCAGCACTTTTCAAACACATTCCACACTTTAACCTGCACAATCAACACATCATTATTTCTAAAACAAAAATAAAATGATAAAACCTTGG
Source organism: Solanum tuberosum (assembly GCF_000226075.1). NCBI lineage: Eukaryota > Viridiplantae > Streptophyta > Magnoliopsida > Solanales > Solanaceae > Solanum > Solanum tuberosum. The sequence continues at coordinate 606,176 of NW_006239036.1, forward strand.
GTTGCCTCCCAAGAAGAGCCTTACTTAACGTCGTGGCGCGACACATGTCTCTACTTAGGTTTCATTCCTTGGGCTTGCCTCAGTGTCAAAAGGCAAACCCCTTTTTTGCTTTGGGTAGAGACAAGACAACACTTGGTCCATTTGGAACTCTAGTAGCTGAATGAACATGGAATGAGCAGTTGTCATCTGATTTAGAATCAAGCCATTTTCTCTTATCTCCTTCAATACTCTGTCGTGCTCTTCGACTTTGTGTAGAATGAGTGAGAGGACCTCTTCAATTTGCTCACCCTTTTGCTTTTTCATCCTTCGATACTCGTGAGGAGGGATGTGCCTGCCCTTCTTTCTGGACATTGCCTTCAATTCCGTGACTTTCTGGGTTAAGACATCCAACTGAGTCAACAATGTGGCCCATTCGTAGTCTCTTTTTGTTTCAACTTAACTAAAAATTCTAAAACAATACCACTCCCCAGCGGCGGCACCATTTTGATTTCACGTATCAGGATACTTCATCGTTAGTCAGTAATATAACCCAACTAAATGAGTTGGGGTCGAATCCCACAAGGAGTGGTACGTGTATGACAATCAATAAGAAAGTATGAATATGCTCAAGTCAATCATAGGAATAGACATTATTAAATAAAAACATAATTCAAATCAGGGGTGATACGAATGTCAAATAACATGGGGGTTTTGATTGTAATTATCAACTACTACAACAACAAATATTATGAAATAACAATTATGAGATGGGTTCTTGGGATGTGATTCGACTATGGACTAATCTAAACAAATGGGTAATTGCAACTGTTAGTAAATAGCTATAAATTAGTGAATAGGGTAGACTATAGAAAAGGTAAACTTTCTCTCAAACAATTTACCCAGAATCAAGTCAGTTTCTCTCGAACACGAACAAGCAAGCAAATAAGAACAACCTACGCCTTAGTCCATTCACTCTCTCCAACTGAATGTGTGGAAAAGGGTTTAGGATTCACTCTCTCGAGCTGAACCTATGACAACCCAATACCCACAGACCATCAATTCAATAATCTTAGTTTTAAAACCTCTCTCTCGATCAAGCCAAAAACACTAAGGTAGAACTACATTTGCAACTATAATACTTTAATTTTAACCACAATTATTGATTGAAATAGCTTCCTTAAACTAACAATTAGCAATACCCATCAGCTAAATCAACCTATAAATATAATCTAACCCCAAGAATTGGGGTTTTAGTTAGACATCATAAAAAGATAAATATCATTACCAAATTGTGTTTCAATCAACTGGGTAAGATTAATTTCGTCTTTACAAAGGTCCAAACTGAAGAATCTCAAAGACCCACTTCCAATTTCTCAAAAATGGAAAACTTCAATCCTTCAAAGCTAAGGAAATTAAGTTTAGATACTCAAAGTTCAAACTCAAAAATTACTCTAATGAATGTTCAGATTAAAATTTGATACTAAACATAATGTTTGAAAATGTATTTATAGTCGCCAACAATATGCTGCGAAGGACCATTTGGCGCAGTAAGTTAGGATCGCCGATCAATTTGACGATCCATCCTTTGGTCTGTTCCATCGCCTTTTTGCTTTGGCCTTCAGCATCTTCAAGTTCTGTAACTTCAAGTGATCCAACACTACACCGCGGAATCACTCGGTGACACACCGACTGCTCCTTTCATTCGCCGACTTGATTTTCTCCTTCAGGACTTGGCACACTGGAACTTTAGGTGAGATAATAGCCATTCGGTGACTCACCCAATGGATTAGGCGATCACCAAGCCTTCTTTTCTTTGTTCTTTCAATTGTCTTGTTCCTTTTTGCCCATTAGTGTCCATGCTTTGTTCCTTAATCCAGATACCTGGAAATCAAGGGTTTTACATCAGTTATTGGCATAAAATAAGCATTTGAGGACACTAAATCTATCCAAATAAGGCCCTAAATGAGTCTAAATTGTGGACTCATCACCTATGCCTAGAAAAATGAAATTGATGTAACTGGGTTTGTGTCATGAAAGGAGAATTATGGATTTAGATGTATTCTTCTAGAATTGATGAGATACACTAGAATTGCTTGAGATTAAAGTGCGTATGAAGATTATGTGATTTAGTGCTTTGAGAGTGAAGCTTATGTCATGAATTGTTTATTATTGATGTAATTGTTGTGGAAGGGATAGTTCCCACATAAATTTCTTAAGTATAAATTTATGAATGTGAAAGTCTTTCTCACATTGAATGATTCTAGGTTGAAATGATTGCTCACCTAAATTGAATCTAGACTAAAAGACTTAGTTATTAATGAGCCTAGAGGCGACTACCCTTGACCTCTATATGAGAAGGATATGGGGTGATTTCTCATACTCCTTAGAATTTAACAAAAGGTGACACCCCACGTTCCTATTATGATGTTGGACACGGAGGAGAATACCCATGATCCATTAGTGAAAGATGTGGAGGCAAATACTCGTGTCTTGTGATGAAAGGACATGGAGGCGAATATATGTTCCTATAAGATGGACATGGAGGAAAATACCCATGACCATATATGCAAGGCAAGAGGCGACTACCCATTAGCCTTGACAGAAAGGCAAGGTGGTGATTTCCCATGTCTATAAAAGATAAGCTAAAGATGATGAATGATAGGTGAAGAGCTTGGATGATTACTAAGGTTGCCTTCTATGATGAGTAAGACTAGTGGATGATTAACCATGTATTGGTTAAGTATGCTTTGAGGTTACTATATGAAGTATCCCTTTTATGTTATGATGATTTATGATATGCATTGATTATGCTTTATGTCTTATGTTGACTAATGTCTATTTTTATGTTGATGTTTATGTAAGCTATCATAGTTAGTACGTGTTTGTAGTAACACATACTCTTGCCTAGATTTAATATCCAAATGTAGGGTCCGGCAATATAGACTATTATCCCTGTGGCTAGGATCTTAGTAGAATCAAGATTTGAAGATTTGTGATTCCTCATAGCATTCAAAGATTTGACCATCATTTCTATTATGTCTTTCATTTTTTGTTTTGAAAATTATTGTATGGGTTGTGTCTCAAGGATTCTATTGTTTTAGATGGTTTGATACAAAGTGTATTAGACTTCCACTGCATTTTATAAAGACTTTGATGTTGTTTAAAATGTTTTAATTCCCGCTCATTTCTATTATCTTATGTTATGAATGGTAAGTCTCTTGTATAAGTCCTATCGGGGTCTTTTACGCCATGTTACATCTAGGAGGTACTCCTGGATCGTGACATAATTGTTGGTAGGAGAAACTAATCATTGGCAAAACAAGGATATTGCATAGATTAGATTTTGGGTATATTTTTCTGATTTTTATTGTTTTGTTTTTGTGGTTTAGGTTACGATTTGTGTAACTATTGGTTTTAAATTTTGGAATCTTCCTATAGTTATTACATTATAATTGAAGTTTTAATATATGTATAAAGGTAATCAAAATTTGGTTGTATTGAATTGTATGAATATCATTAGATTTATGATATTTGGAACAATTGACACTTAACCCTAGGCTTGAAATTTAGGAAATTTGAGACTTAACCCTAGGCTTGAAATTTAGGAAATTTGAGGATATTTGGAACAATTGACACTTAACCCTAGGCTTGAAATTTAGGAAATTTGAGACTCAACATATTAATTGATGCCAAAATTAGGAGCTTGATTATAGATTAGGTGAGTGTTTGGTCTAGGCTAAACATATAGTAATATGAGTCTCTACGGACTGACTTGCTTACGAATATTATATATTTGATAGATTGAGAACATTCTTAAGCTTTATGAAATGGAAAGGCAAAATTTTGAGGATTCCTAACACGTGTTTGGCATTCAAGGTATGCTAAGACTTTCAAATTTTGTTGAAGGATATTTTTCTAATTAAATATTAAAAATGGAATAGACAATGGGTAAGGGAGAATAATGGGGGTCTCGACCAATGGTGTGACAAACATTGTTATGAGTATCAGTGTTATAAAGAGAGTTTATTAGTATAGAATGACAAATTTTAATATGAGAATGTCAAATCATATGAGCATTAGCTGATGTATTATTGACTTATTTTTTTGTATTTTTTGTGTTTCTTTATTAAACTAGTATATTTGTAATAGTTGTGGTGATTAAATGTCATATCGATATTTGATTGATTGAGATGTATCATCATCCCCTTTTATGATACTATATCATGCACATGCATTAATTTGAGATTGAGTATAAGTTGGGCATGTGGAGATCATCCGTGATGAGGATTGTTTGATTTTATGATTATAAGTTGGGCACGTGGAGACTGTCTGTATTAGAAATTTTTTGAATTGATGATAGTGTGTTGAGATTGTCTGCAGAGACATGTGGAGATCGTCTGTGTCAGTATATGGACTGGCAAGTCCCTATGGGTCATGAACTCTCGATGTATTTCTGAAATGTATCGTGTATATAGTTGAGAGAGTACTTGTCATATGAGGCACATCATTTCATGGTGTCGCGTTATATTGCATGTCATTACATCCTTCATTCTTCTTGATTATGTGATTTATTTATAGTAACACATTACGTGATATTTGATTACCCCTATTCGATGAAACTTGACTGATAGGTATAATGTGGACTTGTATATAAAAAAGAATAATCTTCTTATATGTACTCATGTCACTACTTTTTCGTTGTCAGTCTATGATATATACTGAGTGCACATGTTGTTGTACTCATTCTACAAATGTTGTTGTACACCATATATCCGGAAATAGGCAAAGATAGCAGTTTTCCAAAGTTGCAGGTGCCAAACCACGCCGGCCACCCACGACCCGTGGATGGAACAATGGACCGTAGGTGTGGTCCGTGGTTGGCCTGCCTGCTAATGGCCTGAGAGCCAAGAACTACAGCCAAACCTATGAACCGTAGGTCAGACCACGATCCTTGGTCGGTCCGTGGTTTGAAGCCCCAAAACCAAGTCTCTGATGACCAAAGACGGTCCACCAGGACGGTCCATAGGTCAGACCACGATTCGTCGACTAGGGTCCGTCGGTGGTTAACTGGTAGTTATATTCAGGTTCAGTTCGTTCATTTCCTAATTAATTAATTTTTATACTATGTTATTTTGTCTATATTTAGGACCCTTATATAAATCTTTTTACCCCCCAAATTAGACCAATTTACTTCCTTCTTCCAAAACCCCAAAAGAAGATCAAAACCTCTCAAAAATATTCTCTCTCGAGAACTTGAACAAGAAGAAGAAGAAAGATTCACCTAGGGTTTTGAAGCAAAGGTCTCAATTCATCCATCAAAGATAAGCATTTGCACTTGAGGTATGGTAGTTTTCATCCATGAATTCCTTCCATTCATGGAGTCCTGAAATTCCTCTATTTTCTTAGTAGAATTACCCAAATTAGCTAGGGTTTTCTGCTAATACCACGGGTTCTTTTGATTATTGATCTAAATGATTGAGATATGTTTTAATATGCACACATGTATTATTTAAAATGCTTTTGTGATGTTTCCCCTATGAACCCATGTAAACCCCCATGTTTTCCAAATTGTGATTATATGAGGTGGGTTATCGATTATGAAAAAGGAGTTTGATGAACTAAAGCATGAAGTGATAGAGTCACATGAATTTATTGTATAATCCCTATCTTATCCTTGATTTATGTATGTGGTGATTTAAAGCAACCTTTGAACCTTGAAAGGACAATGTATGTGTTTATGCATGATCTTATAAAACCTATGTAAATGTTTTAACGATACTTTGAGAGTGAAGTACCCATGATGATGTTTGATGATTGTGTTGTGAAAGGATGTCTCAAAAACACATACTAGCATGATGTGAAATCCTTATATTCTTAGGTTGAAAGGCTTTCTCACCGAATTGAATCAAAGAGTAAGATCTATCCTAATGAAACAAGCTTGGATTGGTTATCCTAAGATACCTTTCCATGAATGATAAGAATAAGTAAGAAATGACTATTACATGGGAATTATGCTTAGCACTGAGTTGATATTGATGTGAGATGGAAGTTCTCCCGTTAATAGAGGTCGGGTTTCTAAAAGCAATCTCTTGATATGGAAGTTCTCCTGTTAGTAGAGGCCGGGTTGCTAGTAACAATCTCCTTATCCCATAAACTATGTGCCCCTATAGGATGATTAGCTAGTGGATCCACTTAAGATAAAAGTTTATGGTTCTACCTTAGGCAAGTAGAACAATCCTTTTCGGTGTGGGAGAAACCGGGGGATCATGTTATAGCTCACATGGTCTCTATGTCGGTTAAAGCTAATTTTCCCACAACAAGATGAATAATGAACTGAGGTTACTTCAAGTAGTATCTCATATGTGTTCAAAGGTTTTAAAGATGATGTTAGCTTGCATTGACCATGTTTATGAAGAATATTTTCTAACTCCTATCATGTTATGTTTTAAATTGGTTAATTGCATGATACGAATTGAAATGTCCCTTTTTGCATGTCTTAAATGCTTTATGCATAGCTATCATACTTGATACATTGTTTGTACTAACGCATACTCTTGTCTACATTGTTCCCAAATGTAGGGTCCGACAGACAGGTTTCCCGATCTCGTGGCTAGAGCTTGGAGTTTATTGTTTCTAGAGCTTGGTGAGTCCTAATCGTTAAAGGACGGATTTCCTATGTTTAGTTTCTTTCATGTATTTCTCTTTTTGGATATGACGTATGGGCTAGGCCCAATTTCATTTTATTGTATTAGATGGCTATGATGAGACATGAGTTTAGACTTCCGCTTTTATTTATAAAATGTTTTGAATTTGGACTATTGTTTTAATCTTATTATTCTATTTCTTACGTTACGAGATCTAAGTTTCTTGTATGGAGCTGTTAGGGGTTCTTTATGCCATGTTACATCTAGGGGGTACCCTGGTCGTGACAGTTGCACTCTTTTGTGGTGCAAATTTGATTCTGAATACATCTTATGGAGTTTTTTATGTCCGATCTTGGAGTATTTTAGAGTTATGGTGAGCTGCTTCGTTGTACCGAACCCCACACCACCCTCTATATTATTTTATATTATGATGTTTAGTATTCAGACAAAACATTTCGTACGTTTAGACTTATCATTTTAGTTTCAAACTTGAGCCATAATTTAGAAGCTCTTGTACTTATGCTACAAAATCTTTGGTGGTATTTTAGCTTCCCATATTTTATTCTTATAAAGACTTGGTATTTTTAGATATTCTACTTGTCATTTATCTTTTCACCTTTTTTATTTAGTTAAGATAGTAAAACTAGTGTGTTGGCTTACCTATCGGCTGGGAACATAGGTGTCATCACAACTTGTGAATCTGGGTCATGACAAAATATATGGTCCTTACATTGACAAGTAGGACAATCTTTTTCCGGTGTGAGAAACACATCACTTTCTATGTTATAGCTCACATGTTCTGTGTCAGTTATTGGTAAACTATGCCACAAAAAGAACTATATTTTCTTCAAAGGTTTTAATGACTTCCTTAATAATTTAATTTAAGCTTTCTTATGACTTTCAAAATGTTTCATTGAACTTATTCCATGATTTATGATTTTGGATTGTTAAGCTTTAATACATTTTACTTAGTCATGTATTATCATGTTTAAACTTATCATATCATCATGTTTACATTTATTCATTTTCCTCGTACTCGGTACATTCAAAGTAATGATGTATACATTCTGCCAATATTTTTTCATAGTTCATGATCTGATATTCCTCCATTCAACCGTGGGTAGGTTAGATTGCTCACTAATATCAGAGTTAGATCGAGTCCTCATGTTTCGCAGACGTTTCCACCATATGTCTTTATTGCTTTCGATGTCATTTTAGTTTTTCAGATTTTGTTCATAGCTTAGGGGTTTGTCCTGACCACATTATGATTAGTAGAGGCTTTGTCAGATATAGATGATGTATTCTACTTTATTTTAGACAAGTACTCTGTTTGGTATATTCTATGTACTAAGGAGTTTTGAAATTTATATCTCATTTTTATGTTGTATTATCTTAATTTGATATTCATAGTGTCATGCTTTTGTCAAATAGCTTGTTTAGAGCCTCTGGGATCCTATTCGTCATGTCACATCTAGGGTGTACTTTGGATCGTGACACATATTAATACCTCCATATCATATGGCACCAATGGAGTTGAAAGAGCTAAGAAGTAGTTATTGGCCATACTGGTAGGGGCTTTATAGAACTCAATTGTATACTACCTTTGTGAAAAATAGGGTACATACTTGAGAGTATATATTTATATTGCCTACCAATAGTTGAACGATGTAACAATAGACAACAAGTACCATTGCCTCGTATAAATTACCTTCTTGGTTAGTTACATGGAGCCGCATAATTCTCAAGTATTAATTTTCTTTGTTTCAGTAGTATAATAATCTCTGAAGCAGAAGAAAATATTCTGAGATAGCTTTCAGAACTTGATTGATGCATTTAAAAGTTATTTGTGTTATCTTTCGAACCTGTACGTGCACTCATTAACTTAATAAACAGGAAGTTTAGGACATTCTATATAGATTTTTTATGGTATTTGTGGATGATATTTACTCTAAACTCTCATAGTCAAGAAGAACATAAATATTAAATGAGCAAGAATGTTGCTACAAATATTGTGACACATCAACTTTATGTTACAAATTTTTGTTAGACTCGTAGTATTACTGGTGTATGTTATATTTAATGATGGAACTATTGCGAGTCCTAAGTAGGCAGAAGTAGTTAAAAATGACACAAGCCCATTATTGGTACAGAGAATAGCAGCTTCTTGAGTTTGGCAGGCTATCACCAACATCTTGTGCATAGTTTATTTGGAATAGTACTTCCCTGGAACAACAACTATACTTAACCATTTAAAACATATGAATCATCAATAGATAGACGAGTATGAGTAGACACTTTCAGAAGCTCAAAGCATGTTCGACCACCACAACAATGTTAATCTTACTGTCATATTTTAGAGGATTCACGGTGCTCTATGATGCTTCGAGATACATGTATAAGCATGAACAAAACTTCTCAATCATAAGCTGAGGATGGTTACAATGATATTTGGTCTAAAGTTCAGAAGCAAACCTATACAATGAAACCATCGATGTTAATACAAACCACATGAGAATAAAATATATGTTCAAAGAAAAAGATTTGATTCATCAAATTATACCAATACTACTAAATGTGTGTCAAATTTTGCTATTCTGTGTCATTTTTGAGAAAAAAATATAATTGTTTATAAGGATGCATTAAGAAGAAAATATATAGGTTATGTGGAACATATAGCTCATGCAAAAGGACTTTTAGCCTAGGATTTACAAATACTCAAGGATATAAGTATCAAACATAGTGGGAAAAACTCAATACACTGTTCACTTATGTTCAGGTCAAATACTTATTGATAACGCACATTAAGACCACCTAATATGAGGATGAGAACTTGCGCAAATCACAAACATAAGGTTCTAGTGGATAAATACCGGGATACAACCTTTGATTGGTATATTGTTTTTAACATATATGGTTTGAGACTGGAATATTCTTGAAGAAGCTATAACTCTAACTACACTATATGTCCGTGATAACTAAGAAGTAATATTTCCTTAAACATTTATATTGGTAGGAGGAACAAAAAAGGCATTGTTATCCTTATTTCTAGTTGTTTGACTGACAACATGTTAAAGTTGAGCATCAACGACCCATAAGATTAATACAACAACTCGAGATCTCTACAATGGATGTGGAAGTGTTACTATGAATTTTGTGACGCGTCTACCATGTCCCCTTAGATTTTATGAATATCTATGGGTAATTGTAGGCCAACTCATCAAACTAGATATAACGGAAAAATATAGTAGAGATATACATGAGTTGAATTATTGACTCTATGAGGTTTTATTGTTCTTTATATTTGATGGTAAATCACAATATATATCTTATTTTTGGAAATTGTTTCAGAAATCCTTGACTAAAATTCGAGTGGATATGCTAAATTTTATCATTCTTGATGTCATTGGAGGTAGTTGAGATTATTATCTATCTTGGCTAAAATTGCCTATAACAGCAACTCGTATTTACACATTAGATGGATCCATATGAAGAATAATATGAGAGGTGATGTCTTTTTCCTATCGGAAAGTTTGAAGTTGGATACCCTGATATATTTGGACCAGACTTGGTATTCAAAATTATTTGACAAGGTCCACTTTGTCAAGCAAATGTTGCTCACATATCAAGTTAGATAAAAGTCTTATGTAGATTAGAGGTGAAGATGTTTAGTGTTCACAGTTGAGAACAAAGGTTTCTACGAGTCTCTAATGTAAAGCGTGATATAATTCATTAAATGAGGTGAATTCAGACTGAGATTTATAAAAATATTTGAGACAATGATAAGGTTGGAATAGTGACATATCATTTCACACTTCCTAGGGAGATAATTCTTTTATTAATCTAATGTTTCATGTATCTATTCTAAGAAAATGTATACCACACTCCTCTCTTATGCTTGAATCACAAATTATACAACTTGTTAAGAAATTAACATATGAAGAGAAGTCAGTTTACATTATTGATATACAAGTAAAAAAGTTATGGTTAAGAAAGTTGTGTATGGGTCTTAGTGAGAAACTATATTGTTGAATAAGATAGTTGGTATGGTAAGATGATATAAGATAACATGCAATTCAATTCTCTTCACAGGTATGCACTTATTTAAATTCGGGGACCGAATTTCATAAGTTGGGAAGAATATAATATCTCATATTCAATAAAAGGGTATTTTTGCAAAAATAAAATAAAATAAAAATAAGAACATTATGTTAATTTGTTGAAGCCTTAATTACCTGGTGACGTTAAATTGTTAGGGTTATGGAAAAAATATTTGATCACCACCAAAAACCAAAGGTTTAAAACATGGAGATAAAAGAAACAAAGGAGAAAGTAAAGAATTTTGGGTCTACAAGGTAATTTTAAAAATAAAGAAGAAGAAGAAGAAGATAAAGTTGTTGCAACAAGGTAAAATTTTCTTCTCTCATTGTCACAACCCAAAAATAGATGTGATGGCACTCGTTTTATCCCACCAAGACAAGTCAGCCTACAACCCAACCGATTTGATAAAGTGTGGAAATAAAAGAAAAAATAGAAGTTTAAAAACAATTACTAATACGGATAAAAAGTTAATTTAAATTAAATCTACAAAAGTTGGTTGTCACGTGCTCAAGCCTCTAATATAAATACTAGAATTGAAAGAAAATACAGAAGTCTTAAATGACGTTTTCTCTCAAGTATAAGAAAATCATAAATGGGACTAAGAAGGTTCACTGAGAAGACAAACAACTACCTCACAAATCTCCAAAGGAAGCCTCAGAATAAAAGAGATTAGAAGGTATCACGAAGATTCAGGCTCGTAACCTAGTAAAATTCTAAACACAAACTAAGGAAATAGAATATGGGTACTCCTACCACCCCAACCAAACCTCCACAACTAAAACCTGCATAAAAACAACTCAACCTAACAATTCACAATTTACATAGCACAAGGCTCAACAACAATACTCTAACAATTACATATCCTCAACAACAAACTCAATATTCATTAATCACAAGTTCCATAGAAAGGTACTCACAAGATCAAGTTCACCAATGACAAAGATGTGCAATGAAATAAAATGTCAAGTATAGTGATGCATGTTTGACCTAACGATACACACACGCTATCTCTCAGTCTGGGACCCATGGGGACATATCAGTCCATGTATCCATAGTGGCGTGTGACACGACCCTCGAAAATTAAATATCTCGTGGCATGCAATACGTCCCTCCATAATAGAATCTGTCGTGACGTGTGACACATCCCTCGATAATAGTTTCATCGCAGCGTCGACACATCCCTCAAAATGGTACATCATCTTTAATTTTTATTCTTTTCAATTCAGATAAAACTTATCACAACCATGTCTCATAACCAATGCAAATGAAATGTTCACATAAATAATGAGGAGATGACCATTTTTATAATAATGCACAATTCACAACAATACAATTGTGATACAACATCAACAATGCGTCAATAAGTCTTTCAGCCCACTCTCAACACATCACACACCAACAATTAATCACATTGCTTTTTACTACCCCTTTTTCATCATTAGAATTATTTAATATGGACGAGTCAACCCATCACCAAGTCCCATTACTCGCCAACACATACCACAAGGAAATACACGATTCTATACACTTAACAAGGGTCTAGAAATCTAATCGCCTCAAATAACCGATCAATCACTCCAGGAGTTGAGTATTGTCTTTTTGTTGAGCTCCCAAATCAATGTAATCTATTCAAGTACATATTCACAATAAGATTTCAAAACTAACAACACCCATATTACTACGTTGTTAGCCTTGAGACACCATATATTTATATTTATTGCTATAATCATCAATGGCTAATCATGGCCTTAATCATTACATGATAATTGGCCATTAACACCCTTGTTCTCCATTTTTTTTAAAAACGACCTATATAGATTAAAATTTTCAATTCTTCTAAATTAAAACCCATTTAATTGTTTCTCTTCTTCAACAATCAACTATACTGATAATAATAAAATAATAATATGATATCTATCATATATATATATATATATATATATATACAACAATACAAAGGTTTGGGCGTGATTACTTGATGACAGTATGTCCTATGTTCCTTTTTGTGTCTATGTGTCGCTGATGCACATGTTAATTTCTTTCTTCTCTTTATTTTTTTTATAAATTAATTATTTATTAAAAATAATAATTCCTACTGACCTATTTTAATATGTCAGACTTGGCCCATTATTATTAATAATAAACAAATTACCCACAAATTAATTAATATAGTTAAATGGCTATTCAAAATTATCAAAAATGACCTTTTGGGTTTGGGTCATTACATTATCCACTACTAAAAACCATGTTAGCCCTCGAACATAAAGTAAAAGAAAGTACCTGAAGTTTCCAAAATGTGAGGATATATGGCACACATGTTAGACTCTATCTCCCAAGTCACCTCCCCAACTGAATGATGCTTCCACTTCACCTTCACTGAAGCAATCTCCTTGTTACTTAGCTTTTGAACCTGCCTATCCAATATAACTATAGGTTCCTCCTCGAATGTCAAGTCTGGACCAGCTCCATGGAATCAAGTGAAAGCACATGAGACTCATTAGGAATATACTTTCAAAGCATAGAGATATGGAAAACAGGATGATGTGCCGACAAACTAGGTGGAAAGGACAACTTATAGGTCACCTCTCCCACTCGGCTGCAAATATCAAAAGGTCCACCGAATATATGGCTAAGCTTGCCCTTCTTTCTAAACCTTACCACACCCTTCATGGGTGACACTCTAAGCCAAATATGATCGCCTTCCATACACTACAAGGCTCTAACTCTCTGGTTTGCATAACTCTTTTGTCGACTCTGAGTTGTCAATCGTCTATACTTAATCATACGGACTTGCTCTATAGCATCTCTATGCAAGCCTGTATCCTAAGAGTCCATCTCTGCTAGATCAAACCAACCGATCGAAGATCTACACCGTCTGCCATACAACCCCTCAAATGGAGTCATCTAAATACTAGAGTGATAACTGATATTGTAGGCAAACTCTCCTAAGGGAAAATGTCAATCCCATCTAGTACCAATATCGATCACACATGCTTGGAGAATGTCCTCCAACACATGAATCATCTACTATGACTAACCATATGTCTGAGGGTGAAAAAATTTATACTCATATCTAACTGAGTACCCAAACCATGTTGTAATGCCTTCCAAAAATGGGAAGTGAACAATGAACCTCAATCAGATACAATAGAAACCAGAACTCCATGTAGTTGGACAATCTTACTGATATAAAGCTCATCTAACTTCTGCACTGTATACTTCACCCAAACCAGAATAAAGTGGTCAGACTTGGTCAGCCTGTCAAGAACAACCCAAATGGAGTCATAACCACCCACTGTGGTAGGCAAACCCACAACAAAGTCCATAGAGATCCGCTCCCACTTCCAAGTAGAAATAGGCATGCTCTGAGATATACCCTCGGGCCGCTAGTGTTCAGATTTGACTTGTTGGCAAGTCAAACACCTAGAAACAAAGTCTGCAATATCTCTATTCATGCCATACCACCACTAATGCTGACTGAGATCATGATATATCTTCACCGCTCTTGGATGGATGGAATAGCGAGAGCAATTAGCCTCCTAAAAAATCATTCCAATCAGTTATATGTCTTGGGTGATGAGTCCAAGATTTGGACTCATTTAGGGATGTATTTCCATAGATTTAGTGTCCTCAAATGCTTAATTTGTGCCAATAACTAATGATAAATCCTTGATTTTCAGGTATATGGATTGATGAACAAAGAAAGGACACTAACATGCAAAAAGGAACAAAACAAGCTGAAGAAATGAAGAAGGGCGAGCCTGAGGATCGACAAGAGCACTGGACGTGTCGCCGAGTTTCTCAGATGACCGCCTAAAGATCCAGTGTGCCAAGCTCTGAAGGAAAGAACCAAGTGAACAATGAAGATGAGCAGTCGACGGATCGCCGAGTGAATCCGCGATGCCAAAGATAGATCGCCCAAAGTAACAGACCTTGAGGATGCTGAATGTCAAGGCGAAAGGGCAGTGGAAGTGACCAAAGGGCGGCTCACCGAGTGGATCGACGAGCCAACTTACTTCACTGAAGGGGCTTTCGTAGCTTATTTTCAGCAACTGTAAATACATTTTTGAACATTTTAGTTATTATCTATCAAATTATCTTGGATAGTTTTATTTTCTATCAGAACTCTTAGAACTATTCTCTCTAGAGTTTACCTTATCTTTAAAGGATTGAAGGTATTCACTTTTGAGAAATTGGAAGTGGGTCTTTGAGATTCATCAAATTGGAGAATTGTAAGGACAAAATACTCTTACCTAGTTGATGGATAATCAATTTGGTAACTATTTTTACCTTTTTATAATGTCTAGCTAAAACCCCAATTCTTGGGGTGTTATCATGTGATTATGGGCTAATTTAGTTTATGAGGTATTGCTAATTGTTAGTTTAAATGCTATTTATAAGTGAGTTTAATCATTAATTGTGGTTTAATTTAGGAATTGTACTTTCTCGAGAGGGAGGTTCTAGAACTAAAATTATTGATTGATGTTTTGTGGGTATTGGGTTGACTTGGGTTCACCTCGACAGAGTGAATCCTAAACTCAATCCCACACATTCAGCTCGAGAGAGTGAATGGATTAAGGTGTGGGCTCCTCTTATTTTGCATGGTTGTTGATGTTCGACAGAAATCACTTGATTAGGGGTAAAGTATTCAAGAGAAAATTACCTCCCTTATAGCCTAGTCTACTCAGTAATATCTAGCTATTTATTAATAGTTGTGATTATCCATATGTCTATATTTTCCTATAATCGATCACATCCAAAAAACCCATCTTATTATTGTTAACTCGTATTGTTTGTGACTGTTTGTAGTTGTTAATCAAAACCAAAACCCACATTTGAAATTCGTGTCACCCCTTAATTTGAATGATGTCATTATTCAATAATTTCTATTATTATGACTGATTGGACCATGTTCATACCTCCCAATTGAATCTGAAACATGTAATGCTCCTTATGGAATTCGACCCCAACTTATTTAGTTGGGTTTTATACTAATTTACGATTGTTGAAGCTTAAGATTAGCTGCAGTGTATTTGAAACGTTATTAATCAAATAGTGCCGTTGTTAGGGAGTGGTGTTGTTTAAAATTCTTTTGGTGAAGTTGAATTGTGTTCTTTTTAGTCACAGTTGAATCTACTTATTTTTAGTTTTGGTTTTTGTGTTTCTTATTAAAACATAGGAAATGAGCATAAATAGTAACAATGGTAGCCAAGTGGGCCACCAAGATGATATTGGGAACCTCAACGATGTCAGTGAACCCAATGTCAATGACCCCAACCAAATGGGTGGAGTTGGTGCCATTCGCTTGCCTCCAACTGAAGGAAATGTTGTGTTTCACATCACAAGCACCATGTTGCAGCTCTTACAACTGAAAGATTTGTTTAGTGGGCTGGCTCATGAGGATCCCCGTGAGCATTTAAGGAATTTTATTGATGTTTGTGGACCGTTCTCCTTTAAGAACATATCTCAAGAATCGGTCTGGCTAAGGTTGTTCCCATTTTCTCTAATGGGAGAAGCATGCAAGTGGTTGGCGGAGTTGCCAAGAGATTAGATCACTTCGTGGGAACAGCTCATTATCACATTTCAAGTGTGATTTTTCCCTCCTTCGAAGATGATAAATCTTTGAAACAACATCCAAAGCTTCAAGAGTTTGGAGGGTGCGGTAATTCATGAGACTTTTCTAAGGTTTAAGAAGATGGTGCTGCAATGCCCAACTCATAGATTGCCTGATAATGTTCTGATGCAATACTATTACAGATGCTTTGATTCAGTGAACAAGGGAGTGGCAGATCAAATTTCTCTGAGAAGTTTAATGCAACAACCTTATGTAATAACAGCCTAACTCCTTGATGGCATGACCAAAATTAACTGGGCATGGTACACCCGCTAAGATAAGGTTTCTCCTCTTACTTACAAATTGTCAAAAGAAACAGATTGAAAAAGATCAAGAGAGACCAAAACATAGCAAAGATGATGACCCAACTAGACATCTTGGCCAAGAATGTCATGGGTGCTAGTACAAGGAGTGTCAATATTGTGGGTGTTGGTTGTGTGAACCCCGATGAGGCCAAGTTTTGTACAACGAGGAAGTAAAGTTTCTAACCAACCAAGCAGGAGGTTATCGTGCAAACTACCCAAGGTCGGGTGGTAATCAATGTTGGAATAAAGATGAGGGCTAGAGAAATCGTGATAGAGAGTGGCGTGATTGTAATGCCACTTGGAAAGAAAGAGAAGGGGTGAAGGATAGGTATGTTCCTCCCTATGCGTGTCAAAAGCCCAAAGATTCTGAGGGTGGCCGGACTGAGGATATGCTCTGGCGTATTCTCAACAAGGTTGAAGGGTCCGATAAAGTTTTGAAAGACATGAAGAAAGACAAATCAACTCTCAACCATAGAGTGACCTCTCATTCCATATTTATAAAGCAGTTGGAGACCCAAATGGGTCAGATTTCATTGCATCTTAATCCAAGACAACATGGGGGGGTTGCCTAGTGAAACTATGGCAAACCCCAAGAATGAAGTATGAGTGGGTACTTGCTTAGTGCCACGACGTTAAGTAAGGCACTTCTTTGGAGGTAACCCGAGTTTTTAATGCTTTGTGTTTTGATTTTGAATAACGGGTATTGATTTTGCAGGTTGAAGAGCGGAATGTGTTTGCACTATGCAGGTTGGCAAGCCAAGAGTCCAGTCGGCGACTCGTCGAGGTGGTCGGCGAGCCCGATTTGGACCGACGTTAGACTTAGGAAAACATCAAGTTAGAGTATGTAAAATTCGGCGATCTATAGATGAGTCGGCGAGCCCGACTTTGTCCGTCGTTTGGACCCCCAAATTGACTGGAGGTCCTGTAAAACTCGGCGAGGTAAATTATCACTTGGCGCATCGCCGAGTGGTTCGGTGAGGACAACTAATATATCATTGAATGGGGAGCGAATTGAATAGTTTTTAAAGGCCAAAGGATTAAAATTTCAAACTCTTTCATATTCCTTCGTTTTAGCCCCATAGAATCACTCCCGCACTTTATATTTTCTATATTGTTGCATTTTTATCGCTTTTTGTTCTTTTGTCTCATGTTCGGAATTGGATTCCATTGTTGCCTAGCGTTTCAAACTATTATTTTAGCATAAAGGTTGGTTTTCCGAACCCTGAACTCTTGTATAGTAGTTAAACTTGAATGCCCTTGAGAAATTTGTATTGATGTGTGCTCGGCCTATACTGAAATCATGTTTGATGTGCTAGTTTGCCTATCGTAGTTTCGTGATTGTGCTTAATTGCTTAAAATGTTGATTCCCTGAGTTTCGTGCTTTAAAACTTATCAAAACTTATTGGGTTAAGGTAAATTTATGTTGGGTCTTGTTGGCTGAAGTCTAAGTAATCCCAATTGTGGTAAATGATGTACTTTACCCGATGATGTAGCGTTTGATGACATTCTTAAGGGAAAAAGTCATCAAATGGCCAATTTTGGCCAAACCAAGTGAAGTCTGAGTACCTCGGTGGCCTGGGTCGTATGGGTATGGGCTTAATTGAATTAGTGTGTTATTTGATTTTGTTTCCAGGTGCTGTGGGTTTGATTATGGGAAAATGGGTTGAAAATTGGCACATTGAGCAGTTTGGCGAGCTGGGTCGAACTCGCCGAACCACTCGACGGTTCGCCAAAGTCCCCTTTGATTGCCTTTAATTTCGTGTTTTGGCTAGTTTAGAGTCTGTAACTTTTGACGGGAAGCTTGAGCTCGCCGAGTTCACTCGGTTACTCGCCGAAAGTCTCCCTTGATCACCCTTTCAAAGCCCCTAACCACTGAAACATACTGTAACTTTCTGAGGGCTACTCTGAGCTCACCGAGTGGTGTTGGCGATTCGTCCAAAGGCCCAGAACATCGCCAACCTGCCATTATTCTGGGAATTTTTCAGGTCAATCTTTTTGGCGAGCCCGATCTGGCTCGCTAAAGTGATTCGGCGACTCGCCGATCGGTTCGGTGAGTCTTTCTATAACCTATTTTCTGCACTTTTCTTGAATTATTTCTAACTTTAGCCGATGTGTATTGCAGATACGGATAGACCAAAACTAGAAGGACGAGACATGTGTCCCCGCAAACGGGTAAAGAGAATCACAATCAATGAGGATGTAGCTACATCCAAAGCGAAAGCAACAAAACCTTTCTACCACAGGTGGGAAAGGTAAGGGAAAGGGCAAGGCGCCTGCTGCTAAGTCACCAGAGGTCAGCTCCGACAGTGAGGGAGTTTATGCTACTGACCTCACCACCTCTGAGAGTGAGGGAGAGCACCAGGATGCTCAGGCTCACACTTCTGAGCCTGAGGATGATCAGCTACTACAAGCCTAGAGAGCTGAATTACGCTCCAAGAGGCTGAATGATCCGTCTAGGATCTGGGTACCCCAGGCCACTCCTCATCATCCTGTTCCAATCCAAGCTGTGATTTCATCACCTCAGGCACAAGGTCCTCCTCCTCGGTCTCTCAACAGACTAAAGACTGAGGGACTGAGGACTATTTTCGAGGAGAAAAGATTGTCCACAAATGGAAAAGATGATGACCCATCAGGACATCTTGGCCAAGAACGTCATGGGTTCTGACACGAGAAGTGTTAATATTGTAGGTGTTGATGGTGTAAACCCCGAAAAGGCCAAATTTGAAACGTTGTACAATGTGGAAGTGAACTTCCTAGCCAACCAAGGAGGAGGTTATCATGCAACTACCCAAGGCCGGGTGGTAACCAAGGGTGGAATAGTGATGAGGGCTAGAGAGACTGTGATAGAGAGTGGAGTGATTGTAACGTCACCTGGAAGGAAAGAGAAGGGGAGAAGGATAGGTATGTTCCCCCCATGAATATCAAAAACCCAAAGATTCTGAGGGTTGCTGGACTGAGGATATGCTCTCACGTATTCTCAATAAGGTTGAAGGGTCCGATAAAGTTTTGAAGGAAATGAAGGAAGACATATCGACTCTCTACCAGATAGTGACCTCTCATTCCGTCTCTATCAAGCAGTTGGAGACCCAAATGGGTCAAATTTCTTCACATACCCAGGACAATAATGGGGTTTCCTAGTGATACTATGCCAAACCCTAAGAATGAAGTTTGAGTGGGTACTTGCGTCGTGCCACGACATTAACTAAGGCGCTTCTTGGGAGGCAACCCAAGTTTTTATTGCTTTTTGTTTTGATTTTGAATAACGGGGTGTTGATTGTGCAGGTGGAAAACTGGAATGTGTTTTAAAAGTGCTGGTTGGCAAGACAAAAGTCCAGTCAGCGACTCACCAAAGAGGTCGTCAATCCCGACTTGGACTGCCGTTGGACTCAGGAAAATATCAAGTGAGAGTCTGTAAAACTTGGTGGGCCCATGGATGAGTCGGTGACTCCCCGAGGTCGGTGGGCCTGACTCTGTCAACCGTTTGGACTCCCAAATTAACTGGGGTCCTGTACAACTCGACAAGGTAAGTAACCACTCGGCGGGTCACTGAGGATGACTAATAACGCCAAAAGGGCCGTGAACTAAACGGTTTTTAAAGTCCAAAGGTTTTAAATTTCAAACTCTTTCATATTCCTTCACTTTTAGCCTTATGCATTCACACCCGCACTATATAGATTCCATATTCTTGCATTTTTATCACTTTTTGCTCGTTGATCTTGTGTTTGGAGTTGGAATACATTACCGCCTTACCTTAACAACTCATATTTCGGCTTATAGGTTGGTTTTCCGAATCCCAAATTCTTAAATAGCGGTTAAATTCAAATGCAATTGTTTAATTGTTATTGATGTGTGCTGGGCCTATTCTAAACTCGTAATTGTGTGCTAGTTTGCTTATTTTAGTTTTAACATCGTGCCTAAAATGTTCATGTTGTTGATTTCCCGAACTTTGTGCTTTAAAATTTATCATAAATTTGTGGGTTGCGTTAAATTATTGATGGTTCTAGTTGGGTGAATCTTGAGTAACCCCAATTGTGCTAAATGATGTACTTTGCCCAATGATGGAGCGTTGGACGTCATTCTCAAGGTCTAAATTCATCAAATGGCCAATTTTGGCCAAACCAGGGGAAGCCTTAGTACCCCGATGGCATGGGCCGTATGGGTTTGGACTAAATTGAATTAATGTGTTGTTTGATTTTGTTTTTGAGGGCTGCGGGCTTATTTTATGAAACAGGGTAAAAAATTGGCACGTTGGGCAATTTGGCGAGCTAGGTCGAGCTCGTCGAACCACTAGGCGGTTCACCAAAGTCCCCCTTGATCGCCTTTAAATTCGTGTTTTGGTTGTGTCTGATTCTGGAACTTTCGGTGAGTAGCCTGAGCTTGCCGAGTTCACTCGGTGACTCACCGAAAGGTTCCCTTTGTCGCCCTTTGTACGCCTCTAACCCTTAAAACATACTATAATTTTCAGCGAGCTTGTCTGAGCTTGCCAAGTGACGTTGGCAATACACCGAAAGACCCTGAACCTCACTTACCTGCCATTTTTTTGGGAAATTTTTGAACCAGTCCTTTCGGCGAGCTCAATCTGTCTCACCTAAGTGAATCGGTGACTCGCCGACCCAGTCGGCGAGTCTTTCTGCAACCTGATTTTTGCAATCTTGTTCTGATTAATTTTAACGCTTTTTGGTGTATATTGCAAATATGGCTCAAACCAACTTGGACGATAGTGGTATGTTGCCCCACAAAAGAGCACGGGGTATTATTCTTAATGACGGGGCAATTGCTCCTTCTTAAATGGGAAATAAGGCACCTCCTAAGGGAGGCAATGACAAGGGAAAAGTGCACGTATCTGAGACACCGGAGAACAACTCCGGCAGTGAGAAGGAGTCTATTGATTCTCAGGTCTCACTCTCCGAGCCTGATGACGACCAAACACTACAGTCTCGATGAGCAGAAATACTTGCACGATCTCGTCATGATTCATGTAGTATCCTAGAGTCTACTCTCCTGTACTAAGTACTGACTTTATGTCAGCTCCAGCACAGACGGTGGTTCCAATGCCACTAACTCAGGGTCATCCTCCCCGGCTACTCAACAGGCTAAAGGCCGAGGGATAGAGGACAATTCTTGAGGAGAAAAGACTTTCTAGAGATGGCCTAGTGGACAGGTATTCTAAGACGTGGGATACACTTCGCTACCATAAATTTGACATCTTCACTAGGCCTCGAGGCCCATATATCACCACCTGGGTTCATGAATTCTACACTGCGTACGGTGACCTAGTACCCTAGGGGAAGAAGAATGCCAGTGTCTTCAGACTAGTGAAGTCCGAAATGGTTCGGGGAAAGAAATGGGGTGCAACAACGTTTATATAAATGTTGCACTTGACAGAGCTACTGAGATTGAGCATGAGTACGAAGGTTTAGCTACAACACAGACCCTGGATGATCTAAAGGGTTGGCTTGCTTCCCTAATTTGTGACACCACCCCGAGGTGGATTGAGGCAGGAGCTCCGATTGAGAAGAAGAATTTGAATGTAGTTGCGCGGTACTAGTTTGGATTCATTAGCAGCTCCATTATGCCCTGACAGAATAAGTCCATCCTCCGCCACCTAAAGGCAGGCTGTCTAGGATCTATTATCGCAAAGAAATGGCTCAACTTGGACTCAGTATTGAGCAGGAGATGACCATAAGGGCCAAATAGTGCTAGACGTCCCTTCTCTTTCTAGTCCTGATTACAAAATTATGTCGGTGTGCTGGAGTTCCTCGTGACGAGAGGAGGGACATAGAGGTCACTCCCACATCTTCCACCAATATCTGATGCATAGAGGCTGAATATACTCGGGATAAGACGGATAAGAGGAGAGTGGCTGAGTACACTCTGGTGGTGGTTGATGCATCCCCGTAGGATGATATTGAGTCTATACCTGTAGAGGCGTCTTTGCCTACTCTGGGCTCTGGGCCTTAAGGGTACACCCGCTTCCAGTTCTTTCTAGGTTCCTAGTTCTTTTACTACTTCCCAGCCTAACATGATTACTCAGGCCATGATCCTCAAGATGAGGCACCTAGCCCATTCTGTTGATGTGCGGGCTACCAGGGAAGAGGCCGAGTTGCCTTGGATGATTGACCGAGCCATCTTAGCTGCGTTAACACCCCTCCAAACATCTATTAACGCTCTCACAGTGAGAGTAGAGACTTGTGATAGTCGACACAGGGTTACTTCAAAAGTGACGACTTTGAAAGCTGAGGTTTCAAACTTGAGAAAGGATGTGGACTATCTGAAGTCGACAGACTTCACTTCTCTCTTTGAGTCAGCTGAGGATCGGGATACTGCAGCCACCACCGGAGATGTGCCTATGGATGATATAACAGAGGTGGAGAAGGATGAGGAGCAGTACGAAGCTCAGGAGGCGACCATCTACGGAGACTTATCAAATTTAGAGGAGATGATTGCACAGTCAATCATTCATTCAGATATCATTGACAAAGATGTCAATGGTAGGTTCTAGTGGAGCCAGTGTTGCTACTACCCCGGGCAAAGATACCCAAGATCCAAGTGTAACCCCGGGCATTAATGCCCCTACAAATGGAGCGACTATGTAGACATGATCTTTCTTTACCTCCCTCTTTGTCATTTTTATTGACTTTTCATTATGTTTGTTGCATTTGAGGACAATTGCTTTTTGTTTGTGGTGGGGTGAGGTATATCCATACCTACCTCTTGTGACAATATTTTGTATATATATATATATATTGGGTTTTTGTGTTTAAAATTGTGTTTTGATCTTATCTTGTAGATGTTTGACCTTATGACTCCTTGTTATGAATGAAAATGGTTTTTGACCCATCTGAAAATTTTTGCCACCTTTTCTTTTGTGTGATTGTGGCTATTTTTGTGCAAATTTAAGTATCGGTCATGATCAATACCGATGACTTGAATAGTTCTCTTAATCGAACATAAATTAATGCACGTCTACGATGAGGACAAAAAAGTTACATAGACAATGTGTGAACTTTTTGCATCTCGTTGTGACTACCCGATTATCGAATGAAAGTGTGGAGTCTCATTTGATATTGGTTTCAATGCCTTGTGTGATGAGCTTACCGCGAACCTTGTATGATGACACCTAGAATTTGCCCTGTTGGTTCGGTTGACTAAGTGATGCAAGCTCTTGTAATGATCTTAGGCAACAATTTTCAAGAGTGAAACAATTTGACAATATACCTCTTTTGTGGCCAACCTTGTGAGATGTGTGAACCTTGCTTGAACCCCTTTGAGCCTTATCCTTTTCTTGGAAGAAACTTGAACAAATGTGACCCTTCTTGTTCCATTCACCCGTAACTCTCATGAAGTGTGGTTTGTTTGAATAGCCAACTTATGCCAAAAGCCAAAGTTGGGAGTGTGGTGAAAAGAGAAGGTAAATCAAGAAATGTGAAGAATTCCCCTTCAAGTTTTGGGTGTTGATGAGTCTGAGATTAGGACTAATTTAGGGCTTTGTTTACATAGATTTAGTGTCCTCAAATGCCTTATTTGTCCCAATAACTAATGTTAAATCCTTGATTTTCAAGTATATGGATTGAGGAACAAAGCAAGGACACTTGTAGGCAAAAAGGAACAAAACAAGATGAAGAAATGAAGAAGTGCGAGCTTGTGGATCGCCAAGAACACTCGATGTGTCGCCGAGTGGCTCATCAGAACACCTAGAGTTTCAGTGTGCCAAGCCTTGAAGGAAAGAACCAAGTTGGTGATGCAAAGGAGCAATCGACGGATCGCCGAGTGATTCCGCGAGCCAAGATATATCGCCCAAAGTTACAGACCTTGAGGATGCTGAGTACCAAGGCAAAAGGGTGATGGAAGAGACTAAAGGGCGGCTCGCCGAGTAGTTCGGCTAGCCCGATTTACTTCGCCAATTGAGTCTTCGCAGCACATTTTTGGCGACTATAAGTACATGATTGAACATTTAGTTTAGTATCAAATACTCTTTAGAACAATCTATTATTAAGTTTTGAGCATCTAAAGACAACTTTCTTGAGAGTTTACCATAGCTTTGAAGGATTGAAGGTACTCACTTTTGAGAAATTGGAAGTAGGTCTTTGAGATTCTTCAACTTGGAGCATTTTGAGGACGAAATTACTCTTACCCAGTTGATGGATAATCAATTTAGTAACTGTTTTTACCTTTTCATAAAGTCTAGCTAAAACCCCAATTCTTGGGGTGTGATCATGTGATTATGGGCTGATTTAACTTATGGGTATTGCTAATTGTTAATGTAAATGCTATTTAGAAGTGAGTTTAATCATTAATTGTGGTTTAATTTAAGAATTGTAGTTGCAAATACAGTTCTATGTTTGTGTTCTTGGCTTGCTCGAGAGAGAGGTTCTAGAACTAAAATTATTGATTGATGGTTTTGTGGGGTATTGGGTTGACCTGAGTTTAGCTCGAGAGAGTGAATTCTAAACCCAATCCCACACATTTTAGCTTGAGAGAGTGAATGGATTAAGGTGTGGGATGCTCTTATTTTGCATGCATGTTGATGTTTGAGAGAAATCACTTAATTCGGGGTAAATTGTTTGAGAGAAAATTTACCTCCACTATAGCCTAGCTTACTCACTAATATCTAGCTATTTTTTAATAGTTGCAATTACCCATATGTTTATATTTTCCTATAATTAATCATATCCCAAGAACCCATCTTATTATTGTTAATTCATATTGTTTGTGACTGTTTGTAGTTGTTAATCAAAGCCAACCCCCCTCCCTCCCATTTGACGTTCGTGTCACCCCTTAATTTGAATGATGTCTTTATTCAATAATTTATCATCCTATGACTGATTTGACCATGTTCATACTTCCAAATTGAATCTGAAACACGTACCGCTCCCTATGGGATTCAACCCTAACTCATTTAGTTGGGTTTTATACTGGTTTACAATTATTGACGCTTAGAATTGAATGAAATGTGTTTGAAACGTTAATTAGTCAAGCGCCAGACATCTCTCCCTCTTTCGGTGATGATTATCGAGATGTGCAGATGAGCCCGAGTGCCACGTGATGAGAGGAAGGATGTGGAAGTTATTTCCACCTCCCCTATTGACATCTGGCGCATTGAGGCCGAGTATTTGAAGGATGAGGCTGAGAAAAAGAAGGAAACCTCGGTGGATACCTCCCCGGTTGTTAACACTGAGACACTACTTGCAGAGGCAGTATTGCCTACTCCGGCCACTGGGCCTTCATGTATATCTAGTGCTTCCTTTTCCATGACTCCGAGCTCTTCTACTGCTCCCTTGCCCCCTAGGTCTACTACTAGTGCTGCTTCTTCCCGACATCCACTCACCCGGGATGTGATACTACGGATGGGGCATCTAGCCTATTGTGCTAATAGATGTGCCTCCAAGCTAAAGCCTACAGTCCCTGGGAAGATTGAGAGATCCCTCACTGTTGCTGTGACACCTCTTAGTGTGTTTATTGATGTCGTAACTACAAGGGTAGAGGTTTGTGAGAGGGGCCAGGGATCCACTCATGAGGTGACGGCCCTAAAGGAGGCTATTACTGAGTTGAGAAAGGACATGGACCAGCTAAATTCCACAGATATGTCAATGATTTTTGGGACTATGGAGATCCCTAACATGCCAGAAGATGTAGATGTGCCTCTGGCTACCACCGAAGATGAGGTTCAAACTTAGGAGGCGGCTGTTGCTGAGTGTGAGGCAAAAATGGATTAGAAGCAGCTAGATATCCGAGAGGAGACCATATATGAGGTCCTTACAGAGGTTGAGGAGGCTATGGTGGATTCAGCTATGCAAATTTCATTGGCAGATACATCCATGTCAGGCTATAGTGGAGCCAGTGCTGCTATTACAATGGGAACTGAGGCCCAGGATCAGAGTGTGCCCCAGGCATTGATGCCCAGACAGATGGAGCGACTGTGTAGACATGCCCTTTCTTTACCTCCCTCTCTGTCTTTTTGTTGACTTTTGATTATGTTTGTTGCATTTGAGGACAACTGCTTTTTATTTGTGGTGGGGTGAGGTATTTCTATACCTACCACTTGTGTATATATTGGGTTTTGCATTTTTAAACTGTGTTTTGATGTTATCTTGTGGATGTTTGAGCTTATGGCTCCTTGTTATGAATGGAAATGGTTTTTTTTTACCCATGTGAAAATTTATTGCCACCTCTTGTTGTGTGTGAATGTGGTTGTTCTTGGGAAAATTTTGAGTATCGGTCATGCTAATTACTGATGACTTGAATAGTTCTCTTAATCGAACAAAAATGAATGTGTGGCTACGATGAGGCCAAATGAAGTTGCATAGACAATGTGTGAAATTGTTGCATCTCGTTAAGACTAGCCGATTATCGAATGAGTCTCTTGTGATGAGCATTGCAAACTAGCGAAAGTGTGGAGTCTTGTTTGATATTGGTGCCAATGCCTTGTGTGATGAGCTTACTTTGAACCTTGTGTGATAACACCTAGAATTTGCCTTGTCGATCCAGTTGATTGAGTGATGCAAGATCTTGAAATGATCTTAGGCAAAAAAATTCATGAGTGAAACAACTTGATAATATACCTCTTTTTGTGTCCAACCTTGTGAGATGTGTGAACCTTGCTTGAACTTATCCTTTTCTTGGAAGAAACTTGAACAAATGTGACCCCTCTTTATCCATTCACCCATAACTCTCATGAAGTGTGGTTTGTTTGAATAGCCAACTTAGGTCAAAAGCCTAAGTTGGTGGTGTGATGAAAAGAGAAGGTAAATCAAGAAATGTAAAGAATTCCCCTTTGAGCCATGGTCTTAAAAAAAAGATGGAACCCCTCCATATAAAATAAAAAAGAGAAAGAAAAGAAGGAAAAAGAAAATGAATGAAAAAGTTAAGTAATAAAGTTTTGGAAGTTGCAAAAGAAATGGGGTGTTCGGAAACTCATTGGAAGTTGAATAATGGAGTAAATTCTGAGCGTGATTAAAATGCTGAAGAAAAGGAAGAAACGTGATGTTCTGACCACATTTTATGAGGATAGAAGCCACTAAGCCTAAATGAACATACCTTTACACTCAGCCCCGTTACAAGCCTTGAAAAGACCTTTATGATCTTGAGTGAGCTCAAACGAGTGTTGATTGGAAAATAAGGGTAAACCTATGGGTCAAATCATGCATGTGTTCATCTTTGTGAGTGTGAGAGTCGTATGTGATTCCAGAACTTTAAATTGTTGAAGAATAGTGTGGGAATATGGAATCATCTTTGTTGTGAGGGCATTTGAGTACCTTTGTTGAGCTTGAACTTGCATTTGAAGCAAATATTGTGAACTCAGCATCTTTGATAATAGTGAGTCACAAATTGAATCTTTGAGTGCACAACTGATTCTTGCAAGAGTAAGTTGAGTCTTGATTTGTGCATTCATGTTTGAGTCTTATGTAGCACTTTTTGAGCCATCCTTTTTGAACTGCTGAACTTGAGTTTACTTGAAGACAAGGAAAAGTTTAAGTTGGGGGTGTTAATGAGTCAAGATTTGGACTCCTTTAGGGCTTTATTTACATAGAATTAGTGTCGTCAAATGCTTAATGTGTTCAACTATCTGTAATCAATACACATCCTGATAGTCCCATCCTTCTTCTTCACAAACAACACAGGGGCACACCAAGGTGTCACACTAGTGTGAATAAACCCCTTACTAAACAAATCCTGCAACTGATCCTTCAACTCTTGTCACAACCCGAGAGCACCCCTTAGTCGTAACACGATGTACTCGACCTTGAAGGGTCTTATACAAGCTTCATAACATTCATTCATCGCATAGGTAATAAAAATAGTACATAATTAAAACTTTTTCTTATAAAAACCCATACAATCTATCAAAATACTCATTTAACAATCTTTCTAAAGACACAGCGGAAGTCTAAGTTTCACATGGCCATCTTAGACAAAACTTTAAACAAGATACGGTCACGGCCCTTTACAATCGAAGTATTAACAATAGTCTTAAAATATAAAGAAACTAGAAACATAAATTCCATGTCCTCGATCTATGAGGACATACCAAAAGATGTCTTGAGAGAACTCTAATCCCAAACTTTACTAGAATGCAATCACTTGCCAGAACCTACACTTGTAGTAAAAACATAGAAAAATGGGTTAGCACACAAAATGTACTAAGTATGATAACCATGCAAAAACATTCTTTAAAAGGGACATTTTGTTGAATGTCATGCTTTATGCCATTTTTGTAAAACAACATGAACATTTATACAAGAGGCATAATATAAGTCACAACCAACATACAAAGTCACATAATTCACATTTGAGCAAAAATCACATATAACCCTTTACTTTCACCTTGAGCCTCCACCTGAAGTAACCCTCAAGCTATGCCTTGTGCAATGTATGTGTAGCGTCCTAAACCACCACCCACACTAAGGCACCACCTTAAGGTCACCAAAAGTGAACTTACCATTCATCCTTTCCAGTTTTACACAATAAAGCAGTTAAGAGACACAAGCATTACATTAAGACCAATATCTAAGACAACTCTAAGTCATACTTGTGCAATGTGCAAGTAGCATCCCATACTACTACTCACACTAAGTGTTCCTTTGAAGTCACCATAGACAAGGCACATTCATATACAATAGGCATGACAAGGAAGTAGCTCATAATACAATCCAAGTATAGCATGCATCTTTACATTTTAAGCATTCAAGCCAATTAGGTTCATTTAGGACACATTCATGCATTTAGAGGACTATCACACATTTAGTCATTAAGACTTAGAGAACTTACTATATCCCCTTCAAAGCCTACTCGTGCAACGTATAGATAGCACCCCATACTACTACCTACACTTTGTAGTACCTATCAATTAACGAAAGTGCACATCTCACATGATGGGAATAAAAATTTAACCGGCATAGACCATGCAAGCTAGACATGGAATCTGATGTACTATCCCACATCGTAAGGGTTGATCTCCTTGCCGAAG
Source organism: Solanum tuberosum (assembly GCF_000226075.1). Lineage (NCBI taxonomy): Eukaryota > Viridiplantae > Streptophyta > Magnoliopsida > Solanales > Solanaceae > Solanum > Solanum tuberosum. The sequence continues at coordinate 635,783 of NW_006239036.1, forward strand.
GAAGACCGGTTCATCTAGCTTGGGTGGATCCATTAGCTAGGACCTATGTGGGCACATAGTTATGGGATATGAAAGATGTTCATTGAGATCCTACCTAACGTTGGGAGAACCTCCATCTAACCATATCCGCTCGGTGCTTAGCCTATATTACCATAGAGTAGTTTCATTGCATTAGTGTACTAGAGAGGGCCACCAACATTAGGCATACTGTCCCAAAGTACTTTCCCAAGAAAGGGCCACCACCAATAGGTCTACCGTTTCAAGGAACTTTAAGGATAGCTCTTGACTTCCTTAGAGAGAACTACCACCTTTAGGTCTACCATCTCTTAGCCCATCATTTCACACAAGAAGGAGGCCACCACCATTAGGTCTACCGCTTCAAGGTTTAACACACACAAGGAAAGGCCACCAACATTAGGTCTACCAACCAAAGGTGTTACATTCACATTAGCACCTAAACTCCTCTTGAAAGGCCACTAACATTAAGTCTACCAATCCAAGATTTAGCCTAGAATACTTCATTAGACATTTATAGAAAGGCTACCAACATTAGGTCTACCAATTCTAGACATTCATTCATTCATTTATGAAAGGCTACCAATATTAGGTCTACCAATCTAAGACATTGAGACATTAAGTCAAGATACATTGATCATTTTCGAGGAGGATGCCTAAGCCTACCAAGTCAAGAGATAACATTCAATATAATTTTCATTAGTCAATAAGTGGGCACCTAAGCCTACCAATTCAAGATACTTCATTCATGATCATATTCATCAATACAAGAAAAGGATGCATTAGCCTACCAATTCATTATATCACATTCATCCTTATAGAATACTTCACATTCCATCATCTTCATTCGTAAGTGTTAAGAGAGAATATACTATCAATCACAACACGTTCACATTCTATACAAGATCATCATTCCATAATTGAAATCACAAGTATATTATTCACAATTACAACATTATAATAATACTTCAATTCTTCACAATATGCCTTCAAGGACATGATCACAATGTACATAGTAAGTAAACACCTCCACCTTTCAAGTGGATCAACAATTCAAGTACAATTCTACTTCAACAAGCAATTAGGTCAAACTTGCCCTTTCAAGGATATGGTCACAAATCCTCAATTCACCAATAATTCACCATAATTAGACCTAAATAATGATACAAATCAACAATCTAAATCAATCTACACATAAATCCATTATCATTCATTCATAATCATCAAACCCACTTTATAAGTCACAATTTAAGAATTGAGAGAAATCATTGGTTCACAGAATTTTTTATCTTAAATCATCAATTAAACATCAATATAATCATAGTTTATCATTTGATGCAAGAACCCATGAGATTGAGTGAAACTTAGGGTTTTTGTGTAACTTGAAAACCTTGAAAACTTCTTTGAAATTGACTCTAGGGTGAAAGCTAACCGTAGTTGAAGGATCACCATACCTTATACTTGAAGAATCCCAAGAAATTGAAGAAGAAATACCTTGAAATCCCTAACCCTAGCTTGATCTTGACCTTGACCTTGATCTCCAATGGAGTTTCTAGAGAGAACTTTTTAGGAGGGAAGGGTTTTGATTTGAGAGATGAAATATAAACAAGTGTTTTAATACTCTTAAAATACTTAAAAACACTTAAAATAACCGTCCACACATTAATTGGGACTTGGGGTGAATTTATCAACTCACCCGTAAGTTGGCCATGTCACTTGACACCAACACAGTGGCCATTCCCCCCCCCCACGACTCACAGACAGTGAGTCCATTCATGGACTGTGCTGTTGGTCCGTGGTCTGGGGCTGTGGCATGGTTTGGAGGGGCCTGACCTATGGAGGTCATCCACGGGGCTTGGATGGACGTACGAGGCGTGGACCCCTTCCGTAGGTCACCCAATTTTGGTCAACTTTGGCCATTTGGGGCAGCCTTGGGGTTAGACTTAGGGTCCTCCTCAAGGACCCCTAGGGTGGTCCTTGGGGAGTCGTACCTTGATGATTGACCCCTAAACCCCTCAACCATGACTTGGGGAAATATCAAACACCATAAAAACTCAAGACGAACACAAGCGCACACACATTAGGCTCTAGTTTCACTAGTTCATTTTTATGGTCGTTACAACTCTGCTGGAGCCATACTGTAGGGATGAATAAAAATGGGCTTAGTTCCTGGCTCCAAATCAATAGCAAAATCAATATCTTTATCGGGAGGAACACCTGGAATGTCAGAAGGAAATACATCGAGAAACTCCTGAACTATGGGAACAGAATCCATGGGAGGTGGTTCAACACTAGTGTCTCGAATAAAAGCTAAGTAAGGAAAACACCCTCGTTGTCCACCAATATCTGAGCACGGATGAAAGAGATGACCTTGATAGGATAAGAGCCACTAGTACCCTTCCACTCAACCCTCGGAACACCAAGCGTTGCTAAAATCACAGTCTTAGCATTACAATAAAAAATTGCATGATAAAGAGAAAGCCAATTCATACCAAAGATAATATCAAAGTCCACCATCCCCAGAAATATTAAGTGAACCCAAGTGTTATACCCCGTCAAAGAAACAAGACAGGATCGATACACTCGATCCACCACTAAGGGCTCACCCACATGTGTTGAAACACGATTAGGTACAAGCATGCTATCACACATAATATCAAATTCAACAGCAAAATATGTAGACATATAAGAAAATGTAGACCTCGGTCAAACAATACGGATGCAAATCGATGATATACTGGGATGATACCTGTAATAACACCAGCAGAAGTTTTCGCTTAGGGTCTCCCTAGGAAAGCATAACACTAGCCCCCTCTGTGTAACACCCCGGAAATTTGTAGGTAAAAACTAGAGCCTAAACTTAAGGTTAAAAATCATAAAATGACTCCCCAAAGTTTTAGTAAGTCATTTAAAGTTAAAAACAAGGTAATCGGAGTCTAGACAGAGGGGGAAGTGCCAAGACAAGGGGCCAAAGGACAAGGCTGCCCCTAGCTAGGAGCTACTGCCCCAACCCTTCACAAGGGGGACCACGACTTGTGAAGGTGGTCGTGAAGCTCCTTTAGTTTTTAGGGAGTTTGGAACAGTTTGGGCGAGCTACTTACTAAGGAACCATGGACACCACCACGGGCCGTGGTCCCTTTGACGAGGGATGAGGGTGCTCGTGAAATTTCTTGTGAGGATGCCTTAGCCTATGGAGACAAGTCTTGAGAAGCATTCCTTGGCTTCAAGACCACGACCTCCACCACGACTCGTGGTCATGACCACGGACCGTGGGAGGTCTCGTGGTTATGCCTTGGCCTCGTGGGGAGGTTGGCACATTTTAGGGGGATACTGCCTCAAACTCCACGGGCCGTGGTCCTCACCACGGCTCGTGGAGTGAGTCGTGAGTCTGGACGAGTTCATTTTTAAATGAAGGATTTTTAAGTCTTTTCCTTTTAAGTCCAAATTAAGTGGAGGTGTTTTTGGGTATTTTTAGGGGTAGTACATATATTGTTTTTAAGTCAAATTTTACAAGACTTAGTTATTTTTCACAAACACCCAATTGAAATAAAAAACCTCCCACTTCTCTCAATTTTTTTTCTCTAGACTCAAAAAAGGAGAAGAAGCCATTAGAGCTAGGGTTGCTAGATTTTCATGGTTCTTCCCCAAATTTCTTGAAGGTTAATAGATAAGGTATGGTTTATTTTCATCCTTGGGTATGTCTCACCCAAGGAGCCCCTTCAAATTATGTTTTCAAGATATCACATCCCGTAAATTCTAGGGTTTTCATTCTATAACACGGGTCTTCTTTCCAAAACATTTTTATTGATTAATTATGATTGTTTATGGTTGGTTATGATGAATTATGAATATATTGATGGATAATTGATGTTTACAATGAGAATTCCCCATATTGATAGATCTTGAATTGATATTGTGGGTTGGTTGATATTATGAAAATGTCAATTGAATATGTTTATGTTAATTAAGATATTGAATCATGAATTCCTCCTATATTATGTAGTAATTGTATATGGTTGGGTTGATTGTGATTCCAAGACCCTTGAAGGGCAAAGATATGAAGGATATGTCTTTTTATGAGAATGATGTATGAGATTGTGATTTACTTAAATAGTAATAATCCTATATCTATTATGTAGTTGTGGTATCGATACAAGATACTTCTTCCCTATACCCTATACACTTGATTATGCAAGAAGTATGTATGTATGCTATGATAAGGTTGTTGTGTTGATTGAAAGGACATTCTCATGGTCACAATAGGACTATAATGTGAAATGTTTACACACATGCTAGTGTTTCTAAAGTGAAAGGAGAATTCTCACTTAAGGAACCTATGAGCTATTAAGATGATATGTTGGCATGCGTGCCTAGTGTATTCTTTATGCATTTGAACTAAAGTAAAGACTAAAGGTAACTTTTAAAGGGAGTTATGCGTAGCACCGAGTATATAGGAGTATGATATGGGTTCCTTCACGTTAGTAGTTAGGTTCCCAATACGGTGTCTAATGAGATGGAAACCTCCACATTAGTAGTCAAGGTTTCTAGTAACAATATCCCTATCTCATAACTATGTGCCCATATAGGTCTTAGCTAGTGGATCCATCTAGAAGCTAAAAATGTACGTTCTTCCTTAGGCAAGTAGGACACCTCTTTTCGGTGTGGGGGTAGAACACATGATTCCATGTAGCTCACATGGTCTATTTAATGAAATTATTCCCTATATGATATGAATATGAACTATGGTAAGAACATGGACTTTAATTATGAATTCATGAGAGGTACTACTTAGTATTAGTGGGGGTATGGGACTTCACTAGCCTTGCACAAGTAGACTCTAAGAGGGGTTATGGTAAGGTTCTCTTATGTTATTATGTTATGATGATTTATGAACTATGTATGAAAAGGTAAGTATGAATGTTAAGGTTGACCTCACTTGTTACATGATATAAGTATGAGTGACTTCTCTCTTATGTATGTTGGCCATGATTATGGTAAAGTATGATATGTATGTTGTTGGTGGCCAAAATGTGTTACTTAGGAATTGGTGGGGTTATGGGATCTTACGTTTGCATTGTACTAGTGTGGCTTTGAGGTGCTTATGTGTTGGTTTGACTTATGTTTCTTCACATATGTGCATAATAGCTTTTTAACTTGACAAAAACATGATTTCAACTAAATTTCCCTTTTATACATGTTTAAGGATTTCTATGCATGGCTTCCATACTTAGTACAATTAATTGTGCTAACCAATATTTGCTACTTTACTACGAGTGTACGTTCCAGTCGTTGAGACTAGTACTTATTCAAGTGAAGCTTGGGTGATTATTCCCTAGGCTTGGTGAGTCCTCAAGTTCGAGGACAAGTTGCTATTGATTCTAGTTTCTAGTTTCTAGTTTACTTTTCATGTTCAAGACTACATTGTATTTCCTATTTTTGGAGACTTTATTGATGTAAGGTCTTTGACCCTATATGTACTCTTATATTCTATATGGAGAATGAGACAAGTCTAGATTCGTATTTTCGTGTTATGAAAAGGTGTCGACTTCTATTGTAAAAGTTTTAAATTTTTCCGCATTATTCTATGCCTTTATGTTATGATTATGCTAAGGGCTTGTATGAGACCCCTTCGGATTCAAGTACGCCATGTTACTCCTAAGTGGTAACCCCGGGTCATGGCAAATTTGGTAATCAGAGCACAAGGTTATAGAATGATTCTAGGATGATGTCTCATGAACCACATCTAGTAGAGTCTTGTTCATAAGTGTGAAGCACGCCACACATATGAATGAGAGGCTATAAGATGCTTAGGTACTTTCCACTTCTTTGATTCCTCATTAATCGTGCCTTCGATTTTTAACTCTATGAAGTCCTTTTCCTAACCCTTATCTTGTGTATATAGGAATATGAATACAAGAAGAGTGGCCACAAAAAGAGTGGAAGAGGAGATTGCTAATGATGAGGGAGTTCCTCCCCAAGGTCCTCAAGGGCCTCAAGTTCCTCTAGGGGAGCAATCTCTGGTTGATCCGACTAATGTGACTCAAGATGAATTTAGGGCCTCTATGCAAATGATAACCCAAGCCGTGATGACCTAAACTCAAGCTATGGCGACCCAAGCTGAAGCTATGACGGCTCAAGTCACTAGGGATGCTAGAGCTAGTGTGAACCCCAAAGCAAGTACTCCTGCTTCAAGAATTAGGGATTTCACAACGATGAATCCCCTTACCTTCTATGGCTCTAAAGTGGATGATGACCCCCAAGACTTTATAGATGAAATGTTCAATGTGGTGGATGACATGGGAGTATCTTCTCAAGAAAAGGCGAAACTAGCCGCCTACCAATTGAAAGACGTAGCTCAAGTATGGTTTGAACAATGGAGAAAAGAGAGACCTATAAGAGCGGGCCCGGTTGATTGGGGATCATTCAAGATGGCCTTCCTAGATAGGTTTTTCCCCCTAGAATTGAGGGAACAAAAGTTGGTGGAATTCATGAACCTTCGTCAAGGGGGAATGAGTGTGAAGGACTACTCTCTCAAGTTCACCCAACTATCCAAGCATGCTCTAACTTTGGTGGCCAATTCAAGGGCTAGGATGAATAAGTTTGTGATGGGGGTGTCCGGTTTGGTTGAAGAAAAATGTCGTACGGGAATGCTCTTTCATGATATGACTATCTTAAGGCTCATGGTATAGACTCAATAAATTAAGGAGACAAAACTCAACAATATGAATAGGGATGTGAAGAGGCCTAGAATTGATGATGGGAATTCATCTAAGAGTATATTTGAGGTTCAAGGGAAACCAAGGTTCAAGAAGAGGTTCTTCAACCAAGGCTCTTCTAATGCTCCTAAGGTCAACAAAGAGAAGGTGCCCACTCCTAAACCACAAAGTGGTAGTGGTGGTGGTTCTTATGTTGATAGACCTACTTGTGCAAAGTGTGGCAAAAAGCATGATGGGAAGTGCCTTGTAGGAATGGATGGGTGTTTTAGTTGTGGGAAGAGTGTCACATGAAGAGAGATTGTCCCATGCTAAGGGCTCAAGGTAGAGAGAGCAAGAAAGTCCCTCCAAGTGGCTCAAATTCCGATGCTCCCAAGAAGAATCGCTTTTATGCTCTCCAATCTAGAAGTGATCAAGAGGGTTCTCCGGACGTTGTTACCGGTATGTTGCAAATAGTTTCCATAGATGTTTATGCATTATTATACCCCGGTGCCACTTTATCTTTTGTTAAACCTTCAGTGGCTATGATATTTGATGTCCTCCTCGAAATATTAGAGAAACCTTTTTCGGTCTCTACCCCGGTAGGTGACTCGGTTGTAGCTAAAAGGATTTATAGGGGTTTTCCCATTTCATTGTCTCATCAAGTGACTTTGGCTTATTTGGTAGAATTAGATATGTTGGAATTCGATGTCATATTGGGGATGTATTGGTTGCATGCTTGTTATGCTTTCATTGAATGTAGAACAAGGGTAGTCAGGTTTCACTTTCCTAATGAGCCTACTTTAGAATGGAATGGGGGAAACTCTATTCCTAGAGGTAGTTTCATTTAATGTCTAAAATCTTGTAAAATGATCTCAAAGGGGTGCATGTATCACATTGTTAGGGTTATATGGACATTGAGTCCGAGACTCCTTTTTAGAGTCGTCCATGTAGTGAGTGAGTATCCAGAAGTGTACCCCGATGACTTGCCCGGTATTCCTCCCGAACGGGAAATAGACTTCGACATTGATCTTATGCCGGATACAAAACCCATATCCATTCCCCCTTACCGAATGGCTCCGACCGAATTGAAGGAATTGAAGGCACAACTCAAGGATTTGCTAGATAATGGTTTTATTCAACCAAGCATATCCCAATGGGGTGCACCAATATTGTTTGTGAAAAATAAAGATGGGTCCCTTAGGAGGTGTATTGACTACCGCCAATTGAACAAGGTCACTATAAAGAATAAGTATCCACTTCCTAGGATTGACGATTTGTTTGATCAACTCCAACGGGCTACCTTTTTGTCCAAAATAGATCTTCGTTCGGGCTACCATCAACTGGTAAGAGGGTGTGATATTCCTAAGATGTCATTTAGGACCCGGTACGGTCACTACGAATTTGTGGTATGTCTTTTGGGTTAACAAATACCCAGGCGGCATTCATGGACCTAATGAATAGGGTGTTTAGAAAATATCTTGATTCGTTTGTGATTGTCTTTATTGACGATATTTTGAGCTACTCGAGGAGTGATGGTGAACATAAGGATCATTTGAGGATAGTATTGAAAGTCCTTAAAGACCACCAATTGTATGCTATGTTTAGCAAATGTGAGTTTTGGCTTAGATCGGTTGCTTTTCTTGGTCATATTGTGTCGGGTATGGGTATAGAGGTTGATCCTAAGAAAATGGACGCGGTCAAGAGTTTGCCTAGACTTTTGACTCCTATCGACATTAGGAGCTTTCTGGGTTTGGCCGGTTATTATAGAAGATTTGTTGAATGGTTCTCCTCAATTGCTTCTCCATTGACGACCATAACTCAAAAGAAAGCTAAATATGTGTGGTTGGAAGCTTGTGAGAAAAGCTTCCAAGAGTTGAATGATAGGCTCACCTCCGCTCCGGTATTGACACTACTGGAGGGTACCGATGGGTTTGTAGTTTATTGTGACCCTTCTCGAGTGGGTTTGGGATGTGTCCTTATGCAACTGGGTAAAGTGATTGCCTATGCTTCAAGACAACTCAAGGTCCATGAGAAGAATTATCCAACTCATGACCTTGAATTAGCGGAGGTGGTATTTTCCTTGTAAATATGGAGGCATTACCTATATGGGGTCCATGTAGATGTGTTTACCGACCACAACAGTCTTCAATACGTGTTTAGCCAAAAACACTTGAATCTCCGACAAAAAGAATGGTTAGATCTTTCGAAAAATTATGACATGAGTGTCCTATACCACCCCAACAAAGCTAATCTGGTTGTGGATGCCCTAAGTAGATTGTCCATGGGTAGTGTGGCTCATGTAGAAGATGAGAAGAAGGAATTGGTTCGTGATGTGCATAGATTGGCCCAATTGGGTGTCCAACTAGTGGATTCCTCCAAGGTTGGATTCATGGTTCACCATAGTTCCAAATCGTCCTTTGTGGTTGATGTGAAGTCTAAGCAACATCTTGATCCTATATTGATGGAGTTGAAAGAATCGGTTCTCAACAAGTCAGTTGAGGTTTTCTCCCAAGGGGGAGATGGGGTGCTTAGGTACCAAGGTAGGTTGTGTGTGCCGGATGTTGATAACCTAAGAGAGAGGATTCTAGAAGAGGCTCACGGTTCTCGATATTCTATTCATCAGAGAGACACCAAGATGTACCGTGACCTATGGGAAGTCTATTGGTGGAACAGAATGAAAAAGGATATCGCAAGCTTTGTAGCCGAATGTCCTAATTGTCAACAAGTCAAGGCTGAACATCAAAAATCGGGAGGTTTGTCCCAATATATAGAAATTCCCACCTGGAAGTGGGAGGATGTGAATATGGACTTTGTTGTGTGTTTACCTCGTACTCGAAGGCAATATGATTCGATTTAGGTCATTGTTGATAGGATGACTAAATCAGCACACTTCATTCTGGTAAAGACTTCATTCTCGGCGGAAGATTATGCTAAGTTGTATATAAAGGAGGTAGTGAAGTTACATGGGGTTCCTTTGTCTATCATTTTGGACCGGGGTGCTCAATTTGCTTCACATTTTTGGAAGGCATTCTAACAAGGGCTCGGTACCAATGTTAAACTTAGTACCACTTTCCACCCCCAAATGGATGGTCAAGCGGAACGAACCATTCAAACCTTAGAGGACATGTTTGAGAGCGTGTGTGATTGATTTCAAGGGTAGTTGGGATGACCATCTTTCTTTGATCAAATTTGCCTACAATAATAGTTACCACTCTAGCATTGCCATAGCTCCATTTGAAGCACTTTATGGTAGAAGGTGTAGATCTTCGGTGTTTTGGTTTGAAGTAGGTGAGTTTGCTCTAATTGGTCCCAACCTAGTTCTTGATGCCATAGAAAAAGTTAGACTTATAAGAGAAAGGTTGAAGACGGCTCATAGTCGGCAAAAGTCCTATGCCAATGTTAGAAGAAGGGAACTAGAATTTGAGATTGGTGATTGGGTCTACTTGAAAATCTCACCTATGAAGGGAGTGATGAGGTTTGGTAAGAAGGGGAAAGTTAGTCCCCGGTATGTGGGCCCATATCAAGTCTTGAAACGTGTTAGGAAAGCTGCATATGAATTAAACTTACCAAATGAGTTGGCTCTAGTTCACCCGGTGTTTCATGTCTCTATGATTAAAAAGTGCATTGGTGATCCAGTATCCATTCTCCATTTAAAGGGCTTGGGAATTTATGAGAGTCCTTCTTATGAAGAGGTCCTGGTGGAAATTTTGGACCGGCAAGTTAAGAGTTTAAGGAACAAAGAAGTAGTTTCTGTTAAAGTATTGTGGAGGAATCACTTAGTTGAGGGTGCTACATTGGAGGCCGAGGCCGACATGAAGTCCCTCTATCCTCATCTTTTTCTTTCCACTCCTATCCCTACTTGAGGTAATTAGTTTCTTGAGTTTGGTGTTTGGGAAATCATTGGTGCCATGAGTTTTCTTTATGATTTCCTTATGTTGTGCATGTTCTTATGAGAATTCATGTCTAATTTATCTTGAGTTGTCATGATTTATATGTCCCTCATTTTAATTTGCATGTTAGTATGATGGTTGCATATTTGGCTTCATGAGGTGAATTGATGGACATGCTTAGTTAGGTTTTGATGATATGCCATATTGGCTCCTTATTGTTGTGTTGAGCTTGTTGAATTGGAGAAGGTAGTTCCTCCTAAAATGATATGAAATGATGAGTTATGTGCATATTGGGTTGTGGAGGTAGTTTCTACTTCCTTGTGATTGCATTGTTTATGTCTTGAGATGGAGCTGTTGTTTCCTCCAATAAGTTGTACTTTTTTGTTATGTTGCATGCATGATGGGCTGCTAGTTTCGAGTCTTTAATTTCGTAAGGTGTCTAAATTGTCATTCGAGGACTAATGTTTCCAAGGAGGAGATAATGTAACACCCCAAAAATTTGTAGGTTAAACTAGAGCCTAAACGTAAGGTTAAAAATCATAAAATGACTCCCCAAAGTTTTAGTAAGTCATTTAAAGTTAAAAATGAGGTAATCGGAATCTAAACCAAGGGGTAAGTGCCAAGGCAAGGGGCCAAGCCAAGGCCAAAGGGCAAGTCTTCCCCTAGCTAGGAGCTACTTCCCCAAACCTTCATGAGGGGGACCATGACTCGTGGTCCACTCCACGACTCGTGAAGGTGGTCGTGAAGCTCTCTTAGTTTTTAGGGAGTTTGGGACAATTTGGGGGAGCTACTGCATAAGGGACCACGGGAACCACCACGGGCCATGGTCCCCTTGACAAGGCATGAGGGTCCTCGTGAACTTGCTCGTGAGGATGCCTTAGCCTATAGAGGAAAGGCTTGAGACGCGTGCCTTAGCCTGAAGACCACAACATCCACCACGGCTCGTGGTCATGACCACGGACCGTGGGAGGTCTCGTGGTCATGACCACGGACCGTGGGAGGTCTCGTGGTCATGACCACGGACCGTGGGAGGTCTCGTGGTCATGACCACGGACCGTGGGAGGTCTCGTGGTCATGACCACGGACCGTGGGAGGTCTCGTGGTCATGACCACGGACCGTGGGAGGTCTCGTGGTCATGACCACGGACCGTGGGAGGTCTCGTGGTCATGACCACGGACCGTGGGAGGTCTCGTGGTTATTCCTTGGCCTCGTGGGGAGGTTGGCACATTTGAGGGGGATACTGCCTCAAACTTCATGGGGAGGACCACGGGTCGTGGTCCTCACCACGGCTCGTGGAGTGTGTCGTGAGCCTGGACTGGTTCATTTTAAATGAAGGATTTTTAAGTATTTTCCTTTTTAGTCCAAATTAGGTGGGGGTGTTTTGGGTATTTTTAGGGGTAGTATATATATTGTTTTTAAGTCAAATTTTACAAGACTTAGTCATTTTTCACAAACACCCAATTGAAATAAAAAACCTCTGTCCTCTCTCAAAAATTCTCTCTCTAGACTCAAAGAAGAAGAAGAAGAAGAGGCCATTGGAGCTAGGGTTGCTAGATTTTCAAGGTTCTCCCCCAAATTTCTTGAAGGTTCTTAGATAAGGTACAGTTGCTTTTCATACTTGGGTAGCTATCACCCAAGAAGCCCCTTCAAATTATGTTTTCAAGATATCAAATCCCCCAAATTCTAGGGTTTTCATTCTATAACATGGGTCTTCTTTCCAAAACGGTTTTATTGAATTAATTATGATTGTTTATGGTTGGTTATGATGAATTATGAATATATTGATGGATAATTGATATTTACAATGAGAATTCCCCATAGACCCATGTGTTCCCCATATTGATAGATCATTAATTGATATTGTGGGTTGGTTGATATTATGAATATGTCATTTGAATATGTTTATGTTAATTAAGCCATTGAATCGTGAATTCCTCTTATATTATGTAGTAATTGTATATGGTTGGGTTGAATGTGATTCCAAGACCCTTGAAGGGCAAAGATATGAAGGTTATGTCTTTTTATGAGAATGATGTATGAGATTGTGATTTACTTAGATAGTAATTATCCTATATCTATTGTGTAGTTGTGGTATTGATGCAAGATCCTTCTTCCCTATACCCTATACACTATATTATACATGAAGTATGTATGTATGCTATGATAAGCTTGTTGTGTTGATTGAAAGGACATTTTCATGGTCACAATAGCACTATAATGTGAAAGGTTTACTCACATGCTAGTGTTTCCAAAGTGAAAGGAGCATTCTTACTTAAGGTACCTATGAACTATTCTGATAATATGTTGGCATGAGTGCCTAGTGTATTCTTTATGCATATGAACTAAAGTAAAGACTAAAGGTTAATTTTAAAGGGAGTTATACCTAGCACCGACTGGATAGGAGTATGAGATGGGTTCCTTCACGTTAGTAGTTGGGTTCCCAATACGGTGTCTCATGAGATGGTAATCTCCACGTTAATAGTCAAGGTTTCTAGTAACAATCTCCCTATTCCATAACTATGTGCTCACATAGGTCTTAGCTAGTGGATCCACCTAAAAGCTAAAAATGAACGTTGTACCTTAGGCAAATAGGACAGCTCTTTTCGGTGTGGGGGTAGAACATCGGATTCCATGTAGCTCACATGGTCTATGTCGGTTAATGCAATTATTCCCTAAATGATATGAATATGAACTATGGTAAGAACATGGACTTTAATTATGACTTCTTGAGGGGTACTACTTAGTATGAGTGGGGGTATGGGACTTCACTTATGCCCTGCACAAGTAGACTCTATGAGGGGTTATGGTAAGGTTCTCTTATGTTATTATGTTATGATGATTTATGAACTATGTATGAAAAGGTAAGTATGAATGTTAAGGTTGACTTCACTTGTTACATGATATAAGTATGAATGACTTCTCTCTAATGTATGTTGGCCATGATTATGGTAAAGTATGATATGTATGTTGTTGGTGGCCTAAATGTGATACTTAGCAATTGGTGGGGTTATGGGATCTTACCTTCGTATTGCACTAGTGTGGCTTTGAGTTACGTATGTGTTGGTTGACTTATGTTTCTTTACATATGTGCATAATGGCTTTTACACTTGACAAAAGCATGATTTCCACTAAATGTCCCTTTTATGCATCTTTAAGGATTTTTATGCATGGCTTCCATACTTCGTACAATTAATTGTGCTAACCCATACTTTCAACTTTACTATGAGTGTAGGTTCCGGTCGTTGAGACTACTACTTCTTTAAGTGAAGCTTGGGTTGACTATTCCCTAGGCTTGGTAAGTCCTCAAGTTCGAGAACAAGTTGCTATTGATTTTAGTTTCTTGTTTACTTTCCATGTTCAAGACTATATTGTATTTCCTATTTTTGGAGACCTTATTTATGTAAGGGCGTTGACCCTATTTGTACTCTTATGTTCTAGATGGGGATTGAGACAACTCTAGATTCGTATTTTCGTGTTATGAAAAGGTGTCAACTTCTATTGTAAAAGTTTTAAATTTTTTCGCTATGTTTTTATGTTATGATTATGCTAAGGGCTTGTATGAGACCCCTTCGGGGTCAAGTACGCCATGTTACTCCTAGGGGGCAACCTCGGGTCGTGACACTCTGCCACCTCCAACCTTGGTGGTACCTCTACCCCTACTCTGTTGAGTTGTAATACCACTACAAGAAGCTCTACTGCCTCTACCTAACTAAAATCTGCCTTGACCTCTACCCTATGCGAAGTACACTATCGCATCAGGTGATCGGGATCTCGACAGGTAAAAATAAATCTCTGAGTTGGGAACTGCTGTGGGGATCCTGAAAACCCACTATAATTGGTTCACCCTGTAGGTCGCTAATGTGAACCGTACGAGCCTTGACTCACGCTATAAGAACCCCGAGGTATTTGACCACCCTTAAATGTTGGCATCGATGCATGAATGGGTCCCCTATGCTGAAAGGAACCATCCCCTCTGTATGATCCCTTGCCTCCAGATGAGGCAGCATGAAATTGACCTGAAGTATGGGCCCTATTAGGGTCTCCAAACTCCTCGCTCTTAGAATATTCCGCCTCATTGGTGGCGCTCACAATGGACTAGAAGGAAGCCCCCTCTCGAGATGCCCTAAACACAACTATCTGATAGAGAGAGTCAGCTTCCTTACGAATATACGGAACCTCTCCGTCTCGTCTAGAATAATGGCCAAAACATGCTTAGACAACTAGAAAAAACGTGACTCATACTCTAGAACAAATAAGTTGTCATGTCTCTGATTCTCAAACCTCAAATAGCTCTCCTCTCTCACGCTCCAAGGGGTGAAGCGATCATGAAAGTAACTGGAAAATATTTCCCAAGTCACTGGAGAAGATCCAACAGGCAAAGACCCTGAATAAGTTCTCCACCACTCTCTTTTTGGCCCATAAAGTTGGAGGGTAGCATACCGAACCCCATGTGACTCAGCTAACCCAACCACATCTAACAACTCTCAGCATGTAGTAAGAAAATCATGAGCGTCCTCGCTTTTCCAACCCTGAAGCTGAGGTGGGTCCATCTTTCAAAATTTCTCATACATATGCTACTCATCCTCTGTTAAAACAACCAATGGTGCACCTTGACCCCCAACTGCTGATGCAAGATCATTCCAAACCACGGGATCCACTTGTAACGACCCGAGAGCACCCCCTAGTCGTTACCGGCATATTCGACCTCTCGAAGGTCTTATACAAGCCCTTAGCATTCGTCATAGCATTTATCATAGTAAAATAGCGGAAAATTTAAACCTTTTTCATAATATAACACAAGACATAAAAGTCACCTCATTAAACCTTTAATACAAAAATTGGAGTACTACGTCTCAAGGTAGCCATCTTAAAACATGACTACAACACAAGAGGGACACAACCCTTACAATACAAAAGAAACTACTATCTAGTACATAGAACTTAAGGAAACTCTTTAACATAAAGGTCCTTGAATCTTTAAGGACACACCCGAACTTGGGAATAGTAAGCCAAGCTCATCACTTCTAGGAAAGACCCTTTAGCCACCACCACCTACACTTGGTGTAAAAGATGAAGAAGAATGGTGTTAGTACAAGAATGCACTAAGTATGATAACCATGCAAAACATGCT
>NW_006239036.1:651614-653137 GCF_000226075.1 Solanum tuberosum
TATAACATTTTAGGTACATTCAATGCATACAATACATTACCTTCCTCTTTATCTTAACTCCTTTCCTCAAGTAACCCTTAGGGAATACTTGGTGCAATGTCACCTTAAGGTTACCAAGGGTGAACTTACATATAGCCTTCATCAATCCAACCACATATATTCATAGAGTCATAAGTACACCATAAGACATAGTCTTCACATAGGAACCATCACCTAAGACAACCCCCAAGTCACACTAGTGCAATGTGCAAGTAGCATCCCATAATACTACTCACACCAAGTGTTCCTCGTAAGCCACCATAGACTAGGCACATCATATTTAACAAGTCATAACATCTTCATTTAACATTAGACATAAGACCAACATACTTCATAACATCATATAAGGACTCATTCATTTACTACATCATTAGTCATAACCCATTTAGTTCATATCATAGGTAAACCACCCTCACAACCCCTTCACTAGCTCACTTGTGCAATGTACACATGGAGTCCCATACCCCCACATATACTAAGTAAACCCATTAAGAAGTCATAAGTGTAATTTACATGCATAATCATACTTCATTTCTTTACATAAGTAAAGTCAACCTTAACATGCTTTCATAATAACATACATAGACCATAGTCTTCATTACATAGAGAGCCTAATCATAACCTCTCTTAGAGCCCGCTTGTGCAATGCATAAGTAGGGTCCATAGTCCTACCTACACTAAGTAACTCTTCAAGAAATCATGACTAGAGATCATATTCTTATCGTAGTTCATTTCGTAACTTTCGGGAGACATTGCCGTAACCGACATAGACCATGTAAGTTACATGGAATCTGGTGTTCTACTCTCACACCGGAAAGAGAGGGTACTACTTGCCAAAGTAGGACCTACATACATAATAGCTATCTAGTGGATCCACTAAGCTACTACCTACTGGGGCACGTAGTTGTGGAACAAGGAGATTGCTACTAGAAAACCTTGACTTACGAAGCGTGGAGGTTTCCATCTCATAAGACAACATCTATGTTGGGAACCCGAACTTGCTAAACGTGAAGGTTCTCTTGTGGGAAGCCGGACTTGCTAAACGTGAAGCCCCCACTCTCATTTTTCATGTTCACTCGGTGCTAAGGTCCAACTCCCTTTTTAAAAATCTTTAAGCCTTTATTTAACATTAGTTCATAAAGTAGGCTTTAGGGACATAATCCCTCATATCATATAGCTCAAAGGTTTCTAAGATAAGAATGACCTTTCATCATAGAACCTACATTATGTGAGAATGACCTTCCACATGATCATACCATATTCATAACATTGTCTAGTTTAGAGTACAATTGAGAAAACCTTTCAAGAGACTCACTTTCACTAGATTACCATAAACCTTAATCATTCATTCATGTGAGTGTGTACATATGTGAGAAAGCCTTTCACATAAACACCTTTATACAACAAATATTCATACCTTGCTAATCATACACTTTGCATGCATAATAAGATGTAAGGGTGCATATAAGAGTTAACCTTTCAAT
>NW_006239036.1:653549-690249 GCF_000226075.1 Solanum tuberosum
AATCTAAGTACAATTCTATAAACAAAGGGATCAACCCATAACTTGCCCATAAGTCCATAATCCTCAACTCATCAATACACCAACAATTCAACATGAATAAGTATAGATAATCATAGGAAACATCAATACAATCTAATCTAAACATAATTTCACCAATAGAGATCATATTCACAAAGACCCACATCATAGGACAATTTTCGAGAATTTGGGGATCATGGGTTCTTTAAGAATTCCTTTGAAAATTATCTTAAAAACCTTAATTCCACATTAATTCATCAATAGAATGATTTAGAAAATCGTTTGACAAGGAACCCATGTTTAGATTGAAAATTGGGAATTTTGGGTCTTTGAATCACTTTGAAAATCTTTGATAGAACTCCTTGAATGAGAGGTTATTCAAGAATCAAGAGTCGACATACCTTAATTATTGAAGACCCATGAAATTGAAGATGAAAAGGTCAATTTGAAGAATGGGGTCTAATTTTAGGTTTAGGGGTTTTAACCAACTTAAAATACCCTAAAATAGGTAGAATAACCGTTTATAATAATTCCCCAAAGTACCCAAACTACTCCTCACTTAGTTGAACCTTTTAAACAAGTCCAACTTGAGTTTCATTTTCGGAGATTTCGTCGGGAAACAAGTTCACGGCGCAGAGGTGTTCCCACAAGTTTTTCTGGAAATTAAATTTGAGATAGTAGAGTTCGCGACATGTCCGTGACGCGGACCAAAATTTTGGTATATGGTGGAGCTAGTCCGCGATGTAGACATGCTCCCTCCAAGAGCATTTTCAAGCAGCCTTGGCCAAGGTTGGGGTCCTCCTCGGGGACCCTTAGGGTGGCCTTCGGGGCGTCGTATCCGAACGTTTTGACTCTAAAAACATTTATTAAGACACTAGGGTCACCTCCACTGATTTTAGACTCCAAACAACACATAAAAACATGAACAACATACTAGAACACACCAACACGTAAAAGACTAGTTTCCGAACATCTTGGTCGTCCCTTGACGTTTGACTTCCAAACTATTTAAAACTGACTTAAAAGGCTATTATTCATTATTTTGACAAGTTATTAATGCATAAAACCCATGTGAGGCTCTACTTTATCCTACTTCATTTTGAAGGTTGTTACACCACTGGTTGCTACCCCCACCACATCCTTAATAACTGGAGCTTGATGTTTCTCTTGGGTTTGGCCCCCCTCTCTAGTTTGAGAGTCTTGTGGTGTGGAAGTTGCACCACCACCGTGAGTAAAGATCTCAAGAACACTTAAATCCTCAATAATGTATCCTGAAGATAAGTTGTGGTTGCAGGCTCTAGAGGAACATGGTCCTCTCTGTCATCAATCTAAGGCTTTGGAGAGACCTCTCTATCACGATCCCTCATCGGTGCTGCTCCACGGCCACAACCTCTGGCTAATGCCATTCAACGAGCACGACCTCTAGCTCGGGCTCTACCCCTACCCCTAGTTAGGGACTCAATAATTGCTTCGGGAAGTGCCTCCCCTCTACCACCAACAACAGTAGCTCTAGTCTGCGTCATCTGTGAAAATAATATATGATGGCTCAGTACTAGAGAAGGTAACCACACACAATGAGAAATAATGAACAAAATGGAAGTTTCCTTATAGTGTTCATAGCCTCTCAGAGATAGGTACAGACCTCTCCGTACCGATCCTTGAGGCTCTACGTAAACTCGGCTTCTGTACACGTGAGACCTATGAACCTACTGCTCTGATACCATTTCATCACAACCAAAAAATGGATGTGCTGGCACTCATCTTATACAACCAAGACATCAACCTACAACCCAACCATTTTGATAAAGTGCATAAATAAAATAAAATATAGAAGTTTAATAACAATTATTAATACGGATAAAAAGTTAATTTAAATAAAATCCCCAAAACCTGGTTGTCACGTGCACAAGCCTCTAATGAAAATACTAGAATTGAAAGAAAATACACAAGTCTCAAATGACGTTGTCTCTCAAGTAAAACAAAATCATAAATAAGAGTAAGAAGGTTCCCTGAGAAGACAAACAGCTACCTCACAAATCTCCACAGGAAGCCTCGGAAGAGAAGACAGTAAAAGGTATTACGAAGATCCGAGCTTGTAACCTACAAAAAAATGTAAAAGCAAGGGGTGAGTACCAAACAGCACGGTACACAGCAAGTAAACTTCTAACACAAGCTAACGGAATAGAATACCGGTACTCCTACCACCCCAACCAAAGCTCCACAACTACAATCTACATAAAACCAACTCAACCTAACAGTTCACAATTTACATAGCACCCAGCTCAACAACAACACTCAAACAATTACATATCTTCAACAACAAACTCAATATTCATCAATCACAAGTTCCACAGAAAGTAACACACAAGATCAACAACACACAATATCAAGTTCACCAATGATAAAGATGTCCAATGCAATGTCAAGTATAGTGATGCATGTCTGACCTAACGATACACACCTGCTATCTCTAAGTACAGGACTCATGGGGGACATATATGTTCATGCATTCGTCGATGTTTGTGACACGACCCTTGATAATAAAATTTATTGCGGCATGCGACACGTCCCTCAAAAATAGAATTTGTTGCGGCATGCGACACATCCCTCGATAATAGTATATATCGCGGAACGCAACATGTTCCTCGAAATGATACATCCTCTTTAATTTCTTATTCTTTCTCAATTCATATAACACTTATCACCACCACGTCTCAGAACCAATGCAAACGGCATGTTCACATAAATAATGAGGAGTTGACCATTTTCATAATAATGCACAATTCACAACAACACAATTGTGATACAACATCAACAATGAGTCAATATGTCTTTCAAGCCACTCTCAACACATCACACACCAACAATTAATCACAGTGCTTTTTATTATCCCTTTTTCATCATTAGAATTATTCAATATGGACAAGTCAACACATCACGAAGTCCCATTACTCTCCAACACATACCACAAGGAAATACACAATTCTATACACTTAACAAGGGTCTAGAAATTTACTTGCCTCAAATAACCAAACAATCACTCCAGGACTTGAGTCTTGCCTTTTTGTTGAGCTTCCAAATCAACGCAATATATTCAAGTGCATATTCACAATAAGATTTTGAAACTAACAACACCCACATTACTATGTGGTTAGCCTTAACCTAAAAATTCACTAGAATTTATAATCAAGTTCGTAAATCTTGATGCAAATTAGTATTTCAACTATCATATTTTTCAAGTTTCAAGTCTACGGTTTAGTCTTAATTCTTCCAATAGCATAAAATAATGGTATTAACATAATAACATACACCTAATACTTAATTACATATACAAATATATCAAAACATGAATCATAATATGGTAATAAAAAGAAATTCAAAGAAACAACGAAGTAAACTAAGAAGAAAATCACGAGAACACTTACTGTTTCAAAACCTTACGTTGATACACCATATATTTCTAGTTATTACTTTAATAATCATTGACTAATTATGGCCTTTATAATTACATAATGATTGTCCATTAACACCCTTGTTCTCCATTTTAAAAAAATGACCTATACAGATTCAATTTTTCAATTCTTCTAAATTAAAACCCATTTAATTGTTTATCTTCTTCAACAATCAACTATACTAATAATAATAAAATAATAATATGATATGTATCACACATATATACAACAGTACGAAGGTTTGGACGTGCTTACCTGATGACCTTATGCCCTCTATTCCTCTTTGTGTCTATGTTCCGCCGATGCATAGGTTAATTTATTCCTTCTCTTTCTTTTTTTTCAAAACTAGTTATGTATTAAAAGTAATAATTCCTACTAACCTATTTTAATATTTCAGACTTGTCCCATTATTATTAATAATAAACAAATTACCCACAAATTAATCAACTATAGTTAAATGACTATTCAAAATTATCAAAAATGACCTTTCGGGTCCGGGTCATTACACTGATATTCTCCAGTTGGTTCCATACAATCATATGATTCCTTCAAACAGATATAAATATTATTGTGTGATTATAATGGACAATAACTTCTTTTAGTTTGGGTTGAACAAATCATTTAAGTATAAGTTCAGATGAAAAATAAATGAATAAATTATAAGGATATATCGAAATTGATAGAATATGGACTAGTTGAACTATTCATGGCATGGATAAATATAATTTTAATTAATCCAGAATCAAACACGAATCTCTGATTGTTGGGTATTCTAAAATTATTATGAATTAGCCTACACAAAGAAATTAACACGAGATGAATATGATGTGATTGTAGATTCATAATAAAAAAATTGTACGAATTGCTCGAGATGATGATTTTTGTATTTTGACAAGAGTACTTTGCGTATTCACTAGTAATCTGTAATATCTCAGAAATTGGATCTTGGATTGGAAAGAAAAAAAAGTAAAAGAAAGTTGATGGTGCAACTGGTCTACGAATAGGATTACGTCCATAAAAGGTTCGTAGAAAGTCCTACGGTCCATCGATCCTAGACATAGAAGTTGATTTAGAAACTTTGGAAATGTCATGTACCAAAAAGGGGTTCAACATACCAACAGTATGGTCCGTAGAAGGCTTGATGGACCGTAGAAGCATCTGTAGAAGCGACCCAGACTTAGAGAATTCGATGGGCTTTTGGGTCTATGGGAGGTTCTATGAACCATACGAAATGAGATGGGTCGTACACCTAGGCCGTGAAAAGTGAACTGGACTTGAAAGAGTTTTTTGCGAAAGGTTCTACAAAGGGTCCAAGTACCATAGCAAGTACCACAACACGTGAGAAACCCTGATCCATGTTGGTCTCCGGTACTTATTCTATGGACGACCAGGACAGTCGATCAAAAAGTCTTAAGGATCGTAGGTCGGTCCGTAGAAGTCCTCTGACAGTGTACTTAGGGTCATTGGGTCTTTTCCTACCCTTTTAACTCCTAAACTACGTCGTTTTAAATGCATAAATAATTTCCACAACTACTTTTACTCTTCAAAATATATCCATTCACTCAAAAACCCAAATCCCTCCAATCTTGTTCTCCAAGTTTGCTCTCAGGGAAGGTTCTAGGGTTTCTACTTCCATCTTTAAGTCTTTGATTACCCAAACTATGTGGGAACTTCACCAATGAATTCCTTTCATCCATTGGGACCCAAAAGAAACTCATTTTTTATTATGATTTCAACTAAATTTTTTAGGGTATGTAATTGTTCATGTGTTCAATTATTTATGATTCAGTTGCCTATAATTGATCTATAGATGCATAATTTGATTTAATTACATGTTGTTCAATGAATTTCATATGAACTCATGTTATATGTATATATTGTGATTATGAAATTAAGCATGCATTGTGAAATTGAGGAGTTTATGAATAAATGATGCTTTAGATAAAGTATCAAAATGATTTGTGAAAGATTTTCTCATGCTTAGGTAAGTATCTTTATGAATATGTTATGAAATCATGATTTTGAATGGAGTTATTCTATGATATAAAGTTATAATTGGATTGGTATGACTAGGTTCCTACTTTTCTAAGTATTATGATACGATTATGATTATGCTTATTTTCGTTGAGATTTTACTTAGCACTGAAAGGACTTTGGAACGGAGGCCCTACTGTTAGTAAAAGTTTGCTCTTTAGAAGCAATTCCCTTGTTCCTAACTATGTGCCCCCATAGGATTTGTCTTAGAAAAACATACCTAGTGGATCCACCTAAGCTAATATGTATGATCCTTACCTTGGTATCACTCCCCCGGAAACCAGTGAACAAAACTAGAGAGTTCTAGAGTCTTGCATGAGAGTTTTAGAGTTAGAAATGAGGGTTACACTCTTAAAACGATTTCCCGTACTTAGAATGAGGGTTTTAGGGTTAGGGCATCAAGGTACAACTCCCCAAAGACCACCCAAGGTGTCCTTGAGGAGGACCTCAAAACAGCCCTAAAAGCTGTTAAATTGCAGCCACCTACTGGCCGTAGAGGGACCCACACCCCGTGGGTTGGGGTCATGGGTCAAGTCCTGCTTTCACCTGCAGTTTTTAGCTACAGACCTCCACCTACGGAGGTGCAGCACGTGCAGTAGACTTATCCACGGTCCGTGGATGGGTGTTTCGTGAGTCAAGGCAGTTTTTAAGTTTTAGTTTTTAGGTTAGGGGTTTGGGGGTTAATTATTAATTATTTAGGGATTAAGGGAGGTCGGTTAGTTAGCTATTAAACCACTTATATAAGCCTAATAGACACATAAACTAAGTCAATTAATTCATTCTTCAAAGAACCCAAATTCTCTTCAAATTATTCTCTCTCTAGAAGTGAAGAAAAAGAGGAAGAAGAGAAGGAAGAGGGGGGAGATTTTCCTCCATTGTTTCTAGAGATATCCCCCAATTGTGAAGTCAAAAACCCAATTCTAGCTAGGGTTTCTTCTACATCGTGGGTAGGGTTTAAGTATGATTCCAATCTAGTGGATAATACCTAATTATGATTGTATTAGCATTAATTTATTATATTATGATGAATTCATGTGATTTCTATGGTTAACCCTAGTCTATTTGATATTTTTTCGGTGTATGCAATTAGAGGTGAAATTGAAGGTTCATAGGTGATATTCGTAAATCAATGTCATGTGTAGTAATTGTTCAAGGTTAGGAACATATAATCATGAATTGAGCTAGAATTTATTGAATATGAAGGATCATAACTTGTAAAATTGAAGTTGAACCTTTAGGATGAATTGTGGCTAGAATCACCTAGTAATTAAGAATGTGATTGGATGCCTTATAATCTAGATTCATAAGATGCTTTTATGGTGTAGAGCTAATAAGAATGAAGACTCATAGTTGTGAATGTTGAGCACTAGAGATTTAGAGTGAAGCTAATATGATTAACTAATGATGTTAAGGCATTGAAAGTAAAGTCTAAATGAGAATAAAAGCTTGATAAATAGGGTTATTGTGGAAGATATTTACCTACCTAATCTACCTAATAAAGGCTTGAATATGTGAAGTGATAGATTCACTTAAGTCATGATGATACCAATGTATAATGTAGAATTTTAGATATGGTATTAGGCATTAATATAGCATGACATGAAAGGTTCTCTCACATAGAACGATTCTAGGTTGAAAGGTTATTCTCACCTAAAATGAATCTAAGTCCTAGGACTAGAAATGTGATTAGGCTTGTGGTGATTCCCCTAAATGACCTTTACATGATAGGAATGTGTGGTTAGTTCCCTTACTCCTAATTAGTGAAACATGGGGAGTGTGAGGTGATTACCCTTCATATATGTGTGACTCCCAAGGCAAGCAGTGAATACCCATTAGCCTTTAGGTTGATCATGGAGGAAATTACTTATGATCCTTATGTGATGATGTGGAGGTGAATACATATATTACATATTAAAATTGATATGGAGGCGAATAACTATATCACCTTAAAATGGACATGGAGGCTAATACCTATGATTTATTAACTTCTATGACTTGTGGAGACTCCCCTTGTCCTTATAATTCATTAGTATGTGTCACTAGAGGTGATTACCCTTATTTTTATGATTCCATGATATATATGGCTTGAGGTGATTCCCCTTGTATTTCATTATGAACTAAAAATTTATGCCTTGAGGTGACTCCCCCTTGCATTTGTGAACATGAGCATGACTAGTTTGGAATGTAGCTTGGTAGGCCCCTCCAATACATGCTTGAATAAGAGGTTATTACCCTTGTATTTATGATGCTAAGAGATGATAAACATGAATGATGAACCTAAAGTGTCTAGCTTAGCATGGGTAGGACTATGGGGTCTTGTTCATGCATGGAAAAAGCTTTCCTTAAGGTGACTCATGAAGTGTTTTCTCTTATATGATGTATGCTTGGATAGGATTGTGCTATAGTTGCCTTCCTTGACATGAGATGATTGACTAAAGGTGATAGTTCCCTTGTCTATATGTAGTAAGCTAGTAATGAGACCAAAGTAGGGTAAATATGACTATGATGACTTCGAGGTTATGCTTAGTGTTAAGGGTAGTATGGGATGCATTTCATACATTGCACAAGTGGGCTTTGAGGTTACTTAGAAGTATAGAGCCCTTATGGTAGAGAAGTTTAAGACTTGACCATGTATATAGGCTATGATTAAGATGACCAAAAAGGGATAGTTAGCATTGGTGGTATTATGGGATGCTATTCATGCATTGCGCATGTATTCTTTTAGGTTACTTGAGTGTAGTACTGTTATGGTAGAGATGACTAAGAGTCAAATAATGCTTATGTTGGAGACTTTTCTTGTTATGATGATATTGTCTCTTATGCCTATAGTTTATGTTGCATGAAGTATTTCATATGATTTTGGATTATGTCTTATGTTGACTAACCCTTATCTTATGCTCTTGTGGTATTATGCTAGCTAACATATTTAGTACATTTTGTACTAACACATACTTTGCCTACATTCTAATCAAATGTAGGGTTTGGAGACTTGTGTGCTATCTTAAAGCTAGGTTTCTAAGGAGCTAATGAGTTGAAGATCTTGGTGAGTCCTTATAGCTTCAAGGAAAAAAATCATCATTTCCTTTATGTCTTTTATTTCATGTTTTTAAGACTATTGTATGGGCTGTGTCCCTAGAGTTTTATTCTAAAGCTGTATTAGATGGTTTGAGACAAAGGATAGAAATACTTCCTCTTGCTTTTATGAAAATGACTTCGATTGTAAAAAGTTTTAAATTTTTCGTACTTTTCTGTGATCTTATGTTCATGATATGCTAAGGGCTTATATGAGACCCCTTCAGGGTGAAGTAGGTCGTGTTACTTCTAGTGTATAACCCTGGGTCATAACAAACTTGGTAATCAGAGCAAAAGGTTTAGAATGGTTCTAGAATTGTCTCAAACCATGTCTAGTAGAGTCTTATTCATAAATGTGAAGCACACCACATTTATGAATAAGAGACTATTGGCTATTTAGGAAATCTCACTTCTTCATTCTCTAAGTCATGCCATAGAGTTTGGCTTTAGTAGGTCCTTCTCCTAATCTGTGCCCTATGGTTTTACAGGGTATGGCTAATACAAGGGCTAATGCTAGGAGAAATAAGGAAGGAAATGAGGATCAAAAGGTTCTTCTCCAAGTTCCACCTCGAGATCATTCTCAAGCTCCAATTGACCCTATAGTGGAGAGTGTTACTCAAGTAGAGTTTAGGTCCTCTATGCAATTGTTGGCTCAAGCTATGACGGCTCAAGCCAATAGGGATGTTCTGCCCCATGTGAACCCTAATGTGAATTCCGCCGCTTCAAGAGTGATGGAGTTTATTAAGATGAAACCTCCGGAGTTTTATGGCTCCTAGGTGGAGGAAGACCCTAAGGAGTTTGTAGATGAGTTATGTAAGAATGTTGATATCATGGGGGTGACTTTGGTAGAGAAAGTGGAGTTAGCCGCTTACCAATTGAAAGGGGTAGGTCAAATATGGTATGGTCAATGGAAAGGGAGTAGACCGATAGAAGTAGGTCCTATAGAGTGGGAAGTATTTGAGAAGTCATTCCTTGATAGTTTCTTTCCCATATGATTGAGGAAGGCTAAGATGCAAGCGTTTATCAACCTTAAGCAAGGTATCATAAGCGTTCAAGAGTATTCCCTACAGTTTACTTAATTCTCTAAGTATGCTCCAACCTTAGTGGAGGATTCAAGGGCAGAGATGAACCATTTCATGATGGGAGTATCCGAATTAGTATAAAATAAATGTCGTGTGGCAATAAATATCTCACATCTTATGGTTTTCGCCCAACGAATGGAAGAGTCAAAACTTAAGAAAGAATCTGAGAAGAAAAAGAGGTCTAGGTTGGATGATGATAAGTCCTTGGATCATGAGTCCGATGGACATGGTCACCCTAGGTATAGACAAAACTTCCCCAGTAAAGGTCCCTCAAGTACTCCTAAGTTCAACCACAAGAGGGTGTCTAACCCCAAGTTTCAAGAAGATGGTAGTGAGATTCTATTACCGGGGTGTAGTAAGTGTGATAGAAGGCATGAGGGTGAATTCTTAGTGGGCACTAATGTTTGTTTTGGTTGTGGTGAGTTGGGCCACAAGATAAGACATTGCCCTATAGTTGCTAGAAATGAAGAGGATAGTCGTCAGAGGTCCCACCCTTCCTCCAGTCCAATTGGTTTGGATAGGAAGGCTCCAAAGAAGAATAGATCTTTAGCTCTCCAATCTAGAGGTGATCAAGAGTGACCTTCTTATGTTGCTACCAATATGTATTTTTATGCTTTAACTAGATTCCATTGTTGCTTGTCTTTTATCACTTGATAGATTTGAAATTTTCTTTAGTATGAATGATGCTTCATTGTCGCCTTTATGTTATGAAAGAAGTTTAGAAGAATTTTTGTACGCTTACTCCCAATGGGGAGATAGTGTGCCTATCTAGCAAGTTTATAGTGTGGTTATGTTTAGTTGATGGTAGAACCTGACTTAGTCATGATGAGTTTTGAGGTGTGTTGATAGATTGGTTTAATATGGTGTTTAAGTAATGCCTAGATGGGTTAAGTGAATAGACTCCTCTAAGAAGGGTAGAGGTGTAATTCACCTTGGTTTAGAGTGATTTTGTGTGATGGATATGAAATCTTAGTGATGACTTGCTCCGACCTTAGAATTGAAAGAAGTGATGGTTAAAAGAGTTTGTATAGGCTTGCTCCCAAGGGGGAGATAATGTTCTTAGATAGAAAGGTCGTTGAGTATCCTTGATGTTCATGAGTTAGGTTTGCTTGAAATTTTCACCTTGAAAGGTGTAGTGAGTATGAAAGTTTGTCCCGGTTTGGTAGGCTCATATGAGATCTTGAGTAGTGTTAGTAAAGTTGCTTGTGAGCTAGAGTTGCTTAAAGAGAACGTCTCTAAATTAGAAGTACCGGTGGGGATCTTAGACCGGCAAGTTAAGAAATAGAAGAAGAAGGAAATTGTTCCATGAAGTGGTAAGGAGTGTTCTTTAGTAAGGAAGTTGGTTAAGAGTGCTATTTAGGAGGCCAAGGGCCAATGAGATGTCTCGGTGTCCTCATCCTTTTCCTTCCATTCCTATTCTAGCTTAAGATGATAAGTTCCTCTTCATTGTGTTATGTGTTTGAGTCATGTGTAGTTGTGTTGCCATGATTCCCATATATGCATGTTCATGAAAGCTTATGGTTTAAAAGAAAATGAGTTTGCATGGTTATTTCCTCATGTTTTTATGCATTGGGTATGAGCTGCATATAGACTTCATGAGATGAATAAATGAGCATGCCCTAGTTTTGGAGTTGAAAGATTCCTCCTTGAATAAATACTCTTTGAGAGTAAATTGCATTTAGGCTCCATGAGTGTGTGTTGAGCATATTTTAGCTAGGAGATAATAGTTCCTCCTTGAGAATGAGTAGATATATAATTTCATGTATTCTAGGTTGGTAGAAGTAGTTCTTACTCCCTTGTGTTGCATTTAATGTGTTTGGCTTGGAATTGAAGTTTTCTTGCTTGGTTGTGTGCATTAGATATGTTGCATGCGTGATGGCCTGCTAGTCTAGAGTTGTGACTTTGAGAAGTGTTTAGAATCGTCATTCGAGGATGAATGATCCAAAAGGGGAGATATTATTACGCCCCCGGAAACTAGTGAACTAAACTAGAGAGTTCTAGAGTCTTGGATGAGAGTTTTAGAGTTAGAAATGAGGGTTAAGCTCGTAAAATGACTTCCCGTACTTAGAATGAAGATTTTAGGATTAGGGCTTCAAGGTACGACCTCCCCAAGGACTACCCAAGGGGTCTTTGAGGAGGACCCCAAAACAGCCCCAAAAGCTGTCAAATTGCAGCCACCTACGAAACCACCTATTGGCCGTAGATGGACCCATGCCCCGTGGGTTGGGGTCGTGTGTCAAGGCCTGCTTTCACCTGCAATTTTTAGCTGCAGACCTCTACCTATGGAGGTGCAACATGAAGAGTCCACAATTTAGACTCATTTAGAGATTTATTTTAATAGATTTAGTGTCTTCAAATGCATATTTTGTACCAATAACTGATGTAAATTCTTGAAACAAAGCATGGACACTATTGAGCAAAAAGGAACAAGTCAGCTGAAAGAACGAAAAAAAAAGGCTTGAGGATCGACTAAACCATTGGGCGAGTCGCCGAATGGCCATGGTCTCGCCTAATGTTCCATTATGCAAGCCCTGAAGGAGAAAATCAAGTAGGCGATAGAAAGAAGCAGTCGCGAGTCGCCAAACGGTTCTGCGATGCAGTGCTATATTGCCCAAAGTTACAGAACATGAAGATGTTGAAGGCCAAAGAAAAAAGGCGATGCAATTGACCAAAGGGCGGATCGCCGAGTGGATCGGCGATCCCGATTTATTGCGTCGAATGCTCCTTCGCAGCACATTTTTGGCAACTATAAATATATTTTTAATTCTTAGAGTATTAATCTATCTATGTATCATTCAATATCAGAGTTTTTAGAATAGTGTTTTTCGGTTTTGAACTGAGAGTATTGAGACAATATTTCCTTACGTTTAAAGATTTGAAGATTTCCATTTCTGAGAAATTGGAAGTGGGTGTTGAAGATTCTTCATCTTAGACCTATGTAAAGACAATATTAATCTTACCCAGTTGATAGAAACACAATTTGGTAATGATTTTTACGTTTTTATGATGTCTAGCTAAAACCCCAATTCTTGGGGTGTGATTATGTGATCATAGGTTGATTTAGATGCTAGGTATTGTTAATTGATAGTATAAATGATGTTTAAAATTGATTTAATTCAGTAATTGTGGCTTAATATAAAGGGTTGTAGTTGCAAATGCAACTCTACCTTCGTGTTTTTGGCTTGCTCGAGAGAGAGGTTTTAAGGCCAAGATTACTGATTTGATAGTCTGTGGGTACTGGGTTGTCATGGGTTCAGTGCGAGAGAGTGAATCATAAACCCATTTCCACACATTCAGCTTGAGAGAGTGAATGGGCTAAAGCGAAGGTTGTTCTTAATTGCTGCTTATTGGTGTTCGAGAGAAACCAATTTGATTTGTGGTAAATTGTTCGAGAGAAAGTTTATCCCCACTAAAGGCTAGATTATTCAGTGATTTACATCTATTAACTATTAATTTCAATCACCCATTTTTCTACCTTAGCCCATAATCCAATCACATCCCAAGAACTCGTCTCTATACTTGTTATTTTCGTGTTATTTGCTGTTGTAGATGATTGTTGAAACAAACCCCCCTGTTAATTGACACTAATGTCACCCCAAACTTGAACCATGCTTTTATTCGTAAATGTTTAAAAACCTATGATTAACTTGAACATATTCGCACTTGGCTATTGATTCTCAAATACGTACCACTCCATGTGGGATTCGACCCCAACTCACTTATTTTAGTTATATTACTAACTAACGATCGTTGATGCTTAGTATTGGATGAAGTGTCTTTGATAACTTTATTTAATTAAAAAGGCGCCGTGGTCGGGGAGTGATGTTATTTGAGAATTTTTTGTTAAGTTGAATTTTGTTCTTGTGAGTCATAGTTGAAGTTACTTAATTTTTAGCTTTGGTTTGTGTGTTGCTGTTTTGAGCAGAGAATTAGAGCATATTTGGTAGCAACAGTGACCTAATGGATCACCCTCCTTTGAGATTGATGATTTTTATGGATAACATCCTAAATTTTAAGCAATAGAAGGGTGAATTCATTTATGAGTTGTGGCAAAGGTTTAAGTCCATATTGCAGCAATGCCCAACTTATGGAATTGAAGATAAGATGCTTCTAGAATATTTCTGCTGGGGTCTTGGCCCCAAAAATAGAATCATGGCTGACTAACTCTCTTTGGGCTGTTTGATGCAACATTCCTATGAGACTGCAGCCAAATCCTTGATAACATGGCCATGCCCAAAACGGAGAAAGAAAAAGACCAAGAATTGACCACATTGTTGACTCAGCTAGATGTCTTAGCCAAGAAAGTCATGGAATTAGAGGTAGTGTCCAAGAATAAGGACAGGTACATTCCTCCTCACGAACGTTGAAAAGATGTAGAAGCAAAAGGTTGGGCAACTTGAAGAGGTCCTCTTACTCATTCTACACAAAGTCGAAAAACACGACAAAGTGTTAGAGGAGATAAGAGAGAATGTCTTGATGCTGAATTAGATGACGACATCTTATTCCATGCTAATTCAGCTACTAGGATCCCAAATGGACCAAGTGCTGAATGATCTCTACCCAGAACCAAAAGAGTGCTTTCCTTGTGAAAATGAGGCAAACCCCACTAATGGAACTTAAGTGGGGACTTGCGTCGTGCCACGACATAAACTAAGGTGCTTCTTGGGAGGCAACCCAAGTGTTTATCACTTTATTGTTATTTTAGAAATAATGGTGTGTTGATTGTGTAGGTTGAAGTGTAGAAAGTGTTTGAAAAGTGCAGGTTGACGAGCTGATAGTCCAGTCGGCGGCTAGCCGAAGAGGTCGGCGAGCCCGACCTAGACCGCCGTTGAGCTCAACACACTTTCAAATTAGAGTCTGTAAATCTCGGCGAGCCCAAGAGCAACTTGGTGAATCGCCGACCAGGTCGGCGATCGCGATCTAGTCCACCGTTAGGACCTCCATATTAACTGGAGGTCCTAACTAGTAGTGTATCGTCTCACATGGCCATCTAAACAACATCTTTAGAAAAAATAGGGTCACGGCCCTTTGTAATCGAAAGACTAACTAATGTCTATTATATGAAAAGAAAGGAACATCAACTACTTGTCCTTGATCTATGAGTATATACCACATAGTCTTGGAGAATCTCAATTCCAAGCCTCAACTAGAGAGAATCACTCAATTGTTGGAACCTACACTTGTAGTAAACAAAGATGAATGGGTTAGCACAATTAAGTACTAAGTATGATAGCCATGCAAAAACATGCTTAAATCGGACATTTTGTTTGAAAGTCTGATATATGCCATTTTGAGGAAACTTCACGAACATAAGCATAAGAGGAATATTATAAGACATAATCAACATACAAGTCACTTCTACACATTAGAGACATAATCAACATATAAACCATTACCTTCACATTAATCCTTCACCTCAAGTAACCCTCAAGCTATACTTTGTGCAATGTATGGATAGCGTCCCATACCACCATCCATACTAAAGTACCACCTTAAGGTCACCAAAACTGAACTTACCATTCAACCTTACCATCTTTACACCATACACATGCATAAGAGACATAAACCTTTCATAAGTCATATCATCACATAAGGACCATCACCTAAGACAACCCTAAGTCATACTTGTGCAATGTATGAGTAGCATCCCATACTACTACTCACACTAAGTACTCCTTTGAAGACACCATAGACAAGGCACATTCATACTTAACAATTCATAACAAGGAAGTAGCTCATAATACAATCCAAGTATAACATGCATCATCTCATTTAAGCATATAAGTCAACATTCTTCAATAACTTCATTTAAAACACCTTCATTCATTTTGCATTAAATCAACATTCTTCATTAGCATCATCATAAGAGCACATTCATTTCATTTATAATTATAAAGGAACACACCATAGCCCTTCTCAAAGCCTACTTGTGCAATGCATAGATGGCATCCCATACTACCACCCACACTAAGTAGTGCATTCTTAAGAAGCCATAGTTCATTAACATTCTTTGTGGGGGTAAGCCTTAACCGACATAGACCATGTGAGCAATTCATGGAATCCCGGTGTCACCCTCACCAGATAAGGGATTCCTACTTGCCTAAGGTAGCACAATTGTTACTAGTTTATAGGATAGGGAGATTGCTACTAGATACCCCGCCTCAACTCACGTGAGGGCATCCATCTTAAGAGATTGCTACTAGAAACCCCGACTCAACTCACATGAGAGCTTCCATCTCATATAACTATCCACTTGGTGCTTAGCATTATTCCCCACGTAGTACTTAACATTCATTACATTCGTTCATTATGGGATAAGAGATTGTTACTAGATACCCCGCCTCAACTCACGTGACAGTATCCATCTCAACCCAACATTCATTCATTGAAAAGCTCATAGATTCAAAGATGAGAATAGCCTTTCACCTAAGAATCCCCTTATTGTAAGAAAGTCCTTTCACAACAAGTCATTATCATTTATTAGAGTACAATTGAGAATAGCCTTTCAATAGACTCATTATCATTAACATCATCATAGAACTTCATTCATTAGTCATTCATGAGTGTGTGTGAGTATGTGAGAATAACCTTTCACATATAGCATCTTAATTCATAACTGTTAATAGAGAAACAACCTTCAATCATAACACAAATATATTCTAAACATGATCATAACACATTCATTAATATCACACATATATAATTTACACCATAATCATACATAATCCTTCATGAAATTACCTCTTAGGGCTATGAACCAACATCAACCCATAAATCAAAACTACTACAATAGATAAGGAAATTTATTTAATTCAATATAAAAACCAGCAATTCAACATACTTGCATAATCAATCAATTCCCAATCACAAATCACAATTTAAGAATTTGGGGGAAAACATGGGTTCTAGGAAGAAATCATCTTAATTCATATTTAAATCCACAATTCATTCATAATTCAATGCAATAAAGTCTTTAGAAATCATTTTGAATCGAACCCATGCATAGATTGAAATCTATGGTTTTTGGAGAAACATTGGAGACTTGAAATCACTTTTGAAATTGGCTCCTTGAAAGAAAATAAGTCAAGGATGTAGAAAACCATACCTTTAATGCAATAATCCCACGAAAATCCCTTGAAAAACGTGAAGTCTTGACCTTGTAAGCTTGAAGTCTTCACCTCCAATGGAGGTTTCTAGAGAGATAACTTTTGGAGGGGAGGAGAGGTTTGTATTTTGGTTTTTGAAATAATGATGTCTAAAATATGTTTTAATACTTTAAAAACTCTTAAAATACCTTAAATAACTAATTAAAACCGTCCCCCAACCAAACTAGACTTAATAGCAATTTAACACATGACTGCCACAATGGCCGAACCAAACCAACATTGCAGCTGTGAACCACGACCACAACCCACGGACCATGGGTGGGACCATGAACCATCCTGGCTGTCCGTGGTCTGGATCAGAGAATGGTCACTTGGGGTCCCTAACCTATGGAGGCCATCCACGGGGTGTGGATAGACCTACGGGGTATGGACTCCTTCCGTAGGTCACCCTTATTTTGGCAACTTTCAAGTTTCCTTGGGGTCTTGGGGGTTAGGCTAAGGGTCCTCCTCAAGGACCCCTAGGGTGGTCTTTGGGGAGTCAAACCTTAACGTTTAACCCTTAAACCCCTCAGCCATAGTTTGGGACAACATCTTATGACATGAAACCCTTCAACAACTTAAAGACACAGTAGTTAGGCTCTAGCTTCACTTATTCATTTTTTGGGTCGTTACATGTGTAGCACTATTTGAGACATCATTTTTGAACTACTAAACTTGAGTTTTACTTGAGGACAAGCAAAACTTTAAGTTGGGGGTGTTAATGAGTCCACGATTGGACTCATTTAGGGATTTATTTTAATAGATTTAGTGTCCCAAAATGCATATTTAGTGCCAATAACTGTGTAAATACATGAATTTTAGATATTTGGATTGAGGAACAAAGCATGGACACTAATAAGCAAAAAGGAACAAGGCAGCTGAAAAAACGAAGAAAAGCATGCCTGAGGATCGCCTAAACCATTGGGCGAGTCGCCGAATGGCCATGCTCTCGCCTAAAGTTCTAGTGTGCCAAGCCCTATAGGATAAAATCAAGTCGGCGATAGAAAGGAGCCGTCAGCGAGTCGCCGAACGGTTCCCGGATGCATTGCTATATTGCCCAATGTTACAAAACTTGAAGATGCTGAAGGCCAAAGACGGAAGGTGATGCAATTGACCAAAAGGCGGATCACCGAGTGGATCGGCGATCCCAACTTATTGTGCCAATGGTCCTTTGCAGCACATTTTTGGCAACTTTAAATACATTTTTAAATTCTTAGAGTATTAATCTATCTATGTATCATTCAATAATAGAGTTTTTTGGTTTTGAACTAAGAGTATTGAGACAATATTTCCTTAGCTTTGAAGATTTGAAGATTTCCATTTTTGAGAAATTGGAAGTGGGTGTTGAAGATTCTTCATCTTAGACCTCTGTACAGACAATATTAATCTTACCCAGTTGATGGAAACACAATTTGGTAATGATTTTTACCTTTTTATGATGTCTAGCTAAAACCCTAATTCATGGGTTGTGATTATGTGATTATGAGCTGATTTAGCTATTGGATATTGTTAATTGATAGTTTAAATGCTGTTTAAAAGAGATTTCATTTAGTAATTATGGTATCTAAAGGGTTGTAGTTGCAAATGCAAGTCTACCTTCTTGTTTTTGGCTTGCTCGAGAGAGGTTTTAAAACCAAGATTACTGATTTGATGGTGTATTGGTATTGGGTTGTCATGGGTTCAGCTCGAGAGAGTGAATATAAAACCCTTTTGTACACACTCAGCTTGAGAGAGTGAATGGAATAAAGCGAAGGTTGTTCTTAATTGTTGTTTATTGGTGTTCGAGAAAACCAATTTTATTCAGGGTAAATTGTTCGAGAGAAAGTTTATCCCCACTAAAGTCTAGCTTATTCACTGATTTACAACTATTTACTATTAATTGCAATCACCCATTTGTCTACCTTAGCCCATAATCGAATCACATCCCAAGAACCCGTCTCTATACTTGTTATTTTCGTGTTATTTGTTATTGTAGCTGATAGTTGAAATAAAACCCCCTGTTATTTGACACTTGTGTCAACCCAAACTTGAACCATGCTTTTATTAATATTTGTTTTTACCTATGATTGATTTGAACATATTCGCACCTGGCTATTGATTCTCAAATACGTACCACTCCCTATGGGATTCGACCCCAACTCACTTAGTTAGGTTATATTACTAACTAATTATCGTTGATGCTTAGTATTGGATGAAGTGTCTTTGATAATGTTATTTAATCACAGCATGGGCAGTAGACCCATCCACGGTCCGTGGATGGGTGTTTCATGAGTCAAGGCAGTTTTTAAGTTTTAGTTTTTAGGTTAGAGGTTTGGGGATTAATTAGTAATTAGTTAGGGGTTAAGGGAGGTCAGTTATTTGGTTTTTAAACCACCTATATAAGCTTAATAGACAACTAAACTAAGTCAATTAATTCATTCTTCAAAGAACCCAAATTCTCTCCAAATAATTCTCTCTAGAAGTGAAGAAGAAGAATAGAAGGAAGAGGAGGAAGATTTTCCTCCATTGCTTCAAGCTTGTTTAGGGCTTTGAATTAAGGTATGTTAGATTATTCATCTATGGGTTCTTCCACCCATAGAGCCCCCTAGATATCCCCCAATTGTGAAGTCAAAAACTCAATTCTAGCTAAGGTTTCTTCTACATTATGGGTAGGGTTTAGGTATGATTCCAATCTGGTGAATAATACCTAATTGTGATTGTATTAGCATTGAATTATGATATTTTGATGAATTCATGTGATTTCTTTGGTTAACCCTAGTCTATTTGATGAATTT
Organism: Solanum tuberosum; assembly: GCF_000226075.1. Lineage (NCBI taxonomy): Eukaryota > Viridiplantae > Streptophyta > Magnoliopsida > Solanales > Solanaceae > Solanum > Solanum tuberosum. The sequence goes on from NW_006239036.1 coordinate 673,127, forward strand.
GATATTTTGTGGGTTTATGCCATTAGAGGTGAAATTGAAGGTTCATAGGTGTTCTTCTTAAATCAATGTCATGTGTAGTAATTGTTCAAGGTTAGGAACATTTAATCATGAATTGAACTAGAATTTATGGAATATGAAGGATCATAACTTGCAAAGTTGAAGTTGAACCTTTAGGATGAATTGTGGCTTGAATCACCTAGTAATGAAGAATGTTATTGGATGCCTTATAATCTAGATTCATAAGATGTTTTTATGGTGTAGAGCTAATAAGAATGAAGACTCATAGTTGTGAATGTTGATCACTAGGTCTTTAGATTGAAGTTAATATGATTAACTAAAGATGCTAAGGCTGTGAGAATAAAGTCTAAATGAGAATAGAAGCTTGATAGATAGGGTTATGGTGGAAGATATTTACCTACCTAATCTACCTAATAAAGGCTTGAATATGTGAAGTGATAGATTCACTTAAATCATGATGATACCAATGTCTAATGTAGAATTCTAGATATGGTATTAGGCATGAATATAGTATGACATGAAATGTTCTCTCACATAGAACAATTCTAGGTTGAAAGGCTATTCTCACCTAAAATTAATCCAAGTCCTAGGATTATGACATGTGATGAGGCTTGTGGTGATTCCCCTGAATGACTTTTACATGATAGGAATGTCTGGTTAGTTCCCTCACTCTTAATTAGTTAAACATGGGGAGTGTGAGGTGATTACCCTTCATATATGTGTGACTCCCAAGGCAAGCGGTGAATACCCATTAGCCTTTAGGTTGATCATGGAAGCGATTACCTACGATCCATATGTGATGATGTAGAGGCAAATACCTACAATACACATTAAAATTGATATGGAGGCGAATACCTATATCACCTTAAAATGGACATGGAGGCGAATACATATGACTCATTAACTTGTATGACTTGTGGAGACTCCCTTTATCCTTATAATTCATTAGTATGTGTGACTAGAGGTGATTACCCTTATTTGTATGATTCCATGATATATATGGCTTGAGGTGATTCCCCTTGTATTTCATGATGAACTAAACATTTATGCCATGAGGGGACTCCCCCTTGCATTTGTGAATATGAGCATGACTAGTTTGGAATGTTGCTTGGTAAGCCCCTCCAATACATACATGACTAAGAGGTGATTACCCTTGTCTTTATGATGCTAAGAGATGATATACATGAATGATGAACTTAAAGTGTCTAGCTTAGCATGGGTAAGATTATGGGGACTTGTTCATGCATGGCACAAGCTTGACTTAAGGTGACTCATGAAGTGTTTTCTCTTATATGATGTATGCTTAGATAGGATTGTGCTATAGTTGCCTTCCTTGACATGAGATTATTGACTAAAGGTGATAGTTCCCTTGTCTATATGAAGTAAGCTAGTAATGAGACCAAAGTAGGGTAAATATGACTATGATGACTTCAAGGTTATGCTTAGTGTGAAGGGTAGTATGGGATGCCTTTCATACATTGCACAAGTGTGCTTTGAGGTTACTTAGATGTATAGATCCCTTATGGTAGAGAAGCTTAAGACTTGACCCTGTATATAGGCTATGATTAAGATGACCCAAAAGGGATGCTTAGCTTGGGTGGTATTATGGGATGCTATTCATGCATTGCACATGTATGCTTTTAGGTTACTTGAGAGTTGTACTATTATGGTGGAGATGACTAAGCGTCAAATAATGCTTATATGATGCTTATGTTGGAGACTTTGCTTGTTATGATGATAGTGTCTCTTATGCTTATAGTTTATATAGCATGAAGTATTTCATATGATTTTTTATTATGTCTTATGTTGACTAATCCTTATCTTATGCTTTTGTGGTATTATGCTAGCTAACATATTTAGTACATTTTTTAGTAACGCATACTTTGCCTACATTCTAATCAAATGTAGGGTTTGGAGACTTGAGTGCTATCTTGAAGCTAGGTTTCTAAGAAGCTAAGGAATTGAAGATCTTGGGGAGTCCTCATTACTTCGAGGACAAAACCCACCATTTTCTTTTTGTCTTTTATATTATGTATTGTATGGGCTGTGTCCCAAGAGTTTTATTCTAAAGTTGTATTAGATTGTTTGAGACAAAGTATAGAAAGACTTTCGCTTGCTTTTATGAAAATGTCTTCGATTGTAAAAAGTTTTAAATTTTCTATACTTTTCTATTATCTTATGTTCATGATATGCTAAGGGCTTGTATGAGACCCCTTCGGGATCAAGTACGCCGTGTTACTTCTAAGGTATACCCCTGGATCGTTACACTTGGTAAGTAGGACAATGTTGTTTCGTTGTGGAAAAGACACCAAATTTCATGTTATAGTTCATATTGTCTATGTAGGTTAATGGTAAATATCCTACAAAAGAACTATGATTTTTCTTCAAATGATTTAAGATTTTCTCAATAATTATAATTTAAGCCTTTCTTATGACTTTTCAAATGTGTGTTGATCTTGCCCCATGATTCATGATTTAGCTTATCAAGCTTTAATACATTTTAATTGGTCATGCATTTCATGTTTTAAACTTCTACACCATCATCTTTACGTTTTATTCATTTTTCTCATATTCAGTACATCCAAAGCACTGATGCAGGTTGTGCCTATTTTTTTTATAATATAGGATCTAACGGTCCTTCGGCTGGTCGTGGCCAATTGGATTTCTTCGCTTAGAACTTTGACTGGTGAGCCTCATGGTTCAAAGGAAAGTCCATTGTCATTTTCTTGCTTTTGATGTCTTTTAAACTTCAGACTTTGTACGTGATTTAGGGGTTTGTCCTAACCACATCTATGATAGTAGAAGGCTTTGTTAGACATAGTTGATTTCTGCATTATGTTAGTCATATACCCTCTTGATAATTCCTTATGAGTTGAAATATTTTGGGACTTATATCTCATTCTTATGTTGAAATCTCTTATTTGATATTCATAGTGTCATGTTTATGTCGAGTGGCTTGTTTAGGGTCTCATGGGTTCTATTTGTCATGTTACGTATATGATATACTTTGGGTCTTTATATAATCTTACCAAAATTTGTATTTTATAACTTTCATAATTTATACTTGATTTATAAAGTGAATGTGTTACTGAATATTTTGAATTTGCATGAGGGACAAGTATTTTACTTGATATGATAACAAAATAGTCACTTTAGATGAACTTGCTTTTATGAGATATATTTATTAACAGTTGAAATGCGATAACCATTATTGAAAGGGTTTAAAGTTTGATTGAAAATAGCATTTTGACATGTGTTTTCATTAAAGTTGATATAATATGATTTGATAAAACTTAAATGCTTTGTTTGATTCTGAAAATGTTTTCCTACAAGTACTTATTGTTCATAAAGAAAAATATAAATGGGAGTAGACCTTGATGGATCATGTAGCTAACGACAGGTTCGCTAGATCAGGTGTGCCTTGTATTTACAGATTTCCAATATAGCACTTGCTAGTGGGAAGGTAGAACTAGCATACTGTTATGATTTCCCTTCATTAGGATTTACTGATATGAATATTTGAATCTTTTATGAGGCGTCCAGTGTTATTGGCTATTTCTTAAAGAGCAGAGCCACACCGATTGCATGATTCATTCTTGTAAACTTCTCAAATATAAGATTTGATATGAAAGTATTTTTATGAGTTCATTGCTAAATGTTTGCATTGATTTTGCTTACATGATACAAATAAGATGGAATATTGTTAACATTTCTAAAAGGTAATTTATTTGAGCATTTTTATTATCGTATTAGCATGTTTTTGGACTTGTCCCTTATTAAAATTGTTGTGGTTAAGTGTTATTACGCATTGAGTTGGCATCTCACTCTGTGCTAAATTTTTATAGAGAATGGAGGTGACGTTGATGAGAATATCATTTACTAGAGCTAGCCAGTTGACATTTCATAGTGAGTCATGTACTACCTCACGCGGGTAACAAGTTTATCTATTTGTTATGGACCATCCTTTTGACTCTTAGAGTCTCTCTATAGTAACTTCTCTTACTTAAATCACGAGTCTTTTTTCATTTTTTTATATAGACGTGTGACTAGCGTTGAACTTCTTTCCATTTTTGGAGATGAAACGTATTATTGCATGATGAATTGATTGTTCATGGATATTGTGTTTTTCTTTGGCGAGGTTGTTAATCGTGTTGTTGTTTATAGGAAAAATGGATAGGCTCAAAAATTAAGGAAACTCTGTCGAATTTTCGTAAAATTGTGTTAAAGATTGTTATGGGATTTTCTTCCTTACCACCGATTACGGTTCCAAATTGGTTTGTGATACAAATATAGAATAGAAATTCATGAGTTTTAACCTTCCTTTCTCTGAAATCTCTCCCCTCCCTTGTTCCCCAACATAGAGTTGCTTAAGGATTTTTTTAGAGTAACTGAATTCACGTTTTTCGAGTTCTATCTTAGTTGACACGATTATAGCGGCTGACATGCTGCTATAGAGGTGACCCCATAATGAAAAAATTTACACTATGGGGGGATGACACCAATCCGGTTAATATTTAAGCTCAAAGAGTTTTTTCGAGTACCTGAATTTTCTATTGATAGTGTATTTCAAAAAAAATTGGGACTCTAGGTGTGTTTTAAATAACGGTGGAATAAGTTGTTATAATAGAGAAGTAACATTACGAATTTCTAGTGAAATGAATTTTTGTAACAACCCATATTCAAAAAGGCCAAAATTTCAGCTTTTTCAGATGTTGCAAGTGCCATGCACAGACGCTAACCACGACATATGGATTGAACCACAAACCATAGGTGGGTCCGTGGGTTGGCCACCCTGCAAAGTGACTTGAGGCAAAGGACCAAGGCTTGACCTACAGACCGTTGGTCAGACCGTGGTCCGTGGTTAAGGTCTATGGTTCAATACCCAAAACAGTGGTCTCTGATGACCAACGACGGTCCACCAGAACGGACCGTAGGTCAGACCATGGTCCATCGACTGGGGTCTGTAGGTCAGCCCAAAATCTCTGTATTAACCGATGGAGGTGCATGACAGACTGTAGTCCCATCCACGGTTCGTCGGTCGAGGGGCGTCGATGGCAGCTGGCAGTTATTTTTAGGGGCAGTTAGATTTTTTTCTAACTAATTAATTCTTACACTATGTAGTTTTTCCTAAGTCTAGGACCTCTATATAAGTCTTTTTACCCCCAAATTAGACCCATTTACTTCATTCTTCCAAATTCCCAAAAGAAGATCAAATCTCCTCCCAATTATTCTATCTCTAGAAACTTAAAGAAGAAGAAGAAGAAGAAGGATCCAACTAAGGTTTCAAGCTAAGTTCTAAATTCCTCCATTGAAGATAAACAATTGGACTTGAGGAATGATAGTTTTCATCCATGAATCTCTTCTATCACCATGGGTTCTTTTGATTATTGATATTAATGATTGGATTATGTTTTAATATGTTTGAATTGATGATTTACAATGCTTTTATGATGTTTCCCCAGGAACCCATGCAAACCCCCATGTTTTCCAAATTGTGATCATATAATGTGGGTGTTGATTATAAAAGAGGAGTTTTATGATCTAAAGCATGAAGTGATAGAATCACATGAAGTTATGATATAATCTTTATCTAATGCTTGAAATCTAGATTTGGTAATTGAAAGTAATATTTGAACCTTGAAAGGTAAAAGTGTAAGTTTATGCATGACCTTATGAAACCTATGTAAATGTGTAAGGGTGTTTTGAGAGTAAAGTTCCATATAATGATGTTTTATGTTGTGTTGCGAAAGGGTATTCACATAAACACATACTAGCATGATGTGAAAGTTTTTCTCACATAGTATGGATTCTTAGGTTGAAAGACTATTCTCACCTAATTGAATCAAAAAGTAAGAGTTATCCTAATGAAACTAGCTTGGCTTGGTTGTCCAAGGACACCTTTCCATGAATTATAAGAATAAGTATGAATTAACTATTCCGTGGAAATTATGCTTAACACCGAGTGGATATTGAGGTGAGATGGAAGCTCTCCCATTAGTAGAGGCCGGGTTTCTATAAGCAATCTCTTGAGTTGGAAGTTCTCCCGTTATTAAAGGCCGGGTTTCTAGTAGCAATATCCTTATCCCATAAAATATGTACCCCCATAGGATGATTAGCTAGTGGATCCACTTAAGCTAGAAGTTCATGGTTCTACCTTAGGCAAGTAGAACAACCCTTTTCAGTGTTGGAGACTCCGGGGAATCATGTGATAGCTCACATGGTCTCTATGTCGGTTAAGGCTAATTTTCCCACAACAAGACTAAAAGTGAACTAAGGTTACTTCAAGATGTATCTCACATGTGTTCAAAGCTTTAAAGAGTGTTGTTACCTTGAATTGACCATGATTTAATGACTTATGTTCTCTAACCTTATTATATCAAGTTTTACTTGGTCAATTGCATTTCATAAATGAAATGTCCATTCTTAGCATGTTTTAAATTTTTTTATGCATAGCTATCATACTTAGTACATTTTTGTACTAACGCATACTCTTGCCTACATTTTCCCTAAATGTAGGGTCCGACAAACAGGATTCCCAATATTGTGGCTAGAGCTTGGACTTGAGTGTTCCCGATCTTAGTGAGTCCTCATGGTTCGAGGACATATTTCATTGCTTTAGTTTCTTTCTTGTATTTCCTTTTTGGACATGATGTACGGGCTAGGTCCAATTTCATTATATTGTATTAGATGGCTATGATGAGATATGAGTTTAGACTTCCACTTTTTGTTATAAAAAATATTTTAGACTCGGACTATTGTCTTACTCTTATGGTTCTATTTCTTATGTTATGAGAAGCTAAGTGGTTTGTATGGAGTCCTTCGGGGTTCTGTACGCCATTTACATCTAGGGTGTACTGATGAGTCCGAGATTTGGACTCATTTAGGGCTTTATTTACAATGATTTAGTGTACTCAAATACTTATTTTGTGCCAATAACTGATGTAAAACTCTTGATTTCCAGGTATAGGGATTTAGGAACAAAGCAAGAACACTAATTTGCAAAAAGTAACAAAGTAAGCTAAAATAATGAAGAAAAGCAAGCCTGGTGATCGCCAAGTCTACTTGGTGAGTCACCGAATGGATTTTTGACCGCCTAAAGTTCCAGTGTGCCAAGCCCTGAAGGAGAAAACCAAGTTGGCGAGAGAAAGGAGAAGTTGGCCAATCGCTGAGTGGTTCCGCAATGTATTGTGATTTTCCCAAAGTTATAGACCTTGAGGACGCTGAAGGCCAAGGCAGAAGGGTGAGGGAATTGACCAAAGGGCGGCTCGCCGAGTGGATCGGTGAGTCCGACTTACTTCATCGAATGGCTCTTAACAACATATTTTTAGCGACTATGAATACATGTTTGAACATTTAGTTGAAGAGAGAATTTTCATATCTAAACTTTCAAGAAATCGAATTGTGATTAATCTAAGTATTGAGACAAGTTTTCTCTAGTTTTTCATAAGCTTTAGAGAATTGAAGTTTTTCACTTTTGAGAAATTGGAAGTGGGTCCTTGAGATTCTTCGAAATGGAACATTGTAAGAACGAAATCAATCTTACCCAGTTGATGGAAACTCAATTTGGTAACGATTTTTATCTTTTTATGATGTCTAGAAAAAATCCTAATTTTTGGGGTGTGATTATGTGATTATGAGCGGATTTAGTTTATGGGTATTGCTAATTTTAGCCTAAATGTTTTTTAGAAGTGAGTTTGATTAGTAATTGTGGTTTAATTTAAGAATTGTAGTTGCTAATGCAGTTCTATCCTTGTGTTGGTTGCTTGCTCAAGAGAGAGGTCTTAAAACCAAGCTTATTGATTGATCATCATTGGGTATTAGGTTGACATGCGCTTAGCTCAACAGAGTGAATCCTAAACTCAATCCTACACATTTAGCTCGAGAGAGTAAATGGACTAAGGTGTGGGCTGGTCTTATTTTGCTTGGTTGTTGATGTTCGAGAGAAATCAACTTGATTCAGGGTAAATTGTTCAAGAGAAAATTTATTCCCTCTATGGCTTTGCTTACTCACTAATATACAATTATTTTTTAACAGTTGCAATGACCCATTTGTCTATATTAGCTTATAATCGAATCATATCCCAAGAACCTGTCTCATTATTGTTATTTCGTATTGATTTCCATTATTTGTTGTTGATAATTAAAACAAAAACCTCCTTATTTGACATTTATGTCACCCCTGATTTCAATTATGTTTTTATTCGATAAATTCTATTCCTATGACTGATTTGATCATATTCGTACTTCCCAATTGATTCTCAAACACGTACCGCTCCATGTGGGATTCGATCCCAACTCATTTAGTTGGGTTTTATATTGACTAGCGATCGTTGACACTTAGAATTGGATGAAGTGTCCTTGAAACGTTTATCAAATTGGCGCCGCTTCCGGGGAGTGGTGTTGTTAGAGTTTTTTTTTTGTGAAGTTCAATTTCTTTCTTTTTAGTCATAGTTCAATCTACTTACTTTTAGTTTTTGTTTGTGTGTTGTTGTTTTGAAACACTGGATATGAGTGTCGACGGAAGCAATGGTAGCCAAGTGGGCCACCATGATGACATCAGAAATCTAAATGATGTCAATGAGCCGAATGCTAATGACCCTAATCTTGTTGGTCGAGTTGGTGTCATTCGCTTACCTCTTGCTGAAGGGAACATTATGTTCCACATTACAAGTACCATGTTGCAGCTCTTGCAATTGAAAGGGTTGTTTGGTGGGTTGGCTCATGAGGATCCCCATGAGCATATAAGAAACTTTTTTGATATTTGCGGACCGTTCTCCTTCCAGAACATATCCCAAGAGTCGGTCCGATTGAGAGGCTGAGGTTGTTCCCATTTTCTCTAATGGGAGAAGCGTGCAAGTGGTTGGCTGAATTTCCAAGAGACTCCATCACTTCATGGGAAGAGATTGTCACCGTATTTCAAGTGTGATTTTTCCCTCCTTCGCAGATGATAACACTTAGGGACAACATTAAGAGTTTCAAGTGTTTAGAGGGTGAGCCAATCCATGAGACTTGGCTAAGATTCAAGAAGATGTTACTGCAATTCCCAACTCATGATTTTCCCGACAACGTTTTGCTACAATACTTTTACCGAAGCCTTGATTCTGTGAACAAGGGAGTAGCTGACCAACTTTCTCCGAGAGGTTTGATGCAACAACCTTACGTTATAGCAGCCCAACTCTTGGATGGTATGACCAAAATTAACCGGGCATGGTACACCCACGAAGATCAGGTATCCCCTCTCACTTTTAAATTGACAAAAGAGCAGCTTGAGAAAGATCAAGAGAGGGACCAAAACATGGCAAAGATCATGACCCAACTTGACATTTTTTCTCAAAATGTCATGGGAGCTAGTGCTAGGAGTGTCAATGTTGTAGGTGTTGGGTGTGTAAACCCCGAAGAAGCCAAGTTTGAAGCATTGTATAATGATGAGGTGAACTTACTAGCCAACCAAGGAGGTGGTTATCATGCAAACTACTCGAGACAGGGTGGAAATCAAGGTTGGAACAAGGATGAAGGTTGGGGAGATCGTGATAGAGAGTGGAGGGATCGTAACCCTACTTGGAAAGAACGAGATGAGGAGAAGGATAGGTATATTCCTCCCCACGAGCGTTAAAAGCCCAAAGATTTTGAGGGTGGCCATTTTGAGGATATGCTCTCTCGTATTCTCAACAAGGTTGAAGGGTCCGATAAAATTTTGAAGGAAATGAAGGAAGATGTATCAACTCTTAGCCAGACAGTTACTTCTCACTCTGTCTCTATCAAGCAGTTGGAGACCCAAATGCGTCAGATTTCATCTCATTTAAACCCGAGACAACAAGGGGGGTTGCCTAGACACTATGTTAAACACCAAGAATTAAGTTTGAGTGAGGACTTTCGTCATGCCACGACGTTAACTAAGGAGCTTCTTGGGAGGCAACCCAAGTTTTTATTTGCTTTCATTTTGTTTTAGAAATAATCATGTGTTGATTTTGAAGGTTGAAGTGTAAAATGTATTTGAAAAGTGCAGGTTGGCGAGCAAAAGGCCTAGTCAGCGACTCACCGAAACGGTTGGCGAGCCCAACTTTGTCTGCCATTTCTACCCCCATATTAACTGGAGGTCCTGTAAAAATTGGCGAGGAAAGTGACCACTCGGCGTGTCACTCAGTGGTTGGGCAAGCAAAATTAATGTCGCCGAAAGAGCCAACACTGGACGGTTTATAAAGGCCAAAGGTTTAAAATTTCAAACTCTTTCACATTCCCTCACTTTTTAACTTCCCAAGATCACACCCGCATTATAATTTTTTTACAGTTTTACCGCTCTTTAGTCGTTGATTGTGTGTTCGAAGTTGGAAATCTTTGTCGCCTAGAATTTCAAATCTCGTATTCGACATGAAAGGTTGGTTTTCTGAACCCCGAACATGTATTTAGCAGTTTTTACTCAATTGCAATTGTATTATTCTTAATGATGTTTGTTGGGCCTCTCTATATTCGTATAAGTGTGTTTGCCTTCCTGTTTTAATTTCGATATCGTGCCGTAAATTGCCTATATTATTGATTACCCGACTTTCGTGCTTTAAAAAAATTGATCTAAATTGTTGGGTTGTGCTAAATTTTTGTTGGGTCTAGTCGGGTGAAGTCTGAGTAACCCATAGTTGTGCTAAATGACGCACTTTGCCTGATGATGGAGCGTTTGACGTCATTCTTATGGGCGTAAGTCATCAAATGGCCAATTTCGGCCAAACTGGGAGAAGTCTAAGTGCCCCGGGGCCATGGGTCTTACGGGACTGAGTCTAATTGTGTTAGTGTATGTTTTCATTTTTTTTTCGGGGGCTGCAGGGTTTATTTTGGGAGTCGGGGTAGAAAGTAGGCACGTTGGGCAGTTTGGCGAGTTGGGTCGAGCTAGCCGAACTACTCGGCAGTTTGCCGAATCCCCCTTGATCTCCTTAAATTTCATGCTAATGTTAAGTTTTGGTTCAGTAACTTTTGGCGAGAAGCCTGAGTTCACAGAGTGCACTCGACGACTCGCCGAATGTCTTCTTTGATTGCCCTTTCTGCGTTCCTAACCCCTAAAATACACTGTAACTTTCGGCAGGATTGCTTGTTCCTGCCAAATGATGTCGGCGATTCACGAGAGGCCTCTCCCATCGCCGACGTGCCAATTTTTCTAGGAATTTTTAGCCAATCCTTTCGGCGGGCCCGATCTGGCTCACCAAAGTGATTTGGCGACTCGTCGATCAGTTCAGCGAGTCTGTCTGCAATATGATTTCTGTGATTTGTGTTGAAATGTTTCTAACTTTCTATGATCTTTTTGCAGATATTGCTAGAACCAACTTGGACATGCCACCCTGTAAAAGAGCACGGGGCATAGTGATTAATGAATGGGCAGCAAATCCCCCTAAAAGGGGAAAGTCAGCACCTCCCAAGGGAGGTAAGGGCAAGAGACCCACATCTGAGGTTCCGGAGCACAACTCTGGCAGCGATGGAGAATCCTTTGACTCCCAAGCTGCATTCTCCGAGCCGGATGATGACCACCCTTTACAGTCTATGCAAGCGGAGATCCGTGCTAGGTCTCGCCCACACACATCGAGGGCTCCAACGGCCACCCCTCCTACAGCAGATACAGTGCTAGCTCTGACACCGACTGTGGCCACCAGTACAAGTTCCTCATCGCCGGCTACTCAACTGATTAAAACCCAATGGATGGCAGACAATTCTCGAGAAGAAGCTACTATCCATGGAGGGCTTAGTGGGTAGGTACTCCACAGTGAGGGACACGCTCCAATTTCATCGGTTCGAGAAGTTCACCAGGCTTCGAGGCCCCTATATTCCTACATGGGTCCGGGAGTTCTACACAGTATACTACCCAAATTTAGCTATCACTACCACTCCCTTGAATGATCTCAAGGGTTGGCTTGCACCCCTCATCTCTGACACCACCCCGAGGTGGATTGAGGCAGGAGCTCCAATTGAGAAAAAGGAGTTCAATGTAGCTACGAGATATTGGTTCGGATTCCTCAGCAGCTTTATTATGTCGTCCCAGATCGAGTCCATCATATGCTATCCTAAGGCGGCATGCCTTGGGTCAATCATATCCAGGAGGAGCATCGACTTGGGACTCCTCATAGAGTGGGAGATGGCCATGAAGAGCCAGACGTTCCTTCCATTCCTAGTATTGATTAAAGAGTTTTGTCGGTGTGTTGTAGTTCCTCGTGATGAGATGAGAGATATTGAGGTCACTCCCACATCCTCCACAGACATCCGACGTATAGAGGTCGAGTACAGATGGGAGGAGGCACACAGGAGGAGAGCAGCTTCGGTGGACGCATCCCCCGAGATTGATGTTGAGACGGTTTCTACAGAGGTACCTTTCCCTACTCTGGCCTCTAGGCCTTCAGGTACACTTGCTTCCACTTCTTCCTCCCAGGCTCCTGGTGCTTCTGCTATTTCTGTCATCACCCAGGGATAAACCCTAGATGTAACATAGTGTACTTGACCCCGAAGGGGTCTCATACAATCCCTTAGCATATCATGAACATAAGATAATAGAAAATTAGGGAAAATTTAAAACTTTCTGCAATCGAAGTCATTTTCATAAAAACAAGCAGAAGTCTTTCTATACTTTGTCTCGAACGATCTAATACAACTTTACAATAAACTCTTGGGACACAGCCCATACAATAGTCTACAAAAACATAGAAATAAAGACAGAAAGGAAATGGTGGGTTTTGTCCTCGAAGCTATGAGGACTGACCAAGATCTTCAACTCCTTTGCTCTTTAGAAACCTATCTCCAAAATACTACTCAAGTCTCCAAACCCTACATTATATTAGAATGTAGGCAAAGTATGCGCTAGTACAAAATGTACTAAATATGTTATCATAAGAGCATAAGACAAGGGTTAGTCAATATAAGACATAATCCAAAATCATACGAAATATTTCATGAAACATAAACCATAAGCATAAGAGACAATATCATAATTATAATAAGCAAAGTCTCCAATATTAGCATCATATAAGCATTATTTGACTCTTAGTCATCTATACGATAATAGAACTACTCTCAAGTAACCTAAAAACATACTTATGCAATGCATGAATAGCATCCCATAATACCACCCAAGCTAAGCATCCCTTTTTGGTCATCTTAATCATACTCTATAAACATGGTCAAGTCTTAAGCTTTTCTACCATAAGGAAACCATACTCCTAAGTAACCTTAAAGCACACTTGTGCAATATATGAAAGGAATCGCATATTACCCTTAACACGAAGCATAACCTTGAAGTCATCATAGTCATATTTACCCTACTTTGGACTTATTATTAGCTTACTTCGTATAGACAAGGGAACTATCACCTTTAGTCAATCATATCATGTCAAGGAAGGCAACTATAGCACAATCCTATTTAAGCATACATCATATAAGAAAAACACCTCATGAGTTACCTTAAGGCAAGCTTTTGCCATGCATGAACAAGACCTCATAATCCTACCCATGCTAAGCTAGACACTTTAGGTTCATCGTTCATGTTTATCATCCCTTAACATCATAAATACAAGGCTAATAACCTCTTAGTCATGCATGTATTGGAGAAGTATCTAAAACCACCATCCAAACTAGACATGCTCATGTTTACAAATGCAAGGGGAATCACCTCAAGGCATACATGTTCAGTTCATCATGAAGGGCAAGTGGAATCACCTCAAGCCATATATATCATGGAATCATACAAACAAAGGGTAATCACCTCTAGTCACTTATACTAATAAATCATAAACACAAGGGGAGTCTCCACAAGTCATACAAGTTAATGAATCATAGGTATTCGCCTCCATGTCCATTTTAAGGTGATATAGGTATTCGCCACCATATCAATTTTAATGTGTAATGTAGGTGTTCGCCTCCACATCATCACATAAGGATCATAGGTAATCACCTTCATGATCAACCTAAAGGCTAATTGGTATTCACCGCTTGCCTTGGGAGTCATACATATATAAAGGGTAATCACCTCACACTCCTATGACCAACTAATTATGAGTAAGGGAACTCACCACACATTCCTATCTAAAGGTCATTTAGGGGAATCACCGCAAACATCATCACATTTATAGTCCTAGGACTTAGATTCATTTTAGGTGAGAAAACCTTTTCAACATAGAATCATTCTATGTGAGAGAACCTTTCATGTCATGCTATATTCATGCATAATACCATATCTAGAATTATACATTAGACATTGGTATCCTCATGACTCAAGTGAATCTATCATTTCATTTATTCAACCATTTATTAGGTAGATTAGGTAGGCAAAGATCTTCCACCATAACTTTATCCATTTAAGCTTCTAATCTCATTTAGACTTTACTCTCGAAGCCTTAGCACATCTACATCATCACATTGGCTTTACTCTCAAAATCCTAGTGATCATCATTCATGAATACAAGTCTTATACTCAAAGCTTTACTTCTTATTAGCTTCATTATACCTAAATTTCAAGGTATTCTAATCACATTCTTTATTACAAGGTGATTCTAGTCACAATTGATCATAAAGGTTAAATTTCATCTGTACAAGTCATGATCCTTCATATTCAATAAAGTCTAGTTCAATTCATGATTATATGTTCCTAACCTTGAGATATTACTACAGATGACATTGATTTAAAAAGATCACCTATGAACCTTTAATTCCACCTCTAATGGCATAAACCCACAAAATATCACATTCATCAAATAGACTAGGGTTAACCGTAGAAATCACATGAATTCATCATAATATCATAATTCAATGTTAATAATATCATAATTAGGTATTATCCACTAGATTGGAATCATACCTAAATCCTACACACAATGTAGAAGGAAACCCTAGCTAGAATTGGGTTTTTGAGTTCACAATTAGGGGAAAACCTAGGGAGCTCTATAGGTGGAAGAACCCATAGATGAATAAGATAACGTACCTTAATTCAAGTCCCTAATTAATCTTGCATCAATGGAGGAAAATATTCCCTACTCTCTTCTCTTCTTCTTCTTCTTCACTTCTAGAGAGAGAATTTCTTGGAAGAATAAGTTAATTGATTTAGTTTAGGGGTCTATTAGGTATATATAGGTAGTTTAATAACTAACTAACCAACCTCCCTTAACCCCTAACTAATTACTAATTAACCCCTAACTTAAAAACTTCCTTGACTCACGAAACCCCCACCCACGGACTATGGGTGGGTCTACTGTCCGTGCTGCATATTCGTAGGTGCTGGACTGATGTTTGAAAGTTGCAAGTGAAAGAAGCCTTGACCCATGACCCCAACACACGGGGCGTGGGTCCATCTACGGCCAGTAGATGGCATCCGTAGGTGGCTGCAAATTGACAGCTTTTGGGGTTGTATTGAGGTCCTCATCAAGGACCCCTTGGGTGGGCCTTGGGGGGTTGTACCTTGACGCCCTAACCCTAAAACCTTCATACTAAGTACGGGAATCATTTTTGTGATTTTTAATCCTCATACGACACTCTAAAACTAGAACTCTCTAGTTTAGTTCACTAGTTTCCGAGGCGTAACAATATCTCCTTCTTGGGATCATTCATCCTCGAATGACGATTCTAAACACCTCTTAAAGTCACAACTCTAAACTAGCAGCTCATCATGCATGCACTACATCTAAATGCACACAACCAAGGAAGAAAACTTCAATTCCAAGCTAAACACATTCAATGCAACACAAGGGAGTAGGAACTACTTCTACCAACCTAAAATGCATGAAATTTTTAATCTACTCATTTTCAAAGAGGAACTAACATCTCCTAGCTAAAACATGCTCAACACAAACTCAGGGAGCCTAAATGCAATTTACTCTCAAAAGTCACTTATTTAAGGAGGAATCTTTCAATTCCGAAACTAAAACATGCTCATACATTCATCTCATGAAGTTTATATGCAAACCTACTCAAATGCACTACAACATGAGGAAAATAATGTATAAAAGTCATTTCTAACAAGACATAATCATTTTCATGAACATGCATAGTAAGAAGTCATGGCACACACAAATCACACATGGCTTCATATAAAAGCAAATAAAAAGGAACTTTCACGACCCAGGGGTACCCCCTAGACGAAACATGGAGTACTCGACCCCGAAGGGGTCTCATACAAGCCCTTAGCATCATCATATATAAGATCATATAAAAGTAGGGAAAATTTAAAACTTTCTTTCAAACAATCTAAAACATTTTCATAAGCAAGCGGAAGTCTTTACTAAGTCTTTGTCTCAAACCATCTACGAATAACATGAATAAAAGTCTTGGGACGCAGCCCATATAAAGTCTCAAACATAAGAAACTACAAAAAGCAACATAGTGGGTTTGTCCTCGAAGCTATGAGGACTTACCAAATCTTCAAGTCTTCTTGCACCTTACGAACCTAGCTTTCAAGAAACTCAATCTCCCAACACCCTACATTGGATTAGAATGTAGGCAATATGCATTAGTACAAAATGTACCAAGTATGAAAGCTAGCACAACATCATAAAGCATCTCAAATGGTTAGTCAACATAAGACATAAGCATAAGAGAAAATAACATATTTATAGCATAAACTCCAAAATAAGCATCATATCATAACAAGCCAACATAAGACATTCATAATTTCATACTTCACCCATTAGTCTTTAATATTCAAAGGAACTACTTCACAATCCACCTCCAAGCATACTTGTGTAAGGCAAAGATAGCATCCCATAATACTATCCAAGCTAAGTACCTCTCTTTGGTCATTCTTGGTCATAGTCCACCTTCATAGTCAAGACCTACATTTCATTTCATAAGAGCACTATACTCCTAAGTAACCACAAGTAACACTTGTGTAATTCATGTGGGGCAACCCATAATACCACACACACTAAGCATATCCTTGAAGTCACCATATTCATATTTTACCATTTCTAGGTGTCACTATAGACCTACTTCATATTGACAAGGAACAATCAACTTAAGTCAATCTTATCATGGAAGGCAACTATAGCAACAATCCAAGCTAGCAATACATCACATAAGAGGACACTTCATAAGTAGCTTCAAGTCATACTTATGCCATATATGAATGGAATCCTATACTACCACTCACA
>NW_006239036.1:690310-705815 GCF_000226075.1 Solanum tuberosum
TATCATTCTAGACTATCAAAGAATAGCATACTACTATGCTAGACCTAACTACCATGGAAAACACCCTATCATGCAATCCAAGCTATCCAAGGAAGGATACAAGTATTCCAACCTAGCTACCATGAAAACATTCAATATGATGCAAGCTACACTTAAGGGAGTATGAATACTCAACCCTAAGCTATCCTTAGGAGAGTATGGTCTCTCTATCCTAAGCTACCATGAAATGGTCTTGGCCTAACAAAGTCATGCTACCATGAAGGTATTCTATAATGCTAGTTCAAGCTACCCTTAGGAGAGTAGAGATCCTCAATCCTAGGCTATCATGCCTATACTAATGCAAGCTACCATGAAAAGCATCCTACCAATGCTAGTTCAAGCTAACCTTAGGAGAACTTAATTCCTCAATCCCAAGCTACCATGAGATCTACCATCCCAAGCTACCATGAGATCTACCATCCCAAGCTACCATGAGATCTACCATCCCAAGCTACCATGAGATCTACCATCCCAAGCTACCATGAGATCTACCATCCCAAGCTACCATGAGATCTACCATCCCAAGCTACCATGAGATCTACCATCCCAAGCTACCATGAGATCTACCATCCCAAGCTACCATGAGATCTACCATCCCAAGCTACCATGAGATCTACCATCCCAAGCTACATAAGTCAACTATACATGAAGGAATCATAAAACTCAACTTCAAGCTATTCTATTCTAACAAGCATAATTCATTTTAGGTGATTAGCCTTTCAATCTAGAATCATTCTATGTGAGAAGACCTTTCACATTCTACATACAAGCATTCATATAGTTCTAGGTAGGTCATGTGGGTAAGAGCCTTCCACCATAACTCTATCTATATTGTGTATCAAATCTATGCAAGCTAGTTCACCATATTAGACTTACTCTTTAAGCCCTAATGACCAACGTTATGTCTTCAAGCCTTACTTTCAAGCTCTACTCCACAATCAACATACTAGTCTAGATCACAAGACATATAGACATAAGCCTTAATCATAGGCAACTCTAGCATAATTCATCATAAAGTCCCAATTCCAATCATTCCAATTCATGATCTATCATACATTCATAAGTCTAGTTCAATTCATGTTTTGATATTCCCGTTGTTGGATAAGCCCTATTCATGGTGACAATTCTTGAAAATCTATCAAGAACCATCAACTCCTCATCAAAAGACATAAACCCACATACTTTGAAAATTAGGGTTCATCAAGGAATTCACATGCATTCTTCATAATATCATGAATCAATACTAAATTCATATATTAGTAGTATCCAACCATTTGGAATCATACCCACCTAAATCCCACACATTGGAAGTAACCCTAGCTCTATAGGGGTTCGTCATAAAAAATTAGGGGAAATTCTATTGGACTCTATGGGTTCTTAACCCATAGATGAAAATCTAAACATACTTTAATCAAATCCCTATCACAAGCTTTAAGAAATGGAGCCTTTGTTCTTGACCTTAGCTTCAACCCTAGCATCTTCTTTAATGGAGATTCTTCTTAGAGAGAAATATTTGAGAAAGGAGTGATTTCGGTTTTTGATTTGTGTCTAATGTGAAGTGACTTAAACTTGGGAGCTAATGAATTAAAACCATATATATAGGTGTATAAAGAACATACAAAACAACCCCCACTTAAAACTAGTCGGATAGGAATTTACCTAAAAGTCCATCAACTTGGCAGTCCCGTTCAGGCACCACGACCACTTTGATGGCTCGTCAAGGGTACCACGGCCCGTGGTGGTGCCAGTGGTCACTTGACCAGTGGGTCCCCCAACTTTCCATGCCCCTAAAATCTAAGGCACCTTCACGGCCACTTTGACGGACCGTGGTCAAGACAACGGATCGTGAAGTGGCTCGTGGACTTGGGGAAGTAGCTTGGCCTCAAGGCCTTGCCTCTCATGAGACTAATGGGTCTTCACATACCCCTTCATGGACCGTGGTCAAGACCACTTATCGTGAATGTGGTCGTGAACCCTTGGGCAGTAGCTTGCCATGGTTGGGCAGCCTTGGCCCCTTGGTTTAGGCTTGCCTTTTTGCCTTGGTACTTTTCCCTTCCCATGCACAACCAAACTCTAAATGGTCTTCTAAGCTACTAGGTCTAATACGTACCTTGACGGTCAACCACTAATCAACCACTAAACCCCTCATTCTAAGCACGTAAAGTCTCATCTACGACTCTATTTTACATACATCAAACATTAATACCCTAGCTTCTGGCTCTAGTTTGGTCTACTAGTTTCCGGGGTGTTACAGGAACTTAAAATCTCAAAATCTTAATTGCTAAGGGAGGAATAAAAGGAAGAAGGATGAAGATATCGGGACTTCTTATTGGCCCTAGGCCTCCCAAGTAGCACCCTCGACTAAACCCTTACTAAAAGATCACTCCTACAACTTCATGGAACAACTTCCCTGTTCTTCTATTTCTTAACTTGCCGGTCTAAGTTCCCCTACCAGTACTTCTAATTTAGAGAGGTTCTCTTTAAGCAATCTTTGCTCACAAGTATCTTTACTAACATCACTCAAGGTCTCATATGAGCCTACCAAACTGGGACTAAACTTCTCATACTCACTACACCTTTTAAGGTGAAAATTTTAAGCAACCTAACTCATGAACATCAAGGACACTCAACGACCTTTCTATCTAAGCACATTATCTCCCCCTTGGGAGCAAGCCTATACAAATTCTTTTAAGCATCATTTCTTTCAATTCTATGGTCGGAGTAAGTCATCACTAAGCTTTCACATCCATCACACAAGATGATTCTAAACCATAGTGAATTACACTTCTACCCTTCTTAGAGGAGTATATTCACTCAACCCATCTAGGCATTATTTAAACACCCTTATTCAACCAATCTATCAACATACCTCAAAACTCATCATGACTAAGTCGAGTTCAACCATTAACTAAACATAACCACACAAAAACCTTGTTAGATATGCACACTATCTCCCCCTTGGGAGTAAGCCTACTCAAATTCTTCTAAACATCTTTCATAACATAAAGGCAACAATGAAGCATCATTCATACTAAAGACAACATCATAGTGTATCATTTCAAATCTATTAAGTCATAAAAGACCAGTATCACTGGAATCTAGTTAAAGCATGAAAACACATACCGGTAGCAACATAAGGAGGTCACTCTTGATCACCTCTAGATTGGAGAGCTTAAGATCTATTATTCTTTGGAGCCTTCCCACCCAAACCAATTGGACCAGAGGAAGGGTAGGGTTGGGACCTACGACGACTATCCTCTTAATTTCTAGCAACCTTAGGGCAATGCTCATGTGGCCCAACTCACCACAACCAAAACAAACATTAGAGCCCGCTAAGCATTCACCCTCATACCTTCTATCACACTTACTACACCCCGGTAATAGAATTTCACTACCATCTTCTTGACACTTGAAGTTAGACATCCTCATTTGGTTAAACTTAAGAGTAATTGAGGGACCTTGCTCGTAGAACTTTTATCTAAACCTAGGGCGACCATGTCCATCCAACTCATCATCCAAGGACTCATCATCATCCAATCTAGACCTCTTTTTATTTTTAGATTCTTTCTTAAGTTTTGAATCTTCCATTCGTTGGGCGAAAACCATAAGACGTGAGATATCCATTTCATCTATAAGAATTGCCACACGACATTCATTTTCTACTAATTCGGATACTCCCATCATGAAATGGTTCATCTCAGCCCTTGAATTCCCCACTAAGATTGGATCATACTTAGAGAGTGGAGTAAACTTTAGGGAATACTCTTGAACGCTCATGCTACCTTGCTTAAGGTTGATAAACTCTTGCATCTTAGCCTCCTTCAACTCTAGGGGAAAGAACCTACCAAGGAATGCCTTCTCAAATGCATCCCACTATATATGACCCGTTTCTACCGGTCTACTCCCTTTCCATTGACCATACCATATTTGAGCTTCCCCTTTCAATTGGTAAGCGGCTAACTCTGCTTTCTCTACCAAATTCACCCCTATGATATCAAGAGTCCTACACATCTCATCTACAAATTCCTTGGGGTCTTCCTCCACCTTGGAGTCATAAAACTCCGGAGGATTCATCTTAATAAACTCCCTAACTCTTAAGGCTGCAGAGTTCACATTAGGGTTCACATGGGGCCCAACATCCCTATTGGCTTGAGCCGTCATAGCGTGAGCCAACAATTGCAAAGAGGGCCTAAATTCTGCATGAGTCACATTCTCCACTATAGGGTCAATTGGAGCTTGAGGAGGAGCTTGGGGTGGAACTTTGAGAGAAACCTCTTGATCCACATTTCCTTCCTCATTTCTCCTAGCATTAGCCCTTGTATTAGCCATACCCTGAAAAACATAGGGCACAAATTAGGAGAAGGACCTACTAAAGACAAACTCTATGGCACAACTTAGAGAATAAAGAAGTGAGATTTCCTAAACATCCAATAGCCTCCTATTCATAAATATGGCGCGCTTCACATTTCTGAACAAGACTCTACTAGACGTGGTTTGAGACAATCCTAGAACCATTCTAACCCTTTTGCTCTAATACCAAGTTTGTCACGACCCAGGGGTACACCCTAGATGTAGCATGGTGTACTTGACCCCGAAGGGGTCTCATACAAGCCCTTAGCATATTATGAACATAAGATATTAGAAAATAGGGAAAATCTAAAACTTTTTACAATCAAAGTCATTTTCATAAAAACAAGCGAAAGTCTTTCTATTCTTTGTCTCAAACCATCTAAAACAACTTTATAATAAACTCTTGGGACACAACCCATACAATAGTCTCAAAACATGAAATAAAGGCATCAAGGAAATGGTGGGTTTTATACTCAAATTTTTACTTCTAATTAGCTTTATTATACTTAGATTTCAAGGTATTCTAATTACATTCTTTATTACTAGGTAATTCTAGTCACAATTGATCATAAAGGTTAAATTTCATCTTTACAAGTCATGATCCTTCATATTCAATAAAATCTAGTTAAATTCATGATTATATGTTCCTAACCTTGAACAATTACTACACATGACATTGATTTAAGAAGATCATCTATGAACCTTCATTTCCACCTCTAATGGCATAAACGCACAAAATATCACATTCATCAAATAGGCTAGGGTTAACAATAGAAATCAAATGAATTCATCATAATATCATAAATCAATTTTAATACAATAATAATTAGGTATTATCAACTAGATTAGATCATACCTAAACCCTATCCACAATGTAGAAGGAAACCCTAGCTAGAATTGGGTTTTTGACTTCACAATTAGGGGATAACCTAGAGGCCTCTATGGGTGGAAGAACCCATAGAGGAATAAGCTAACATACCTTCATTCAAAGCCCTAATTAGGCTTGCTTCAATGGAGGAAAATCTGACCTACTCTCTTCTCTTCTTCTTCTTCTTCACTTCTGGAGAGAGAAATTCATGGAGGGAATTTGGCTTCTTTGAAGAATAAGTTAATTGACTTCGTTTATGGGTCTATTAGGTATATATAGGTGGTTTAATAACTAACTAACTGACCTACCTTAACCCCTTACTAATTACTAATTAACCCCCAAATCCCTAACTTAATAACTAATTCTTAAAAATTGCCTGGACTGACGAAACCCCCACCCACGGACCGTGGGTGGGTCTACTGTTCGTGCTACACATTCGTAGGTGTTGGAATGAGCCTTGAAAATTGCAGGTGAAAGCAGCCGCGACCCACAACCTCAACCCACAGGGCGTGGGTCCATCTACGGCCAGTAGATGGCATCCGTAGGTGGTTGCAAATTGACAGCTTTTGGGTCTATTTTGAGGTCCTCCTCAAGGACCCCTTGGGTGGTCCTTGGGGGTCGGACCTTGACACCCTAACCCTAAAACCTTCAAACTAAGTACGGGAATCATTTTTGTTATTTTTAATCCTCATACGACACTCTAAAACTCTTATGAAAAGCTCTAGAACTCACTAATTTAGTTCACTAGGTTTTAAGGCGTAACAACTTCCCAGCCCGCCAATATTACTCAGGACAGGATCCTGGAGATGGGGCACTTAGCCCATTCGGCGAATGTGAGGGCTACTCGATTGGAGGCTACGGTACCATGGATGATCTAGATTGCTATCCTAGCTGCTCTGACTCCTCTATGAGCCTGTTTTGACATTCTCACGGTGAGAGTTGAGACTTTCGAGAGGTGATAAGGGGTAACTTCAGAGGTGACGGCTTTAAAAGAAGTGGTCATTGATTTGAGAAAGGATGTGGACTACTTGAAGTCCACAGACTTCACTTCACTTCTGGAGGCAGCGGATGATGTGGATTCCCCGATTCCTTCGGCCACCACCAGAGACGTATAGATGGATGACCTAGCAGCTGATAGGTTGGAGGCAGAGACCGACGAGGAGCAGATAGAGGAGTCGGAGGAGATCATCTATGGAGACATGTCTGACCTTGAGGAGATGATTGTATAGTCAGTGATTCAAAAATCAGTGACAGAGATATCCATGGCAGGCCCTAGTGGATCGAGTGTTGTTGATGCTACACCGGGCATTGATTCCCCGACAGATGGAGCGATTGTGTAAACAAGATTTTTTTCACCTCCATCTCTATCACTTTTATTGATTTTTAGTGTTTTTATTGCATTTGAGGATAAATTGTTTTTTATTTGTGGTGGGGTGAGGTATTTCCATACCTACCTCTTGGGTTTACTATTTTTGGGTATATATTGAGTTTTTATGCTGTAAATTGTGTTTTGACATTATTTTATGGGTGCTTGAGCTTGTGGCTCCGTATTTTGAATGCAAATGGTTTTTGACCCTTCTGAAAATTTTGCCACCTCTTGATTGTGTTTGACTGTGGTTGTTCTTGTGCAAATTTGAGTGTCGGTCATGATCAATACCGATGACTGGAATAGTGCTCTTAATCGAACAAAAATGAATGCGCGGTTACGATGAGGCCAAATGAAGTTGCATAGACAGTATGTGAACTTTTTGCATTTAGTTGTGACTAGCCGGTTATCGAATAGAGGCTTTTGTGATGAACATTGCACACTAGCGAAAATGTGAAGTCTTTATTGATATTGGTGCCAATGCCTTGTGTGATGATCTTACCATTAACCATGTGTGATGACACCTAGAATTTACCCCGTTGTTCTGGTTGAGTAAGTGATGCAAGCTCTTGAAATGATCTTAGGCAACAATTTTAAAGAGTGAAACAATTTGACATTATACCTATTTTATGGCCAACCTTGTAAGTGTTTGAACTTTGCTTTAACACCCTTTGAGCCTTAGCCTTTTCTTGGAAGAAAATTGATACAATTGTAACCCTCTCTTTATCCATTCACCTATAACCCTCATGAAGTCTGGTTTGTTTGAATAGCCAACTTAGGCCAAAAGCCTAAGTTCGCGGAGTGGTGAAAAGAGAAGATAAATCAAGAAGTACAAAGAATTTTCCCTTGATCCATGGTTTTGAGAAAAATGGAACCTCTCCATAAAAAATAAAAAAAAATGAAAAATGAAAAATAAAAAGACCGAATATGTTGAGAAATAAAGTTGTGAAAGTTGCAAAAGAAATGGAGCGTCCAATATTCCATAGAGAATGAATAATAGGGTGATTTTTTAGCATGGCCTTAAATATTGAAGAGGAGTATAGAAAGCTATGTTCATACAACGTTTCATGAGGATAGCAGTGACTGAGCATAAATGGCCATACCTTTACACTCAACCCTGTTACAAGCCTTGAAAAGACCATTTTGATCTTGAGTGAGCTATAACAAATGTTGGTTGGAAAATAAGGGCAAACCTATGGATGAAGTCATGAATATGTTCATCTTTGTGAGTGTGAGAGTTTTATGTGATTTCGGAGCTTTAAATTGTAAATAATAGTGTGTAAATATGGAGTAATTCTTTGTGTGAGGGCATTTGAGTACCTTTGTTGAGCTTGAACTTGCATTTGAAGCAAGTATTGTGAACTTGAGAATCTTTGGTAATGGTGAGTCACAACTTGAACCTTTGATTGCACAATTGATCTTCGCATGAGTAAGTTTAGTCTTTTTGTGTGCATTCATGTTTGAGTCTTCTGTAGCACTGTTTGAGACATCCTTGTTCAACTACTGAACTCGAGTTGTACTTGAGGACAAGCAAAAGTTTAAGTTAGGGGTGTTGATGTGTCCGAGATTTGGACTCATTTAGGGTTTATTTAGAATGATTTAGTGTCCTCAAATGCTTATTTTGTACCAATAACTAATGTAAAACCCTTGATTTCAAGGTATAGGGATTTAGGAACAAGGCAAGGACACTAATTTGATAAAAAGGAACAAAGCGAGATGAAAGAATGAAGAAAAGCAAGCATGGTGATCGTTGTAACGACACTAAAAATGAACTAGTGAAACTAGAGCCTAACGTATGTACATTTGGGTTTGGTATGAGGTTTGATGGTGTTTGATGCTGTCCCGAGTCATGATTGTATGGTTTAGGGGTCAAATGTCAAGGTATGATTCCCCAAGGACCACCCTAGGGGTCTTGAGGAGGACCCTAAGTCTAACCCCCCAAGACCCCTTGAAACAAAGACGTTGGCCAAATGGTGGTGCCCTACGGAAGGGGACCACACCGCGTAGGTCCATCCACGCCCTGTGGATGGCCTCCGTAGGTAAGGCCCCTAAAATGTGAGTCTCTGACCAGAACCACGAAGACACAGGACGGGTCATCAACCCATCCACGGTCCGTGGATTTGGAGCGTCGTTTAGCACCTGCAAGTCTGGTTTGGTTGGGCCTTGGTGGGAGTGAATTGGTAAATTCAACCCAAGTTCTAATAAGAGTATGGACGCTTATATTATGTTGACTTAGGTATTTTAAGAGTATTAAAAGTGATTCAACCTATTTTAGACTTTATTATTACAAAACCCCAAATTCAAACTACCCTTCCCCTCCAAAAGATCTCTCTCTAGAACCTCCATAGAAGGTGAAGACTCCAAGATTCCAAGGTTAATTTTTTCAAGGTTTTCAAAGGGTTTTCAAGGGGATTTCGTGTGAAGCAATATCAAGGTATGGTGGTCTTGATCCTTGTCTAATTTTCCATTCAAGGAGCCAATTCAAAGATGTTTTCAAATCATGAAAATCTAGGTTTTCAGTCAATCTCATGGGTTCTTTCAACAAACGATTTTAAAGGTTTACTAAAGTAAAATTATGATTATATTGATGTTTAATTAATGATTTTACTCTATGAACCCATGATTTCTCTCAATTTCTAAATTGTGACTTATGAAGTGGGTTTGTTGATTATGTATGAATGTTGATAGATCTTTGCTTAGACTGATTTAGATTATTGAATTGTATCATCATCTATGCCTAATTGTGGTGAATTTTTGGTGAATTGAGGAGTTGTGATCATAGCCTTGAAAGGGCATGTTTGACTTAGTTTCATGTTAAAGTAGAATTGTGCTTGAATTGTTGATCCACTTTAAAGGTGGAGGTGTTTACTTACTATGTACATTGTGATCATGTCCTTGAAGGCATAATGTGAGGAATTGAAGTATTATCATGATGTTATATATATGAATGTGATGTGAAGCATATGTGTGATCTCAATGAATGGATTATGATCTTGTTTAGAAGCTAATTCTGTTAAGATTGAATGTTATCTCTCAATTAACACTTGTGAATGATGGTGACAATGTGAAAGGCTATTCACACATACACACACACTTGAATGAAAGAAATTCAATGACAATGTTAATGAATGTTGAGTCTATTAAAAGGTTATTCTCAATTATACTTTAATGAATGTTAATGACTTTTTTGTGAAAGAAATTTCTCAGAATAAGGGGGTTCTTAGGTGAAAGGCTATTCTCATCTTTGAATCTATGAGCTTTCCAATTAATGTTGGGATAGGATGGATGCTCATCCGGGAGTTGAGGCGGAGTAGCTTGTAACAATCCCTATATCCAATTTTAGTGAATGTTGGGTCTGGGATGGATGCTCATCCGGGAGTTAAGGCGGAGTATCTAGTAGCAATCGCTTATCCCATAATGAACAAATGTAATGAATGTAACGTCTCCGTGAGGAATAATGCTAAGCACCGAGTGGATATGGATTGAGCTAGGTGCTCATCTGTGAGTTGAGGTGGGGTACCTAGTAGCAATCTCTTGAGATGGATGCTTATCTGAGTTGAGGCGGGTCTTCTAGTAGCAATATCCTTATCCCTTAAACTATGTGCCCACATAGGTCTAGCTAGTGGATTAAGCTAAAAAATAATGGTCCTACCTAGGTAAGAAAGAATCACTTTATTCGGTGTGGGTGACACCGGGATTCCATGTCAAGCTCACATGGTCTATGTCGGTTAAGTATTACCCCCACAAAGAATCTTAATGAACTATGGCTTCTTAAGGATGTACTACTTAGTGTGGGTGGTGGTATGGGACGCCATCTATGCATTGCACAAACAGGCATTTGAGAGAGGTCATGGTGTGTTCCTTATAATGTTAATGATGAATGGGCTCTTGTGATAATGTGATAATGAAGAATGTGATCTAATGTCTAATGAATGAAGGTACTCTTAATCCAATGAAGCTAATAAAGAATGTTGACTCTTAAATGCTTATACGCTTAAATGTAAAGATGCATAATATACGTGGATCATATTGTGAGTTACTTCTTTGTCATGACTATTGTATATGAATGTACCTTGTCTATGGTGACTTTAAAGGAGTACTTAGTGTGAGTAGTAGTATGGGATGCTACATGCACATTGCACAAATATGACTTAGAGTTGTCTAAGATGTTGTTCTTAATGTGATGATGTGATTCATGAAATGGTTATGTCTCTTAAATGCTTTATTATATAAAGGTGGAAAGGATGATTGGCAAGTTCACTTTTGGTGACCTTAGGGCAGTGCCTTGGTGTGGATGGTGGTATGGGATGCTATCCATACATTGCACAAAATATAGCCTAAGGGTTACTTGAAGTGAAGGTTTAAATAAAGGAAATGGCTTATATGTGTTGAACATGTCTCTATTGTGATAAATGACTTGTATGTTGATCATGTTTGAATATTATGTCTCTTATGTGTATATTCATGAAGGTTTTACCAAAATGGCATAAATGCATGACTCTCAAGCAAATATCCTTTTTAAGCTTGTTATTTCATGGTCATCATACTTAGTACATCTAATGTGCTAACCACATTCTTCCCCTTTTCTAACTAAAGTGTAGGGCTTGGAGATATTGGTGTTCTATGCTTGATGGATAGGTTTCTAAGGTGCTTGAGGATGAAGACTTGGTGAGTCTTCATAGTTTTGAGGACAAAATCCATTATGTTCCTTTTAAGTCTTTTAGTTTGTTAAAGATTTTGTGGGATAAGTCCCAATGATGTATTCAAAGTATTAGATAGTTTGAGACATTGTGTATAAAGTCTAGAAAGTCTTCCGCTTATTTTTATTGAAACTGACTTCGATTGTAAATGAAAGTTTTTAATTCTTCTCTATTTTCTTGTGTTCTTATGTTCAAGAATGCTATGAGGCTTATATAAGACCCCTTCGGGATCGATTACAATGTGTTACGACTAAGAGGTGCTCTCGGGTGGTGACACTCTTGGTATTAGAGTACAAGATTTTGGAATGGTCTTAGGTTGTTTCAAACCACATCTAGTGGAGTCTTGTTCATAATGTGAAGCGCGCCACATTATGAATATGAGACTATTGGGTGCTAAGAAAGTTTCACTTCTTCATTCTTCAAGTTGTACCATAGAGTTTAACTCTATAATGTTTTTCCCTTATTCCTTACGTGATGTGGTCTTTAGAGTATGACCACTTGAAGGGAGTATGCTAGAAGGGTTGAGGGAGAGAAAAGGTTGGTTGTGATGCCAACTATGGATATGTGACTTGATAGACGTGAGATGATAGATTGCGATGTTGTCTTTAGTGTGAACGGGTTGCTTTATGGTTATATATGTTGTTTGTAGAATCCAACTTAGTCAAGATTAGTTTTGAGGTGTATTGACAGGGTTGATGAAATGTGGTATTCTAAGAATGCTTAGGTGTGATGAGTATGAAGGTTTCGTGATGTTTTGCTCCGACCTTACAATTGGAAGAAGTGGAGTTTAGAAGAGTTGTTATAGTCTTTCTCCTAAGTGGGGGATAATGTACCTAGCTGGTAAGATCTTTTAATGTCCTTAATGTTCATGAGTTAGGTTTGATTGATGTTCTCACCTTAAGAGGTGTAGTGAGTTTGAGGAAGTTTAGACCCGGTGTGGTACTCATATGAGACTTTGAGTGATGTGGTAAGGTTGTTGGTGCGCAGGAGTTGCTTATGAGGACCTTCCTTGTTTAAAAGCACTGGTGAGTAGATGGTCTCTTATAAGTTGTGAATGTGTTGATTAAGGTTCCTTTATTTGGTTCATGATAAGCCTTAGTTGGGTTTACTCCTAAGTGGGGGATGGTAGGTTGAGTAGTAAAGTTGTTGAGGGTTCCAATATCCTTACCTCTTTCTTTATGTACCTATTCAAGCCTAAGACAAAGAGTTCCTTATTGGATTGTTTCATATTTTTGGAGTCATGTGTGGCATTGAGTTTCCATGTTGTGCATGTTCTAGTTGAATTCTTGTTTAGTTGAGAAAATGAGTTTTCATGATTTATGTTCCTCATAATTAAATGCATTTTTTATCTGAGTTGTCTATATGCTTCATAAGGATGAATGGTTGAACATGCCTAAATGTGTTTTTATGGAGAAGTTGCATAATGTGCTTCTGAGAGTAATTGCATAACGTGGTTAATGATGTGAGGTTTAATGATGTTGTGATGAGCATGATGTGATTTGGAGAAGGAAGTTCCTCCGATAAAATGAAGAATGTGAAGTTTTGATGCATAATGAGTTTGTAGATGTAGTTCCTACCTTCTTGTTGTGTTTTAAGTTCTTTGAAGTGGAGTTGATGCTTCCTCCTATGTTTATGAATTTATATTGAACATGCATGCATGATTGTGGGCTGGTTGTTTTGAGTCGTTACCCCGTAATGTGTTTAAAGTGTCATTCGAGGACGAATGTAGCTAAGTGTGGGATAATGTAATGACCCTAAAAACGAACTAGTGAAACTAGAGCCTAACGTGTGTGCGTTTGGGTTTGGTATGAGGTTTGATGGTGTTTAGTGTTGTCCCGAGTCATGATTGAGGGGTTTATAGGTCAAATGTCAAGGTATGACTCCCCAAGGACCACTCTAGGGGTCCTTGAGGAGGACCCTAAGTCTAACCCCCCAAGACCCCTTGAAACAAAGAAGTTGGCCAAATTGTGGTGTCCTACGGAAGGGGACCACGCCCCGTAGGTCCATCCACACCCCGTGGATGGCCTCCGTAGGTCTATGCAATCCCTATGGATGGCTTTCGTAGGTCAAGCCCCCAAAATGTGAGTCTCTGACCAGAACCACGAAGGCAGAGGATGGGGCATCAACCAATCCACGGTTCGTGGATGGGGAGCCGTTGTTTGGCATTTGCAAGTTTGGTTTGGTTCGGCCTTGGTGGGGGTAGTTCTAATAAGAGTGTGGACGGTTATTTAATGTTTATTTAGGTATTTTAATAGTATTAAAAGTGATTAAAACTATTTTAGACTTTATTATTACAAAACCCCAAATTCAAACTACCCTACCTATCAAAAAAATCAGTCTCTAGAACCTCTATAGAGGGTGAAGACTCCAAGCTTCCAAGGTCAATTTCTTCAAGGTTTTCGAAGGGTTATCAAGGGTATTTCTTGGAAAGCAATAGCAAGGTATAGTGCTCTTGATCCTTGTCTAATTTTCCATTCAATGAGCCAATTCAGAGAAGTTTTCAAATCATGAAAATCTAGGTTTTCACTAAATCTCATAGGTTCTTTCATCAAACAATTATAAAGGTTTACTAATGTCAAATTATGATTATATTTATGTTTAATTGATGATTTTACTCGATGAACCCATGATTTCTCTCAATTCCTAAATTGTGACTTGTGAAGTGGGTTTGTTGATTATGAATGAATGTTGATGGATTTATGTTTAGATTGATTTAGATTGTTGAATTGTATCATGATTTATGCCTAATTGTGGTGAATTGATGAGTTGTGATCATAGCCTTGAAAGGGCATGTTTAACCTAATTTCATGTTAAAGTAGAATTGTGCTTGAATTGTTGATCCACTTTAAAGGTGGAGGTGTTTACTTACTATGTACATTGTGATCATGTCCTTGAAGGTATAATGTGAGGAATTGAACTATTATCATGATGTTGTATATATTAATGTGATGTGAAGCATGTGTGTGATCTCAATGAATGAATTATGATCTCATTTAGAAGCTAATTGTGTTAGGATTGAATTCTATCTCTCTATTAATACTTGTGAATGATGGTGACAATGTGAAACCTTAAGAGGTGTAGTGAGTTTGAGGAAGTTTAGACCCGGTGTGGTACTCATATGAGACTTTGAGTGATGTGGTAAGGTTGTTGGTGCGCAGGAGTTGCTTATGAGGACCTTCCTTGTTTAAAAGCACTGGTGAGTAGATGGTCTCTTATAAGTTGTGAATGTGTTGATTAAGGTTCCTTTATTTGGTTCATGATAAGCCTTAGTTGGGTTTACTCCTAAGTGGGGGATGGTAGGTTGAGTAGTAAAGTTGTTGAGGGTTCCAATATCCTTACCTCTTTCTTTATGTACCTATTCAAGCCTAAGACAAAGAGTTCCTTATTGGATTGTTTCATATTTTTGGAGTCATGTGTGGCATTGAGTTTCCATGTTGTGCATGTTCTAGTTGAATTCTTGTTTAGTTGAGAAAATGAGTTTTCATGATTTATGTTCCTCATAATTAAATGCATTTTTTATCTGAGTTGTCTATATGCTTCATAAGGATGAATGGTTGAACATGCCTAAATGTGTTTTTATGGAGAAGTTGCATAATGTGCTTCTGAGAGTAATTGCATAACGTGGTTAATGATGTGAGGTTTAATGATGTTGTGATGAGCATGATGTGATTTGGAGAAGGAAGTTCCTCCGATAAAATGAAGAATGTGAAGTTTTGATGCATAATGAGTTTGTAGATGTAGTTCCTACCTTCTTGTTGTGTTTTAAGTTCTTTGAAGTGGAGTTGATGCTTCCTCCTATGTTTATGAATTTATATTGAACATGCATGCATGATTGTGGGCTGGTTGTTTTGAGTCGTTACCCCGTAATGTGTTTAAAGTGTCATTCGAGGACGAATGTAGCTAAGTGTGGGATAATGTAATGACCCTAAAAACGAACTAGTGAAACTAGAGCCTAACGTGTGTGCGTTTGGGTTTGGTATGAGGTTTGATGGTGTTTAGTGTTGTCCCGAGTCATGATTGAGGGGTTTATAGGTCAAATGTCAAGGTATGACTCCCCAAGGACCACTCTAGGGGTCCTTGAGGAGGACCCTAAGTCTAACCCCCCAAGACCCCTTGAAACAAAGAAGTTGGCCAAATTGTGGTGTCCTACGGAAGGGGACCACGCCCCGTAGGTCCATCCAC
>NW_006239036.1:705915-710429 GCF_000226075.1 Solanum tuberosum
TCATGAGTTAGGCTTGATTGATCTTCTCGCCTTAAGATGTGTAGTGAGTTTGAGGAAGTTTAGACCGGGTGTGGCAGACTCATATGAGACTTTGAGTGATGTGGTAAGGTTGTTGGTGAGCAAGAGTTGCTTATGAGGACCTTCCTAGTTTAAAAGCACCAATGAGTTGATGGTCTCTTGTAAGTTGTGAATGTCTTGATAAAGGTTCCTTTATTTGTTTCATGCTAATCCTTAGTTGGGTTTACTCCTAAGTGGGGGATGGTAGGTTGAGTACTAAATTCGCTATGGGTTCCGATATCCCTACCTCTTTCCTTATGTGCCGATTCAAGCCTAAGACAAAGAGTTCCTTTTTGGCTTGTTTCATGTTTTTGGAGTCATGTGTGGCATTGAGTTTCCATGTTCTCCTTATGTTGTGCATGTTCTAGGTTAATTCTTGTTTAGTTGAGAAAATGAGTTTTCATCATTTATGTTCCTCATAATTAAATGCATTTTTTTTATCAGTTGTCTATATGCTTCATAAGGATGAATGGTTGAACATGCCTAAATGTGTTTTTATGGAGATGTTGCATAATGTGCTTTTGAGAGTAATTGCATAATGTGCTTAATGATGTTAGGTTTAATGATGTTGTGATGAGCATTATGTGATTTGGAGAAGGAAGTTCCTCCAATAAAATGAAGAATGTGAAGTTTTGATGCATAATGAATTTGTAGATGTAGTTCCTACCTTCTTGTTGTATTTTGAGTTCTTTGATGTGGAGTTGGTGCTTCCTCCTATATTTATGCAATTATATTGATGTTGCCTACATGATTGTGAGCTGCTAGTTTTGAGTCGTTACCCCGTAATGTGTTTAAAGTGTCATTCGAGGACGAATGTTCCTAAGTGGGGGATAATGTAACGACCATAAAAACGAACTAGTGAAACTAGAGCCTAACGGTGTGCGTTTGGGTTTGGTATGAAGTTTGATGGTGTTTGATGTTGTCCCAAGTAATGATTGAGGGGTTTAGGGGTCAAACGTCAATGTACGACTCCCCAAGGACCACCATAGGGGTCCTTGAGGAGGACCCTAAATCTAACCCCCCAAGACACTTTGAAACAAAGAAGTTGACCAACTTGTGGTGACCTACGGAAGGGGACAACGCCCCGTACATCCATCCACTCCCCGTGGATGCCCTCCGTAGGTCAGGCCCCCAAAATGTGAGCCTCTGACCAGAACTACGAAGACACAAGATGGGATGCACGGTCCGTTGATGGGAAGCCATCGTTTGGCACCTGAAAGTCTAGTTTGGTTCGGCTTCCCAAGTTCTAATAAGAGTATCGATGATTCTTTTATGTTTATTTAGGTATTTTAAGTGTATTAAAAGTGATTAAACCTATTTTCGAATTTATTATTACAAAACCCCAAATTCAGACTACCCTTCCCCTCTAGAAAATCTCTCTCTAGAACATCCATAGAAGGTAAAGACTCCAAGCTTCCAAGGTCAATTTCTTCAAGGTTTTCAAAGGGTTTTCAAGGGGATTTCGTGGGAAGCAATAGCAAGATATGGTGGTCTTGATCCTTGTCTAATTTTCCATTCAAGGAGCCAATTCAAAGAAGTTTTCAAATCATGAAAATCTAGCTTTTCACTCAATCTCATGGTTCTTTCATCAAATGATTTTAAATGTTTACTAATGTAAAATTATTATTATATTGATGTTTAATTGATGATTTTACT
The DNA here is from genome assembly GCF_000226075.1 of Solanum tuberosum. NCBI lineage: Eukaryota > Viridiplantae > Streptophyta > Magnoliopsida > Solanales > Solanaceae > Solanum > Solanum tuberosum. Next base: position 707,629 of record NW_006239036.1, read on the forward strand.
CTATGAACCCATGATTTCTGTCAATTCCTAAATTGTGTCTTATGAAGTGGATTTGTTGATTATGAATGAATGTTGATGGATTTATGCTTAGATTGATTTAGATTATTGAATTGTATCATCATCTATGCCTAATTGTGGTGATTTGAGGAGTTGTGATCATAGCTTTGAAAGGGCAAGTTTTTCCTAATTTCATGTTAAAGAAAAATTGTTCTTGAATTGTTGATCCACTTGAAAGGTGGAGGTGTTTACTTACTATGTACATTGTGATCATGGCCTTGAAGGCATAATGTGAGGAATTGAAGCATTATCATGATGTTGTATATATGGATGTGATGTGAAGCATGTGTGTGATCTCAATGAATAAATTATGATCTTGTTTAGAAGCTAATTGTGTTAGGATTGAATGATATCTCTCTATTAACAATTGTGAATGGTGGTGACAATGTGAAAGGCTATTCTCACATACACACACTTGAATGAATGAATGAATGAATGAAATTCAATGACAATGTTAATGAATGTTGAGTCTATTGAAAGGCTATTCTCAATTGTACTTTAATGAATGCTAATGACTTGTTGTGAAAGAACTTTCTCACAATAAGGAGGTTCTTAGGTGAAAAGTTATTCTCATCTTTGAATCTATGAGCTTTTCAATGAATGTTGGGATGGGATGGATGCTCATCCGGGAGTTGAGGCGGAGTATCTAGTAACAATCCTCATATCCCATTTTAATGAATGTTGGGTTTGGGATGGATGCTCATCCGGGAGTTGAAGCAGAGTATCTAGTAGCAATACCTTATCCCATAATGAACAAATGTAATTAATTTAATGTACTCCGTGGGGAATAATGCTAAGCACCGAAAGGATACGGATTGAGATGGGTGCTCATCTGTGAGTTGAGGTGGGGTACCTAGTATCAATCTCTTGAGATGGATGCTCATCTGAGTTGAGGCGGGGCATGTAGTAGCGATCTCCCTATCCCATAAACAATGTGCCCAGATAGGTTTAGCTAGTGGATCCACTTAATCTAAAAATAAATGTCCTACCTTAGGCAAGTAGGAATCCCTTTATCCGGTGAGGGTAACACCGGGATTCCATGTCAAGCTCACATGGTCTATGTCGGTTAAGGCTTACCCCACAAAGATGTTAATGAACTATGTCTTCTTAAGGATGCCATCTATGCATTGCACAAGTAGGCATTTTGAGAGAGGTTATGGTGTGTTCCTTATAATGTTAATGAATGAATGGGCTCTTGTGATAATGTGTTAATGAAGAATGTGATCTAATGTCTAATGAATGAAGGTGCTCTTAATGCAATGAAGCTAATAAAGAATGTTGACTCTTAAATGCTTATATGCTTAAATGTAAATATGCATGCCATACTTGGATTATATTGTGAGTTACTTCCTTGTCGTGACTATTGTATATGAATGTGCCTTGTCTATGGTGACTTCAAAGGAGTACTTAGTGTCAGTAGTAGTATGGGATGCTACTTGCACATTGCACAAGTATGAGTTAGAGTTATCTTAGATGTTGGTTTTAATGTGATGATGTGATTCATGAAATGTTTATGTCTCTGAAATGATTTATTGCGTAAAGGTGGAAAGGATGAATGGCAAGTTTACTTTTGGTGACCTTAGGGCGGTGCCTTGGTGTGGATGGTGGAATGGGACGCTATCCATATATTGCACAAGGTATAGCCTAAGGGATACTTGAAGTGAAGGTTTAAACAAAGTTAATGGGTTATATGTGTTGAACATGTCTCTATTGTGATAAATGACTTGTATGTTGATCGTGTTTGAATATTATATCTCTTATGTGTATATTCATGAAGGTTTTACCAAAATGGCATAAATGCATGACTCTCAAGAAAATGTCCTTTTTAAGCATGTTTTTATATGGTCATCATACTTAGTACATCTAATGTGCTAACCCCATTCTTCCCCTTTTCTTACCATAGTGTAGGGCTTGGAGATATTGGTGTTCTATTCTTCATGGATAGGTTTCTAAGGTGCTTGATGAAGACTTTGTGAGTCCTCATAGTTTCGAGGACAAAATCGATTATCTTCCTTTTATGTCTTTTAGTTTGTTAAAGCCTTTGTATGGGCTAATTTCCAATGATGTATTCAAAGTATTAGATGGTTTGAGATATAGTGTATAAAGTCTAGAAAGTCTTCCGCTTGTTTTTAATGAAAATGTCTTTGATTGTAAATGAAAGTTTTAAATTCTTCTCTATTTTCCTTTGTTCTTATGTTTAAGAATGCTATGAGGCTATAAGACCCATTCAGGGTCGAGTACGCCGTGTTATGACTAGAGGGTGCTCTCAGGTCGTGATAATCGCCAAGTCTACTTGGCGAGTGCCGAATGCCTTTTTGACCGCCTAAAGTTCCAGTGTGCCAAGCCCTAAAGGAGAAAATCAAGTTGCTGAGAGAAAGGAGCAATTGGCGGATTGTCGAGTGGTTCCGTGATGCAGTGTTGGATCGCCCAAATTTACTGACTTTGAGGACGCTGAAGGCCAAGGCATAAGGGCGAGGGAATTGACCAAAGGGCGGCTCGTCGAGTGGATCGGTGAGCCCGACTTACTTCGCCGAGTGGCTCTTCACAGCATATTTTTGGCGACTATAAATACATATTTGAAGATTTAGTTGAAGAGAGAATTTTCATATCTAAACTTTCAACATATTGAATTGTGATTATTCGGAGTATTGATACAAGTTTTCTCTTGTTTTTCCTAAGCTTTGGAGAATTAAAGTTTTTCACTTTTGAGAAATTTGAAGTGGGTCTTTGAGATTCTTCGAATT
>NW_006239036.1:712224-712368 GCF_000226075.1 Solanum tuberosum
TTTTCGAAAAATGAAACGGATCTTTTTATATATAGCTAAACAAGTTTCCAGTAACTTTCGAAACACATTTTTAAGAACTTTTTGACTCATTTCAATATCTCCCCCTTGGGAACATTCGTCCCCGAATGTGGAAGAGACGTACAA
>NW_006239036.1:718833-730433 GCF_000226075.1 Solanum tuberosum
CATAACTTCTTCGTCCGAACTTCGAATGAGGTGAAACGAAGTGCGTTAGGTAGCTAAATCAAAGGGCTTTCCATGGATATGTTATTGGCCACCCAATAATTTGTGTGCTAGGAGATATGACCCTCCAAAGTAGACCCTCGAAAAAGGCTTCACTTGGAAATTTCGGATTTTGATACGGTTGCTCTAAAATTTGGGTTAGACCCATTTCCCACTCAATTTGACCCCCTAAACAAGAATATGAAGTCGGATTTTCGAAAAACGAAACGAATTTTTTTATATATAGCTAAACAAGTTTCCGGTAACTTTCGAAGCACATTTTTAAGAACTTTTTGGGTCATTTCAATTATGAGCTGATTTAGTTTATGGGTATTGCTAGGTGTTAGCCTAAAAGTTGTTTAGAAGTGAGTTCGATCAGTAATTGTGGTTTAATTTAAGAATTGTAGTTGCAAATGCAGGTCTACCCTTGTGTTTTTGGCTTGCGAGAGAGATAGGTTTTAAAACTAAGCTGATTGATTGATGGTCAGTGGGTATTGGGTTGACATGGGTTCAGCTCGAGAGAGTGAATCCTAAACTCAATCCTCCACATTCAGCTCGAGAGAGTGAATGGACTAAGGTGTGGTTGGTCTTATTTGCTTGTTTGTGATGTTCGAGAGAAATCAACTTGATTTGGGGTAAATTGTTCGAGAGAAAATTTATTTCCTCTATGGCTTAGCTTATTCACTAATATAAAACTATTTTCTAACAATTACAATGACACATTTGTCTATATTAGCTTATAATCGAATCACATCCTAAGAACCTATCTCATTATTGTTATTTCGTATTGATCTCCGTTGTTTTTAGTTGATTATTAAAACCAAAACCCCCTTATTTGACATTCGTGTTACCCCCTGATTTGAATTATGTTTTTATTCAATAATTTTTATTCCTATGACTGATTTGATCATATTAGTACTTCCCAATTGATTCTCAAACACGTACCGCTCCCAATGGTATTCGACCCCAACTCATTTAGTTGGGTTTTATACTGACTAGCAATCGTTGACACTTAGAATTGGATGAAGTATCCTTGAAATGTTAATCAAAATCTGGGTCGTGACAAACTTGGTAATCAGAGCAGAAGGTTTAGAATGGTCATAGGATGTGTCATAAGCCATGTCTACTAGAGTCTTGTTCATAAGTGTGAAGCCCACCACATTTATGAACGAGAGGCTATAAGATGATTAGGAAACTCCACCTCTTTCATTGTTGTAAAGTCGTTTCGTAGATTTTAACTCTATAAAGTCTCTCTCTTAATCCTTATTCTATGCTATGTAGGATATGTCTACACGAAGAGCTTAGACTAGAAGGAATGTGAGGGGAAAATGTGGAACTAGAAGCTCTTCCCCAAGCTCCTCCTCATGCTCTGGTCGATCCTTTGGCTGAACAAGTTACAAATGTGGAGTTTAGATCACCTTTTCTAGTGTTGGCTCGAGCCGTGACGACCAAAGCCAATAGATAGGTGGTAGTCCCCATGAACCCAAATGTGGGTACGGCGGATTCAAGAGTGAGAGACTTTACGAGGATGAACCCTCCAGAATTTTATGGCTCTAGGGTTGAGGATGATCCTCAATAGTTTATCAATGAGGTCTATAAGGTACATGCTATTATGGGAGTGACTCTCGTAGAGAAGGTAGAATTGGCTTTATCAATTGAAAGGTGTTGCTCAAGTGTGGTACAACCAATGGAAAGAAGCAAGACCGGTAGGAGCGGGTCCCGTAGAGTGGAAAATGGTTAAATCCGCTTTTCTTGATAGGTTTTTTCACCTTGAGATTATCACGACCCAAGGGTACCCCCTAGACGTAACACGGCATACTTGACCCCGAAGGGGTCTCATACAAGCCCTTAGCATATCATGACATAAGAACATAGGGAAAATGCGGAAAATTTAAAGCTTTTCTTTACAATCGAAGTCTTTTATAAAATGAGAGAGTCTTTAACACCATGTCTCAAACCATCAATAATACTTAGATTAAAACTCTTGAACACAATATTAGGAACATAGCCCTTACATAAATCTAAAACATAAAAGAAAGACATAAAGACATGTGGTCAAGCCCTCAAATACTATGAGGACTCACTAACCTTCTTCTTCTTAATCTACTATGGTCCTAGCCACGAGGATGGAATCCAATATCTCCAAACACTACACTTATAGAAAATGTAGAAATATGGGTTAGCACAAAATGTATCAAGTATGGAAGCCATGCATAAAAGGGACATTTTATTTGAAACCTTGCTATATGCCACTTTTGAACATCATCTTTGAAATAGTTGGAGAATGTAAGCTCATAAGACAAACCATGCACAATTCATCATAACATAAAGAATATCATCATAATCACAAGCATAGTCTCCAACACAACATAATGCATACTCCAATCTTCACAAGACATAGACCACATGCATAATTACATGCCAAGATCATATCATCAGAATAGAACTATCACATAAGCAACCCTAAGCCATACTTGTGCAATGCATAGATAGGATCCCATAATCCTATCTACACTAGGTATCACTTCTAGGTTGGGGTCGATCCCACGAGGAATATGATTTAGACTTAAACTTAACTGACGATTATATACATTTAGTCAATGTATTTCCGAAAACAAGTAATTAACGGGGGGAATTTGTGAAACAAATTCAGGAAATTATGTAAGTATTCAGTGAGCAAGATTCAAACTTTAGTTGTTATCAAGATGAGAAAGTAACTAGGGTGTACGTGTTCTCCATAAGCTCATAACGCGGTAATCCTAGTAATAGCAATCCTTTCCTAGTGTATTACATGCAAAGTGATAAGTTAGGTATATCTAATTCCTTTGTCCGGCAACTAGAGAATTTCACCCCGCACCTTGGTCCGGCTACGTGTGTATAATTTACTAACCTTTACCTTTACCTCATATTAGACATCACGTCGATGTATGGCTTAGTTTTCACCCTCGCACTAATCGACATTAGACTATTAGATAGTATCACACTAAATCTATGTTGATAATTCTTTTCTTATTAACTACCTCCTTGGTCCGGCAAGTAGCAACAAGGCGAGTTCTAACGTGTGCACACGTTAAAAAGACTTCTAAACGAAAGAATTATCAATGCATGCAACAACACTATTCAAGAATTGCTTAGTTACTATTCATACTTTGTTAATCGCTCATGGTTCCCATAACCCTAGTTGTGGATTTTGTTACCCATATTAGCAAGAACACATTTCATATTTTTAGAAGAAGAAATCATGAACTTACGTAATGAGAATGATAAGCCCAGAATTTCAACTTGAATTTCCAAACCAAAATCTTCAAAACGAACTTAGGAAATTAAGAATTGCTAAAGTTGCAAGTTAATATCCATAGTCAAGAAATAATGTTTCAGGATGCATCTTCGATCTATGACACTGACCTATGGACTGTGGATTGATCTACGATCCGTAGGTCCCTTCTGTGGCTCAGGACTTGGGCAATTTTCCAATCTTCAAAATCTCTACTTCTCTGAATCTATCGATGGATCCATAGTACGGACCATGGATTTATCTACGGTCCATGGATCCTTCTCCGTAGCTCCATACTTAGAATCTTCAAAATCAGGTACTGGAACCCCTCTCTGAATAATTTGACGGAACAACAGTACGGCCCGTAGGTCGATCTACGGTATGTGGTTTGGAACATTGGTTCCACACTTAGTTAAGAATTCCCTGATTTTTCCTTCAAGCCTTGCATGCCCATCTACGGTCACCATCTACGGAGCGTGAATGGACCTACAGTCCATAGATCACCTCCGTAGATGCCCTTTTCTGCACATCCTTAAGTTGTGTCTCTCAGTTTCCACGTCTGAACATATTTCCTTCAAACATGATAAAAATGCATTAAAACCAATACAAAATGGCCCTAGACACACACAAATCTTTAAGTGAAATGTATTAAAAATACCGTAAACTTACGGTATATCAATACCCTTAACTTAAATTTGTTGTTTGTCCTCAAACGACGCACTAAGATTCTGAACGACACTTGTATAGAAGCAAGCAATTCAAGCATAAGCAATCACATAGCTCTCTACTCCGACTCTCTTTTTGGGTGCAAATATTTTCTCTCAGACTCAACAAGCTAACTTGTGCGGATCAAAACATGACAAAGATCAACCAATCAACACACAACATACACTGTTTTACTATCACCAAGGTACCAACTTTCCGACAATGTAACTAGTGCCCTTACTTCAAGCGTACTCCCTTTTTCACACAATGAATATGATTTTGAGTACAAGGATTCATTCAACACTCACACTCAAAAGTAACTTCAAGTACAGTTAGTGCTCAATACCATAGGCTTGCCCTTATTTTAACTGCTTAGACTCTCCAAACTAGTTTCTAGGATCACTATAGGACTTTCTTGGCTTGTAACGTAGGCTCAGGGTCTGGTGTGGTACATTTAGGTACTCTTTAGTGCCTTTTTGCCCTCCTTGACATTACATTAGGCTTTCAACCTCTTTGTGCCCTATTTTTGTCATCCTACTGTTTTACCTTCTTTCCCTTGATTCTCTTCAACCATGGATGTGACTTTAGACTTTGTAGCTCTTTATTTTTCATTTCTTTTTTTTCTTGCATTTATTCTTTTCTTTAGCTTTCAAAAAGTCACATCCTCTCCTCTCTTTTCTTTTTCTCTTTTTCAACACGAAACTCTTTTCATAACCATTTTTCTTTCGGTTTCCTCTTTCATAGGCACCCTAAACTTATGGATTTTCCATTGGTTGAGGTGCACAATACCCGATGTCAGATCAGGGCCAAGATTGAGGTCACTTTTTGCATTAGCCACCCTCAACTTAGGCTCTTGGCCTAAGTCGAGGTGCACATGTCCAAGGAGGGATCGGGGTCAACACAGTATATTATGGGAAGGTGAGTTAAGGGGTTAGAAAGAAATGGTCTAATTTATGCTCAAAGCATTTGGATCAAAGGGAGCATTTATTTCATTTGGTTGGATTCTTTTTAGGCAATTTGTGGACGTATCAGAACAAGGGCCTATGATCACTTCCTAGCCTCTAGAGTAGATTGTCTTAGCAGGACTAACCGGGCAAGTTCTAGATTGGCACAAAAACTATTTGAACAATCAACTATTCTCACACACTCTTGGCACATAGTTTCATTATCAGATTACCCAGTTCAAGTTTTAGCTTAAGTTATTCCATCAAGTTCGTTCATTATCATGTCATACGCAAATCCAACACATTCAACTCATTCTTGTCTACAAAATTTAGCACATATCACAAATTTTGGACGGGCATCATTTTTTCAAAAAACTTTTGTCATCATGCTTCATTCTTTCTCATGCTTCTACACAGACAATCCTAGCACATGCCGGTTCAACAGAAATCAAGTAGTATCTTGGGGGAAAAGAACACAGGCAAGAAAACCCCAAGAGAGGATTATGAGTTGGGTTACTCAGACTTCACCCTATCACTCACAATCCATTTACCCCACACCCAACAAAAAATAGGTGCAATTGTCCCCAATGCACACAAAAACAATAAAAAGTAATGGATTGGGTGAAGCAAACTTATGGCGCATAGCGCCGACAAACTATCAACAAACGGGTGGGTATGGTTTCCCGGAGCCTGCTGGAACAACACTTGGGTCACCCTTAGTAGTGCCCACATTATCTAGCCTAGCACCCTCAGTAATGCTATTAATCACTCTAACCGCACCATCAGTGGTGCTCACATCATCTTTCTCAATAGTTGGAACCTCTACAACGGGCACATAACTCGATGCCCTAGCAACACTCTCATGCACCCTCTGTTGGCGCAACTCCTCATCCACTATAGACTCTTTTCTAGCCTGCTCATTCTGGTGGCGCTCCTGCTTCTTTGCTCTAGCATCATCAGTAGTGTTCAAAATGTGACTGGAGTGAGGCCTCTTTCCACGAGCATGGGTGGGCTCGGGCTGTGCATATGTATTCTCTTTAAATAGAGTATCGAGTACTGTATCATCAGCCAATGCAATAGGTGCAGACTCTGGCTCATCTGTGGGCATAGCAAGGATGGAATCAATGTCGGCCCGGAGACTGTCCAACTCAGTCTGGAAGGAGGAAAAATCTGTGACGGGGGCTGGCCGTGCGAGTACTCTCAACTCGAAGGCATCCAGGCACTTATGAACGACCTGAACCTTCCGATCCACCATGGTTGCCATCCTATTATCCATGCTAGCCTCGGACTCTGCAATGGACTTCTGCATCCATGGCTTCACATGGTGAAGCAGTGTGGCCATCTGTGCATCCAATTTTTGAACTCGAGCTAATGGCACAGCAGAAGCTCCAGAAGGCGGGGTGGCTCTAGATGAGTTGGGGGCCCGACTAGCGGCCTAATATGAGGAGGTCGGGGCATCATCAGTGTAGGCTGAAGGGGCAAGATGGCCTTGCATCTGCTCCACATCATCTACTAAGTCTGCACCTAATGGCAGCACCGCAATCTGTGGACCACGTCGCGGGGTAGCTACATTGGCCTCATCTCGAATCATGCATATATCCAGGGTCCCCGATGCCTGAATCAACTTGTCACAATGCCAGATTGGCACTCCAGAGTCCTTGCATAGCTAAAAGATGAGACAAGGAAACAGGTAAGTGGTAGAGGTCTTGAAAGCCCTCTCATGAATCTCTGCCAATACCTTGCGGGCAAAGTCAAACTTGAGCCCCCCTACCAACGCCGCAACCATAACCGCTATATCCCATGTAAGTGCATTGTCAGCCTTAGTCGGTGACACTTTGTTCCGTACCAGTAACAAAAATAACTTGGCCACTAAATTCAGAGTGGCCTCCGAATACCTAAATGTGGTTCGGCGACCCACTCCGCACGCTCTCCATCCACAACAATGTACTTGGCCAACCAAAATAAGACAACCTCTCTCTGTTTGGAATTACGCGTGAAGGCGCCACTCCTCACAATATCCCATTTGTAGTCAAATTCGGCCGTGTTGAGTGCCCAAGTGTGATCAGGGCCAGGGCCAGGGCCGTAGAGGAATCGATTGATAGTGGTGTGTGATATGTCCACCGGAAAACCTCGGACTATAGTAGAAGTGATAGGGTCTTGGGTTGTGGGCTTGGACCTCTTGTCGATCAAACCTCGGAGAGTGGCAGTAGAGGAGGCATAGAACTCCCGCATAATCTCCTCGCTATAAGTCCCGGGGTCTCGATCCATCCAATCACACTTGTGAAGTTGAAAAACCTGGTGGATGTTGGGAATAGTGTGTAAGCTCCCCGTGAGGACTCTGTGCTCTTCAGTAATAAGCCGGGCCATTTTGTCTTTCTCATACCGTATTCTGGCATTTCGGTAGATTTGTCATTTCCCTTCAACACACAATCTGTTTGGCTCCTCGGCCACCGGATCAGGGTTATAGTTTTATGGCATTGTGACTTCTCCCGAACTAGTGGCCTCATCTGACGAGGCAGCTTTACCCTGTGAACTTGAGCTGATGGCGGACCCCGAGGCAGACCCTGCAGCAGAATTTGACTCAGAACCAGAAGCAAACCTAGTCAGTGACCCGATCAGTGTATCCTCCTCATTAGAATGGGAGGCAGTGACTACGTCGAGGAGCACCTTCTTGGACTGATTCCGAGTAGCCCGGGGTGTTGAGAGTGGTGTCCTCCCAGTGGTGCGGATATACTGAGGGTCTTTCTCTACCTCTGGATCATTCTAAATCAGTTTGCGGGAATGTGCCATTGATTTGGACCTACCCTTAGTGGCTATCGCTTTCTTGGGGCCATTGTACCTGTGGAGGAATCGTTAGTACCAAAATAAACCCAAAACACACTCGAGAAAATTTTAGAACTAAGGACAAACAAAAACGAAAGAAAAAAAAATTTAGACAGTGGCTTCAGTGGCCACCTACAGTGGGCATCTACGGTCCGTAGGCTGACCTATAGTCTGTGGATCCCCTCTGTAGATCAGAGGTCCCAAAAAGTTGGGCTTTGATGGAAACCACGGATGTGCAGAACGGTCCGTAGATTGATCTATAGACCGTAGTCCACCTCTGTGGTTCCACACTTAGTGGAATTTCCATGTGCCCCTATCCACAGACCTGATCTATGGTCCGTAGATTGACCTACGGTCCATAGACGGGGTCTCATGGTTTGAGTATGTGCCAGGTATCAAACATGCTTCAATTTGAAGCCCAATTTTACCAAATTCAACAATATCCTAGTCTAATCATGCATTTCAATATAAATTATGCTAGTTCGTCATTCTAAGGCTTCCCATTATTCCATTTTCAACAGATATTGCATACAAGACTAGGAACCCTAAGTCAAAACCTGCATTTAGACTCTTATTTCACTGATTTTATACATTTTAACAACACATAATCATGATTTATCATCCCAAGGGTGATTTTAAGTCTATCTTAGCATGCAATTTCATCAAATATCAACCCAAGGTCAAGACCCAATTCCTGACTTTCTATAATCAACAGTGAATCGAAACTCAAAGTGAAGGGAAAGTCGATTACTTTACAAGCAACGGAAATGGGGTGATAGTCAATTCCTGACTTTCTACGCTACCACTACTACTAACTTGCCTTTTTGCACCGAACCCGAACACCAGACCTCTTGGGGAAATTGGGAATGAGTGGGTTTGGGAGAGAAAAAGTGATTGGGAATATAGGGGAAGAATGTGGAGTGAGTTATGGGGAAGTTATGGTAAAATGGAGAGATTTTAGTGATTGAGGGTTGTTTAGAAACGGTTAGGAGGGAAAATGGGGGAAGTGGGAAGTGATTTGAACAAGAGGGCATTTATTTTAAGTGGAGTCCGGGTCGGGCCGGGCAGGCTAGGGTTTGGACCCACGAGACCACGTCTACGGTCCGTGGGTCGATCTACGGTCCGTAGATGGGGACCGTAGATCACATTCAAACTTAGAAAGTTTAGAATCCTTACCTGGGATCTACGGACACCATTCATAGTCCGTGGAATGAACCACGGACCGTCGATGGGGTCCGTAGACCTCTGCACCAGACCTTTTTCTGCAGATTTTGCCTTGCGCTCCTGCACATGTAGCAACCATTAGGCCTTTCTTTTTACATTTTCTGGACACTTTTTAGACATAGACCCTATGCTATATCTAGCCAACACTAAAACAAAAATAAAACACCTATCTAAATGAGTACAGAGAGGCAAATAAATAAAGAAAAACACTACATGGAAAACAAGAACCTATTGTTGGCTAGATTTTACATCTTGGGTTGCCTCCCAAGCAGCGCTTGATTTAATGTCGCGGCACGATGCAGGCCTCTTAATTACTCAGACTTCATCAAGATAGTAGGCCTCAAGAACTTCTTGCACACTTTTCGCATTTCCCAGATAGATCTTGGTCCTTTTCCCATTTACCATGAACCTTGTTCCTTCACTGTTTTCAAGCTCAACCGCTCCATGGGGGAGCACTTTTGTGAGCAAAAATGGCCCGGTCCATTTGGAATTGAGTTTGCCCGAAAACAAACGCAACCTAGAATTGAATAGAAGCACAAGATCACCCAACACAAATTCTCGCTTTTCAATTCTTTGATCATGATACCTCTTCATCTTCTCTTTATACAAGGATGAGCTTTCATAAGCTTTTAGGCGAAACTCATCAACCGTATTCAAGTCATTCATTCTCTGATTAGATACGACGCCCTAATTCAAATTTAGCTTCTCCATCGCCCACATAGCCTGATGCTCTAGCTCTACCGGTAAATGGCAAGACTTCCCATATACAAGTTGGTAAAGAGACATAACTATGGGAGTCTTGTATGTAGTGCGATAGGCCCATAGAACATCATCAAGCTTCCTTGACCAATCTTTTCTATTAGCATTCACAGTCTTCGCCAAATCTGTTTGATCTCTCTGTTGGATACTTCAACTTGCCCACTAGTGTGCGGATGGTAAGGAGTGGCTACATTGTGGCGAACACCATATTTCTCAAGTAGCGCCTTGAACAACTTATTACAAAAGTGGGAACCTCCATCACTGATAATCTCCCACGGTGTACCAAATTAGGAGAAGATATTCTTTTTCAAGAATGCGGTGACACTTTTACCTTCATTGTTGGGGAGCGCAACTGCTTCCACCCACTTCGACACATAATCAACCGCAAGAAGAATATACTTCATTCCATGTGAACTCACAAATGGACCCATAAAATCAATGCTCATACATCAAGCAACTCTATCACTAATATAGGATTCATAGGAAGCTTTTGCCTCTTTAAAATCCCTCCATTCTCTTTTGCACCGGTCACAACTTGGCGAAATCATGAGCATCTTGGTGGATGGTAGGCCAGTAGTACCCATACTGCAAGATCTTATGCGGAGTCCGAATACCACTATGATGCCCACCAACAGGCGATGAATGGCACGCCTCAAGTACACTCAACATCTCAACCTCGGGTACACAGCGATGAATAATCCCATCAGCACAACTCTGATACAAGTAAGGCTCATCCCAATGATAAGGACATGTTGTGAGATATGGGGATTATTAGTTGAAAGGCTATTCTCATCTTTGAATCTATGAGCTATCCAATGAATGAATGTTGGATTTGAGACGGATACTCATCCATGAGTTGAGGCGGGGTATCTAGTAACAATCTCTTATCCTATAACAATGAACTAATGTAATGAATGTTAAGTATTCCGTGGGGAATAATGCTAAGGACTGAGTGGATATGGCTTGAGATGGGTGCTCATCCGTGAGTTGAGGCGGGGTATCTATTAGCAATATCTTGAGATAGGTTTGAGATGGATGCTCATCTGTGAGTTGAGGTGGGGTATCTAGTAGCAATCTCCATATCCCTTAAACTATGTGCCCAAATAGGTTTAGTTAGTGGATCCACATAAGCTAAAAACAATGGTCCTACCTTAGGCAAGTAGGAATCTCTTATCTGGTGAGGGTGACACCGGATTCCATGAATTGCTCACATGGTCTATTTCGGTTAAGGCTTACCCCCACAAAGAATGTTAATGAACTATGGCTTCTCAAGAATGCACTACTTAGTGTGGGTGGTAGTATGGGATGCCATCTATGCATTGCACAAGTAGGCTTTGAGAGTAGTCATGGTGTGTTCCTTTATGATATAAGGTTAAATGAAATAAATGTGCTCTTATGATGATTCTAATGAGAATGATGATTTAATGTCTAATGAATGAAGGTTCTCTTAATGAAGCTAATAAAGAATGTTGACTTATGTGCTTAATGAGAGGATTTATGCTTTACTTGGATTGTATTATGAGTTACTTCCTTGTCATGACTTGTTGAATATGAATGTGCCTTGTCTGTGGTGGCTTAAAAGGAGTACTTAGTGTGAGTAGTAGTATGGGATGCCATCTATGCATTGCACAAGTAGGCTTTTGAGAGTAGTCATGGTGTGTTCCTTTAGGATATAAGGTTAAATGAAATAAATGTGCTCTTATGATGATTCTAATGAGAATGATGATTTAATGTCTAATGAATGAAGGTTCTCTTAATGAAGCTAATAAAGAATGTTGACTTATGTGCTTAATGAGAGGATTTATGCTTTACTTGGATTGTATTATGAGTTACTT
>NW_006239036.1:731054-737940 GCF_000226075.1 Solanum tuberosum
ATGATGCATGCTATACTTGGATTGTATTATGAGTTACTTCCTTGTCATGACTTGTTGAATATGAATGTGCCTTGTCTGTGGTGGCTTAAAAGGAGTACTTAGTGTGAGTAGTAGTATGGGATGCTATTCATACATTGCACAGGTATGACTTAGGGTTGCCCAAGATGATGGTCCTAATGTGTTGATATGATTTATAAACTGCTTATGTTCCTTATGCATGAGTATTTTTTAAAGATGAAAAGGAGGAATGCTTGAAGGTAAAAAGCATGAATGGTAAGTTCACTTTTGGTGACCTTAAAGTGGTACTTAGAGTGGATGGTGGTATGGGACACTATTCATGCATTGCACAAAGTATAGCTTACGGGTTACTTGAGGTGAAAGCTTAATGTGAAGAAATGGCTTATATGTTGATTATGTTCTAATGTGATGAAATGACTTGTATGTTGGTTATGCGTGTATATTATGTCTCTTATACTTGTGTTCATGAAGTTTTTCTCAAATTGGCATAAAGCATGATTTCCAAAGAAAAACGTCATTTTTAAGCATGGTTTTTGCATGGCTATCATACTTAGTACTTAATTGTGCTAACCCATAATTCTTCATTTTTATCGAAGTTTAGGGTTTGGAGATATGATGTTCTATACTTAAAGCATAGGTTTCTAAGGAGCAAGGAGATTAAGATTTGGTGAGTCCTCATAGTTTCGAGGACGAACCCATTAGTTCCCTTTATGTCTTTTACTTTATGTTTAGAGCTTTTGTATGAGCTTAGTCCTAAAGTTTATTCAAAGTATTGTAGATGGTTTGAGACAAAGTATAGAAAGTCTTTCGCTTGCTTTTAATGAAAAATGATTTTGATTGTAAAGAAATGTTTTAAATTCCGCACTTATTTTCCTATGCTCTTATGTTCATGAATGCTATGAGGCTTGTATGAGACTCTTCGGAGTCTTGTACGCCGTGTCACTTCTGGGGTATAGGCTCGGATCGTGACAAGATTTTAGACCGAAAAGTCAAGAAGTTGAGAAATAAGGAAGTTGCTTCCGTGAAGGTGTTATAAAGGCATCATTTAGTTGAGGGTGCTACTTGGGAAACCGAGGCCAATATGATGTCCCGATATCCTCATCTCTTTCATTCTACCCCTACTCTAGCTTGAGGTAATGAGTTCCTCATGGGTTGTTCCTTGTTTTGAAGGTCATGTATTTTATGTGTTTCCATGATTTCCTTATGTTATGCATGTTCATGAAAAAGCTTAAGTTTTGAAAGAAATGACTTATATGATTTATTTTCCTCATGTTGTTGTGCATTGAGTATGACTTGCATATAGACTTCATGAGATGATTGTTGAACATGCATTAGGTATGATGTTAAGGGTGAATTGCATATTGGCTCCATGAGATTGTGTTGAGCATGTTTTTACCTTGGAGAAGGTAGTTCCCCCTTGAATATGAGAAATCTGAAATTTTCATGCATATTATGTTGTTAGATGTATTTCCTACTTCCATATGATGCATTGAGTATGTTTAACTTGGAGTTGATGTTTCCTCCTTGATTATGTGCATTTTGATGAGTCGCATGCATGATGGCTTCTAGTCTTGAGTCTTTTTCGTTTAAGGTATGCCTATAAACTCATTCGAGGACGAATGATCCCAAGGGAGAGATATTGTAACACCCCGTATTCAAAAAGGTCAAAATTTTAGCTTTTTCAAATATTGCAGGTGCCAGGCACGGAGGCCAACCACGGCCTGTGGATTGAACCACGGACCGTAGGTGGGTCCGTAGGTTGCCCACCCTGAAAAATGATATTAAGCCAAGGACCACGGCTCGACCTACGGAACATAGGTAAGACTACGGTCCATTGTCAGGATCTGTGGTTCACTGGTCAAAAGAGTGGTCTCTGATGACCAACGACGGTCCACCAGGACGGACGGACCGTAGGTCAGACCATGGTCTGTTGACTGGGTCTGTAGGTCAGCCCAAAATCTCTGTATTTACTGACGGAGGTGCAAGATGGACCGTAGGTCCATTCACTGTCCGTCGGTCGAGGGGGGTCGGTGGCAGCTGACAGTTATTTTTAGGGGCTGGGTCTTTTCCTAACTAATTAATTCCTACACTATGTCATTTTTCCTAAGTCTAGGACCCCTATATAAGTCACTTTCCCCCCCCCCCAAATTAGACCCATTTACTTCATTCTTCCAAATTCCCAAAAGAAGATCAAATCTCGTTCCAAATATTCTCTCTCTAGAAACTTGAAGAAAAAGAACAAGGATTCAACTAGAGTTTCAAGCTAAGGTCTCAATTCCTCCATTGAAGATAATTCATTGGACTTGAGGTATGGTAATTTTCATCTATGAATCTCTTCCATTCATGGAGTCCCCAAATTTCTCTATTTCAAAAGGTAAAATTCCCCAAATTAGCTAGGGTTTTCTTCAATCAACATGGGTTCTTTTGATTATTCATCTTAAAGATTGGATTATATTTTAATATGCATGAATTCATGATTTACAATGCTTTTATGATGTTTCCCCATGAACCCATGCAAACCCCCATGTTTTCCAAATTGTGATCATATAATGTGGGTTGTTGATTATGAAAGAGGAGTTTTATGATCTAAAGCATGAAGTAATAGAATTACATGAAATTATGATATAATTCCTATCTAATGCTTCAAATCTAGATTTGGTGATTGAAAGTAAGCTTTGAACCTTGAAAGGGAAAAGTGTGAATTTATGCATGACCTTATGAAACCTATGTAAATGTGTAAGGGTGATGTGAGAGTAAAGTGTCATATGATGATGTTTTATGTTGTATTGGAAAGGCTTTTCTCATAAACACATACTAGCATGATGTGAAAGATTTTCTCACATAATATGGATTCTTAGGTTGAAAGGCTATTCTCACCTAATTGAATAAAAAAGTAAGAGCTATCCTAATGAAACTAGCTTGGCTTGGTTGTCTAAGCACACATTTCCATTAATGGTAAGAATAAGTAAGAATTGACTACTCCGTGAAAATTATGCTTAGCTCCGAGTGGATATTGATGTGAGATGGAAGCTCTTCCGTTAGTAGATGTCGAATTTCTAGAAGCAATTTCTTGAGATGGAAGCTCTCCCGTTAATAGAGGTCGGGTTTCTAGTAACAATCTCTTTATCCCATAAACTATGTGCTCCCATAGGATGATTAGCTAGTGGATCTACTTAAGCTAGAAGTTCATGGTTCTACCTTAGAACAACCCTTTTCGGTGTGGGAGACACCGGGGGATCATGTTATAGCTCACATGGTCTCTATGTCGATTAAGGCTAATTTTCCCACAACAAGACTAAAAGTGAATTAAGGTTACTTCAAGAAGTATCTCATAAGTGTTCAAAGATTTAAAGAATGTTGTTAGCTTGCATTGACCATGATGTTATAACTTATGTTTTCTAACCTTCTTATATCATGTTTTACTTGGTCAATTGCATGTCATGACATGAAATGTCCCTTCTTAGCATGTTTTAAATGTTTTTATGCATAGTTATCATACCACTACTAAACAACCTACCAAAATATGACTGCCAAAAGCAACGGACTGCATCGCTTTTTTTGTCAAAATCGATGGAAAACCGACGTAGTCATGTTCGTCGCTTTCTGACTCGACGCTTTTCAAAACACGACGGACAACGTCGCTAAAAAGCAACGGACTGCGTCGCTTTTTGATTATTTTTTTCTGGAATTTTTTTTTAACAAAAACGATGGAGTCCGTCGCTTCTTTTATATTTTCATTTATTTTTTATTTCCAATAAGCGACGCAGTCCGTCGTATTTCTGGAAATTAATATTTTAAAAATCCTTGAAAACCGACGGAGTAAAGGACACTGTCTGTCGCTTTCCTTGAAATTTATATTTTAAAAATCTCAGAAAAGCGACAGACTAAAGGACACTGTCCGTCGATTTTCTGGAAATTAATTTTTTAAAATACCCAGAAAAGCGACAAACTAAAGGACCATGTCCGTCGCTTTTCTGGGTTTATTTGAAATATATGCAAAAAAGCGACGGACAAAACCACCCTGTCCATCGCTTTTTTCTGCAATTTTTTTACCTGCCCACCTGCAAATACATATCAATTCAATTTAATTCATATTCATCAGCCCCACATCAAACAATATAATCTAAATATCACACAACATATAAAACATAAAACTTAAATCAATCTTCAAAAATATCTAAATCACAATACAAAAACTTATAAAGTTATTCAAAATTGGTTTCAAAATTTCATGAAAGAGACCTAAACTAGGGAGTGCGATCTACAAAATCATCATCCTCATCACTGTCGTCGTCGGTGTCCTCGACAAGAGAAGATGTAGTAGGTCGACGAGTGAGGTTCAACACTTGTTTTTTTATCTCTTGAACGGTTGCACTCATGCTTTGTTGTTCAGCTACTCTTCTCTGCACCGACTCTGACAATGCCGATGTAAGCTGTGCTATTTGAGCCGACATAGCAGCAACCTGAACACCGTGAAGTGCCTCGGCTTGACGTGACGATCCAATACCTTCTAAGCCTGAATGGAGTCATCTTACATCGTTTCGAGAGCCTAGACCATAGACTCTACCCTTGTGTGTCCCCCCTACCACCTTTTCTTTCCAAATTTGGGTGGCCAGTTCAGGTGTCATTTGGACCGAACTATCTAGGTTCTCAGTGACGTACTGATGAAACTCATTCTGCATATTAAATATAAAAATTGACATCAATATATATACATATCATAAATATTTTCACTATTAATATATATTATTCATATTAAATAACTTACAAAAGTTCGTTCGGCCCTTTCCTCCACCCACACATCCGGATCCGACTCATTTTCTTTCTTCTTCACATCAGTCTTCTTGAAAACCTCCGGTTCAATGGGTGGGCGCCCCAATTCTTTTTCCTATAAATAAAAACTGAAATTTATAATGATATATATGAATCAACTAATTATTCATTTAAAAGTTTGAAATAGAACTTACCATCTCTCTTGTAATTGTTCCAACGGTCTTTGCACCTTAAATTCATTAAACATCGTCTAGCGTATATTGTTTGGAATCTCACTCCAAGACTGATAAGCTTGTGTATAAAGTCTTCTAACACGGTCTTTTAAAGCCTGGGTAGCATCCTTTGCAGGATGCCACCTTACCTGCAAAACACATAATAAATATGTTAGTTCATGAATAATATATTAAAGTATAATAAATAAATAAAATAAACTAACAAATAAATAACAAAACAAACTTACGATGATCCATCCGGCTCAATCATGACTCTACCAAGTTTGTCCTTATGGCTAAGAGCTAGAGTAGGCATCTCAACATCTGGTGTAGCACTAGGTGCAGCTATAGATGAAGGTGATACACTGCATAAAATGTTGAGTCAATGGAGGCGTACCGGCCATAGCATCTGACTGCTCGCTACTAGAATCTCCAATCCTCATGGTAGATAATTAAGGAGATGTACATATGGGAGATGGAGTACCATCCGATATCCTACCTGCCGATAAGGGTCATGGTGGACGAATAGCCTGTAAAGGTAAGTCCTCGTAGCGTCGTGGACACAATGACTGTGAAGTAGAGGAAGCACCGACTATTTGATGGTAATTAGGATAATATTGTCGAGGATCCGCCATACCAAATGAAATAGAAAATAAATGAGTATCATGACTGATGCGCTCTGGCGCAGAAGAAATAGATCCCGAAATATCCTCAGGATCTATGGGTCTCCTAGTTGACTTCTTCATTTTAGCCTTATTAGTTTGGCTAACTCCAAGATCCTCGCGATGTCTATCACAGTCACCTCCTGATGACATCTGTATGCAAATTTACATGTATAATATATAAAAATCATAAATTAAATAAAATTGGCAAAATAAATTAACTTACATATACTAGCTTTCATTCTACTACTATTCCTCCTCGCTTGTTTCAATTCCATCATTCTCCCATTCGTCCTCCTCAGTTGTTTCATTTTCATTAGCGTACCATTCTTCGTCATCAAATGATTCATTTTCCTCATTCTCGGATATTTCTTCCTCAACATTCAATATCTCATCATTAGATACTTCTTCTAATATGTGTTGAGGATGTTGTAGTGTGGTTTCCAATTCAACATCAACTTGTTGTTGAACAATTGCAACATCATTTTGATACGCCGCATCTAAGATATTGTCGATATCAATTCTTCCCACAGGCTTACTTTTTATAACAACCCACCAATCAGCTTTGTCTCTACACAATGGATATGGATCGTAATACTTTTTTAGCATTTCTTGCAATAATAAAAGGATCATAAATTTTGTATTTCCTGATGTGCTTAACTTCAATTATATTATGTTGATGGTCCACCTTTGTGCCTCTATGTGATGGGTCAAATTACTCACACCAAAACAATACAATCTTCATCTTAGGCCAACCTGAATACCACACTTCAATAATCTCATCAATGACACCATAATATTCAATAGTTTGGCCAGTACCATCGACATCACCTTGTATGTAGACACCGCTATTATTTGTTTTCTTGTTCCTAGAAACTTCTTCAGTTTGAAACTTAAAACCATTAACACAATACTTATTCATTGTCAGTACTTGAGATTCAGGTCCAAGTGCTACTTGTTTCACTAATTGCAAATGTTTGATACTTGTATCGTAAACCTACGCGATTGTTATTTCAAGTAATATAATTTAGTATAACATGAATATATTATTAAATACTTAGTGATTGCACACTTACATAGTTCCTCTGCCATTTGAAAAATTCTATATATATGGCTTCATTACCCCATGTGTTTACGAACAGGCTGATCATTTTACATTCAAGTATTTCGTTAGTTAATGATCACTTATTAGTATGTAATTTAATAACATATTTTTAACAC
>NW_006239036.1:737966-740177 GCF_000226075.1 Solanum tuberosum
TTTTTAAGCATGTATATATATATATATATATATGTTAATAAAAGACTTGGAGAATATATATAACATAGTGAATATTTCAAATGGATGCATATCAGTGAAGCCTCGCTTTCTACGCTTTTTAGATCCTCGACCATTTTGATTAAAATTTGATATCGGTGGAAATACAGGATCAATATCGCCTTCATCATTGCGATTGGGCCTATATTTTCCTCCATCCTGTCTAAACTACTCTCCAACAACTTTCCAGAACACTAATCTTTATAAAAAAGACTTATCTCTGTGATTGGTTTCCATATCCTTTTGGGAAGATGGCTAAAAGAGATAGGAATTAAAGTTTCCATGAATACATGACAATCATTACTTTTCATACCTATCAATTTTCCTTCATTCATATTTGCCCACTTTCCTATATTCGAAGCATATTCCTCCGGCATCCTCAAATTTTTAACCCACTCACAAATTTCACGTTTCTCATCCAATGTGAATGAAAAGCTGGCTTTGGGCTTAACTATTTTACCATTTTGTAATTCCTGCAGCCATAACTGTTTTATCCTACAATATTCCTTTATGTCCATTCTAGCTTTTGGATTGTCTTTTGTCTTACCCTTAACATCCATCATTGTGTTAAACAAATTGTCAAAATAATTTTTCAATATGCATCACATCAAGATTATGTCATAGCAGATTGTCCTTCCAATACGGTAACTCCCAAAATATGTTTTGTTGGTCCAATTATGTTCAACACCATATCCAGGAAGTCTAGAAGGTGAAGCTTCTGTAACTTTAGGTAACTTATGATGTAGGGACTGGTCATGCACATTTCAGGAGGAAGATTATACGGAGTAAGAAATACTGGCTAGCATGAATAAGGTGAAGGAGCATTAGAGAATGATGTGAAGTCATCTACACACAATCCCAATCTAACATTTCTTGGTTCACTAGCAAAATCAGGATATACATTATCAAAATGCTTCCATGCTTCACCATTAGATGGATGAGACAAGACACCCGGCGGCCTTCTATTTCCACGATGTCATCTCATATGTGGGGCAGACCTTATTGATGCATACAACCTCTTTAACCTAGGAATAAGAGGTACATAATGCATCGCCTTAACTGGGACCATCTTTCCAGCCGGAGTCCTCTTATAACTAGCATATCCACAAAACTTACAATTTTCTAATTCACTATTAGTCTTGTAAAACAACATGCAACCATTAACACAACAATAAATTCTATCATACGTCAATCCTAACTTGGAAACCAAATGCTTTGCCTAATAGAAGTTCTTAGGTATGTTAAACTTGGGATTAACTAGTTCACCCAAATGATCAGCCATTGAGTCCATAGCCGCATTAGGTACATTCCAATCAGATTTAATATTCATTAATCTAACCGCAACTGGCAAGGCAGAATGTGGACTCCCTTCACATAATGGACGACTAGACTCTTCAAATTGATCATAGAAGTGGCTTGCTTCTTCATTAGGAGCTTCATCAAAATACAAATGAATAGTGTTAGATCGATAGTATTACCTGGGTTCCATCCCACCTTGAACCCCGAAAGAATCATTGATCATTTCATGAACCCTATCATGTACAACCATATCATCATGTTCAACCCTAATTTGTCCATGTAGTGCAAGCATATTATATTCATTCACAGACATCGAATTATAAAATATATCATTCAATCCATCTCTTTCTCCATGATCAACCCATACAAAATATCTAGGCTTAATCCATTACGGTACAAATGAACCATGACTGTATCTGTGGTTCAAAATTTTAAGCACTTACATGCACTACAAGGAGACCTAACCAATCCATTATTCTTGAAAATGTCAAGTGTGATTGTATGTTCTATAAAATCTCTAACACCGTCAATTAATTTTACTACATCAAACTAATTTATATTGTTAATATATATTTATAATAATTACTTAATATATATATATATATATATATATATATAAATTAATTAGTTCATAAATACTACATTTCAAGATCTACAAAGTGCAAGCTTAATTAATTCATAAATTTTAATTAAGTTTAAGATTTCAAATAATTAATTATATTAATTCTAATTAAGTTCAAGTTATTATAAATTAAG
This sequence comes from Solanum tuberosum, assembly GCF_000226075.1. Lineage (NCBI taxonomy): Eukaryota > Viridiplantae > Streptophyta > Magnoliopsida > Solanales > Solanaceae > Solanum > Solanum tuberosum. The sequence continues at coordinate 740,079 of NW_006239036.1, forward strand.
TTTAAACTCTAAATAAGTTCAATTATTAAGTTCTAATTAAATAAGGTCATCAAGAATTAGTTATATTCAAGTTCAAGTTGTAATTTCAAGTTCAAATTC
>NW_006239036.1:740368-761944 GCF_000226075.1 Solanum tuberosum
AAGTTCAAGTTCAAGTTGTAAGTTCAAGTTCTAATTTCAAGTTCAAGTTCTAAGTTCAACTTCAAATTATAAGTTCAAGTTCAAGTTGTAAGTTCAAGTTCTAATTTCAAGTTCAAGTCTTAGTTATATTTAAGTTCAAGTTCTAATTTCAAGTTCAAGTTCTAAGTTAAACTTCAAATTCTAAGTTCAAGTTCAAGTTCAAGTTCTAATTTCAAGTTCAAGTTCAAATTCTAAATTCAAATTGATATCTAAATCTATAAAATTAGTTATATATAAACTTCTAATTCAACAATTAGTTGTAGATAATTAAGTTTAAGTTCAAGTTCAAATTCAAGTTCAAGTTCTAAATTCATGTTCAAGTTCTAATTTCAAGTTCAAGTTCTAAGTTCAACTTCATCATCAATATATATTCATGACATTCAAACATTCATCATCTACTAATAACACTTCAATTACTAATTTCTAACTTCAAATTAACACTTTACTAACTAACAATCAATCAAATCCAAAAAAATCTCAATTCAACCTCAAATTACATACTCTCAAGTTTAAACTAGTCCTAACATAAAAAAAAAACTTAATTCTTCACTAACTAACAATGCCCAATTTAAAAATGTCCAATTTTTTTTTTTAAAAAACCCTAAAATAAAAATCTTCAACTCTCTATACCTAACTAACAATAATCAAATCAAATTAATAATTGAATAACGCAACCTAACAAACAAAAACAATAATATACTAACAAACAATCAATTATAATCACTAGAATTGAAAAAAAAACTAAAACTAACCCTAACCTTAACAAATTATGAGAGGCAGCAGCACTCACGAGTAGCGACGGCGATCGGCGACGGGGAAGGGCGGCGACGTGGGAGGGAGATTGATAGAGAGAGAAGGGAGAGAATAAGGGTCAAGAGAGAGAGGAAAATAAGAAAATCTTGATCTGTCTTTCAGATATTTAATAAAAAGCAACGGACAACATCTCTAAGTCCGTCACTTTTTTTAAATATAGTTGACCAATATTTTAACCAAAAGCGACGGACTAAGAGACACTGTCTGTCGCTTTTTAAAAATAGTTGACCATATATTTTGACCAAGAAGCGACGGACATGAAGATACCATCCGTCGCTATGATAAAAAAATAATTAATAAAATAAAATAAATTAAAAGCAACGGACTGCGTTGTTAATTTTTAATTTATATATAATTATTTTTAATAAAAGCGACGGACGGCGTCGCCATATATATTAAATAAATAATTATTAATTATTTATATATTTGGCGCTAAAATCCGCGAAAAAAAGTGACAGACAAAGAGATGTTGTCCGTCGCTTTTTGTAAAATTATTTTTATTAAAAAGCGACGAACAGTGTGGCAAAATGCGTCGCTTTTCTGTCCGTCATTTTTAAACAGTTTTTTAGTAGTGTACTTAGTGTATTTTTGTATTAACGCATACTCTTGCCTACATTTTTCCCAAATGTAGAGTCCGACGGACAGGGTTCCCAATATTTTGGAGTGTTCCCGAGCTTGGTGAGTCCTTATGGTTGTAGGACAGATTTCATTGTTTTAATTTCTTTCTTGTATTTCCTTTTTGGACATGATGTATGGGCTAGGCCCAATTTCATTCTATTGTATTAGATGGATATGATGAGACATGAGTTTAGGCTTCCGCTTTTCGTTATATAGATTATTTTGAACTTGGACTATTGTTTTACTCTTATGGTTCTATTTCTTATGTTATGAGAAGCTAAGTGGCTTGTATGGAGTCCTTCGGGGTTCTTTACATCATGTTATATATAGGGTGTACCCCTGGGTCGTGACAAATTTAATTTATTATAACAAGAATAATTCAAACCATATTTTTGAATTATTTCCATATCAAAAAGCAACAATAATTAATTATGTGGTCTTTGTTCAATATTTAATTAAGACTTCTAATCTTATTTCTTGACAGATAAGAAAGAGACTCATTTTCAAACATAGAAAAATTTAGCATGTATAGGCATCTTTCTAACCTAGAAAAGATAGAATTTTTTTCATAATACTTACTCACCCAGATATTGAAGAGTTCAGCGATTAATTTGTGATCACTGCAAAACTGGACCAAACTTGGAAACCTGCTTGAAGATATGACTCTTTCGATTCTTAAGAAGATACATTTTTTTCCACAATACTTGCCCATTAAGTATAAAGTTCATCAATTATTTGCAATCACTGCAGAAGACTATATGTGTTTTAACATAAATGTGTGTATTATCTATTGTTCATGTAGTCATTGTAAATTTTTATTCTTATAGTTTGTTCAATAATATCTAATCATGTTTCATCAATTATTATTATCTAGAAAATGATGCTTCAGTGAACAATATTCAAGGAATACTCAACCAACAAGGATATTACTACTATACAGAAACGGCTAGAAGCAGACAACTATCGTATGCTTCTAACCGAGGGCATTATTACAGTGTTTGTATTTTTTTCATTTTAATTTGTTAGTTTTATTTTTATTTTTAATCAATTATATATTTGTAAATTACGTTTAAAAAAAATACTGTAAATCACAATAATAATAACTTACAACATTTCAAAAATATTAAAAAATTCAACTGACTCCCAAAATTGTATCAATGTCACATGAATTGAAACTAAGAAATGATTTATTTGAAATGGCATTACAAGTACTACAAATCATAATAATTAGTAACTTAAAATTTTAAAAGGGGGAAATTACTAGAATATTGTGTTTAAGACTTTAAATTACATAATATTAAAATATTTATTTTTATTTACAACATTAAGTTTTGAATAACAAATATGACAATTATTAAATACTACGCGTTTCTACATATTTTTCCTAGCTATTTTCTTGGGTTAGTGTGTGGGACCCATAATTTATTGTGTTTACTTTTTACATTTTCAATTATAATTATCATTGAATATATTTCTATATTAAGATAATTTCTCTCTCTCTTATTCCTTTTCAAGAAAGGAAAATCATTAATTTAGTTTCTAGGAGTAAAAAGTTATTCATTCATATTTTCTTGGTAATGGGTTTGATATGTTTTCTTTCATAATTCTTTTTTTCAAAATCATCTCTACTCAAAGAAGAAAGAACATCGTGTTTTTCTATGGAATATACTTATTAAAAGTTTTTATCTTTTCTCATTAAGAATTTTGGTTCATCTTCGAACTTTTTTTTCAAAGGTACCTATAATTTGAGATAAAATTATATGTTTCCTTTGACTTGGATGATTATAAATAGAGTATTAACAATGTTGACGTGTGTTTGAGATCAAATTTCGAGTTGAATGATTCACTTTATCTTCAGTGATTGAATATGAAAGAGAAGATCTCGCCACTGGTAATGAAAAGTCTATTCGTGTTACCCATAATTTGTTTAAAAGGAAGGGTAAGGAGAATAATTTAGGGAAAACAGTTTGAAAAATACTCTAACTTTGGCCAAAACTGCTGCTATTACGATACCAAACTTTATGGAGGACATTTTACCCCCTGCACTCTTTAATAGTGTGTTTTAAAGGTATATATGTGCCAACGTGGACACGTTACTATTTATAATGATGTAATTATTTATGATATCCATGTGGGCACATATATTCCTTTAAAATATACTATTAAATAGTGCAAGGGGTAAAAGGTTTTTTCCAAAGTTCAGTATTTTTACAACAATTTCGGTCAAAGTTCGAATATATTTCAGACTTTTTTCCCAAAATTTTATATTTATACAATTGGATAAGTTTGATATTTTTTTTTAATCTTTGTGCTTCATTTTACTTAATTTTTAGTCCGTCTTAAAATTCTGTAAATTAATATTTGTCAAAATGTGGTGTTTTTTATTTGAATGTTGGAACTGAAAGGTGATATTGATAAAATGTTGGTGTTGTTGTGTTATAAGATTATTAATTGGATAAAGATATATCTATAAAATAATTAACAAACGGTCTATTATTTGATACAAATTATGGTTTGAAGTTGGTGTTCAGCCTACCAATTTAGCAAGAGTATTACACCATATTTTAATCCAACAAAATATCTTAATATATACCATTTTATACAGAAATCTGTTGAAATTTTCATAAGGTTACAATTTTTTTTATATTCAAAAAGTTAATTTTATACCATAATCAAAACCAACGCTTTGACAATAATACATTTCAGTTTCAACACTATAAGGAACTAATTTTGACAATAATACACATTTTTGTTGCTATTTTTTGAGTTAGTGTGTTAATATTGCGCGATTCATAATTTACTCTATTTACTCTTGGAATTCTCAATAACAATTATAATTGAATATGATTCTTTACTTAAAGATCCTTTTTTGAGGGTGTACTTTCTTTCTCTCTTTTTTTGGTAATTTTTTTGAATTTTAGTGTTAATTTTTTGGGAGAGAATTTATTGTCTAATTAATAGGAATCCTACCATTTAACACATTCCTTATTTTATACAATTACTCTTGCAATTTTTTTTTCTCTCTCTCCAATTCGGTTTCAATTATTTTGTAAAAGAAGTATTAATTTATATTTCATTATATGAAATACCAATGTACGTTAAATCATTAAAAAAAATTGCATATCCTAAAAATTATTTCTGCAAACTAATTTATATATCGATAATATAATCTTTTTAGTTAATATTGTAAAAAAAGATTTAAAAAAATAAAATTATATTATGGTGTTAATTGATATACAATCTGGTTTCAATATATATTTTTATTTGTAAAGACAATTTTATTAGTGAATGTCAATGTTACTATATGGAATTGATATTCACTATATATTATACCATTATAATGGTACACTACATATTTTAAATGATTTAGAATACGTTGTAAATTGATATTTTGTATATGTCCCAACATTAGAATGACTTACACTATAATTTAATCAATTATGTACCAATTTTTTTCTTAGCAAACACATTTGATTATCAACTAAAATATTGTTGTTTAGACTCTTAATTGGGAAGCAATAGATCATAGTTGGTCGTTGCATCATATATCACTCCTGCAATTTTGAAATTCACATCATGCTGCACAGTTCCATAAATAGTTAGAAACATTCAGACGTATATCAATATGTAAAATCATAATATAATCAATTATTTATAAAAAAAATAAAAATTACAATTTAATTTAGGTGTACATTGGGGTGACAATTCGGTGTACATTTCAATATGATATATAATGGATGACATGCATCACTATTTACACCACAAACTAATCAAGAATTACCAATTTATTTGTATAATAAATTTGATTCAACGATTTTTAAAATTTACACATTAATTATAGTGTACATGAATGGTGTACTACACCATCACATATACCAAAATAAAAAAGAAGCTAAATACCTAAAATATATTCACTACACCACTATATTCACACACACACATATATATATATACACACACAAAATGGTGTTTTCAATTTAATTCAGTATAAAAGATTGGTTCATTTTTTGGTATACAATAGGGAAAAGAGTTTGAAAAATACTTTAATTTTGGCCGAAATTGTTGTTACGATACCAAACTTTATAGAGGACCTTTTACCTCTGCACTATTTAATAGTGTATTTTAGAGGTATATATGTGCCAACGTGGATACATTACTATTTCTAATTATGCAATATTTATGATGTCCACGTGGGCATATATATACCTTTAATATATACTATTAACACTACACCATTTTAGGCCTACGGCCACCCCAGTAAAGTGTAGCCTAAACTAGCAAAAAGTGTGGCCTTTGATAAAAGGCTACACTTTTGGACTTTAAGCAACGCTTTTTAGGGGGTGGCCTAAAGAAGTGTAACCTTTGACATTAGGCAACACTTTTAAAATGTCGCCATCTTTGGCTACACTTATAAAGCGTAGCCAAAGAGGTATAAGTTGCTTTGTTATTGGGCACACTTAAAAAATGTTGCCTTTTATATCTCATCTAGAACTACACTTTTAAAGTGTAGCTTTTCTTATGTACAGTAAGCCATACATTGGACGTCCCTATAGCAACACTTGTGAAGTGTGGCAATAGTGTGCAGAATTTTTGTAGCCACAATTTTTTATTTTTAATAATAATAATTTTTATTTGCATATATTCAATATATAATCAATACAAGTGACCTACATCACAAAATTAGCTAATAATTAAATCGAAGCTATATATTTCAAATAAACTTCTAGAAACATGTCTTGTACAACCAATACTTAGAAAGTGATTGCTTAAAGATCTCTACTATCAATAAATTCCAAAAAACCAAATGCATTCAAACGTATATGACAATAGTACAAAAACTACTTCATCGTTCACTACAATAGATCGAGTTTACTTTTGGCCACATGCAATTCAAATTCAATTACCGGCATTTTCATGCACATTCAAAATAAAATTATAAGTTAGTGAAATAAATGTGGAAGTGAATAATTGGAGAGTATTCACTGTAATCCAACCAATCCAAATCAATATATATATATATATATATGCAAATCATATAGAACATTTATCAGCACGTGAATTCTGGGTAGCATGTATTGTAAACACAAAGGACACTTGTTACATGTTTGTATTGGGCAGGAACTGGGAGCTGCCCATTTCATTAATCAAGAAAGAGCTCAAGAGACTAGCTCTCACATTCACACTTTGATACTAAGCAAAGAGATGAGGAATTTTAAAAAAGAAAAGAGTTGGAGGCTGATAGGAAGAACAAAAACAAAGAGGAACAAGGCAAACAAGATTCCAGAAACCTGCAAATGTAATACACAAATAGAGAGGATGGAAACACCAGTTCACAATACCAGCAGCACCAAAAAAAAGGAAATAACAACAAGCCAGCTAATGAAGAATGGCAGACTCAGAAGAGGAAAGCTTACAGGCCAGTTCAACATAGCATGGACAGACCAAAATCTCCTAAGGAAACATTGCAGTAGCAACAGACTCATCACACAAGTATGACTACTAATTCTGCACTCCCTACTTCTAATAATTTCATTGATCTTTGTATGCAGGATCAACCAAACAATCAAGAAGGAGCTGAAAATCAGAATCCAAAAAATAAGCTACAATGGAGACACAAATTAATAATAAGTCAACCACTGACAGCATGTTGGGCATGAGAACACTCACATTAACCATAGTCTAGACCATAGAGCCCCTTCTACCCCCCTCAGCATCACATTCAGAATAAGCAGCAAGTTCCAGACAGGTCTCAGGTTAATGCTACAAGTCAGGGTCATAAATCATTTAATTTGAAGTTGTTTTCTGCTGTTGCGAAAAATTCAAAAGAAATCTATATCTTAAAGTTATAACAAGATCCATTTTAAATAAAATCGTAGAGTAAAAATGGTGGTTTAGCAGCATGGGAACCTGCAGGAGCCTCTGAGTATTTGGAGGTAACACAATATTCCTATTTCTTTGATTTATTTCGAGGTTGTTAAAAACCTTCAACCATTTTAACTTTCTTGTTATGTTTTATTCACCGACAGCTGCTTAATCCTACTGAATTTTTCGCGGACATTGTCATCGAGCATGAGTAAGATCACTATACTTCCTCTTTTTTTCCCTTTTCCTGTTCGTCTCCATTTTACAGCTTGACACTGATTAAATATCAATCCAGTGCAGAAAATTCAAGACAACAATGATAATATTTTAGGGAGGCAAGATCTTATTACTCCTACCAGTAAAACAAAGAAGAGGATCATCTAGGCCCTACAGGTGATAACAGTCAGCAGAATGGGAAAGATAATGATCAGACTCCTTCCAACAACAAATCAAAAGGTAAACCAAGCAAGAAAAAAAGAGAAGCAACTAAAAGAAGACAACATAAAGAGGCTGAGATACAACATTCCAAAGTACAGGAAAGACAGATTCCTAGAAACAAGAACCAACGGCAACAGGATGACAACTCAAACCACATCAGAACAGAGCTTAACTAGCACAAGTGACAACAAACTCACTCACATAAATACAACAAAGTCTCTAACCTTCCAAGAAATCTAAAAGGGACAGCTTTAACTATGAGAATCAGTTTAAGCAATGAAAACTAAAACCATCTCTCACAACAACCATCACAGTTCAAAGCAGTAAAACAACAAGGGAAAAAAGTACACAACTACAACCCAAAATCACTAGAGTCCTCCTTCAACACAATACAACACTCATACAACTAAAACTATAAAAAAAAATTAGGTGTAGAAGATGAAAGGAGACAATGAGTAACAAAAACAAAGTACAGACTGAACTTTCAAAGATTCAAGATAGTAAAATAAGTTCAGAATTTCTTTACCAAGAACACTAGCTCAACTAGAAGAAAAAAAATATGCAGACTATTAACAGAGAATGTGAAATACAAAATACCTTTTGAAGAACCGAATCATGAGCTGACCCTGAAAAATGTGGAAGATTTGTGCCTCTTACAGCTTGTGCGCTACTTGCATCAATAGGTGAAGCAAGGTTAGATTCAACACACCCTGTAATCTTGAAAATTCAATCCACAGTTGTTTTTGCAGCAATTGAGTGAATAAATGTTGCATTTCTTCTCTCAATTCTTCCTTTAGAAATGTGATTTCATTGGCATGCTTTTGTTTTAGATTGTTAATTTCCTCATCTTTCTTCAAAGAACTTGTTGTCACTGATCTATCATAGCACCTAAGTCAACCAGGCTGCTCCTTTCCAAACACTGCCCTAAATGCATCATTAATTGTTTCCCCAGAATTTTGGCGATTCTGAAGTTCAGCCTGTTGAATAAAATTGGCATCCATAGTAAATTGTAAGTACTATTTCATTTCCAGTCCTATGATAGCGATCAGGAACTAAAAAAATCTGACAACATTTCCTAGCAAACAATTCAGCGACATTGACAAAGAATTGATATCTCCTCGCACTTGCACAAGAAAAAGAAGAAGAAGAAGACATACGTGATAAAATTCAATGGAGTCAAACTCCCCACAATATATAAATTTTAAGTCTGAATCAAATTCACTACTAATCATCTTTCAGAAACTTACTATTGCAACTTGGGTATCAGCCTGGATTTCCTTTCCTATCTTGGTACGAGTTGCAATAAACATTTCAGGCCTTGATGGTTCTTCGTTGTTGTCTTTGGCTGCACGCCACAGATTATATCAAACATCAGTATGTTCTAATAAAGTACATAAAATGAAATTCAGATTTTTGAAGAAATGTCAGCTAAGTATTACCAATGCCACGCGTACTCTTGCAAAATTAATAGGTCACATTCGATGCCTCCACTTTTATTTTTTCCTGTTTTGAGAATTCATCTCGCATATGGCCTATAATTAAATAAAAAGAGATAATTGAATTGAATAAATAAAAAAGAATAGATATGATGCAAAATATGTCGAGGAGTAGAAATGCACAATTTTAGCCTTACTTGAAGAGTTGGGTGTTTCCAATACTCGATCAACTGGCGGAATTGATTATCTGGAATGCCATCAAGACGTTTTGCTAGCATATCCTCAAGGGTACTGTTTTTATCAAAAAAATTCTCTTTAATTTTTTGCTTGTGTCGCCTCCAAGCATCACGAAGACCAGTCATCACCCACTTCTTTCCTTCTACAGGAAGTAGAAATTTGGACTATGCAAAATAAATATATTTAGCTTCCATAAGTAAAAACAAATAATAAAATATGCAATCTCAAGAGTGATTGTTCTTACATTGATATATTCCCACATGCGCTTTTTAGTATCCTTTGGCACCGCATGCCAACTAGTGTACATCAAGCTGATGAATCTAGGATTCCTTGCAATTGTTCCTATAAAGTTGCTTAATTGTGACACTATCTTATTAGTTGGTCCCACTGCTTGTCCTTTATCAAATGTCACCTCCTTTCTTTCTTCCAAATTTCTTGCGTGAATATCCTTACATGTTGTTTGTCCTCGAACTTTTTTTGACTTCGATATTTCTAGATTGATGTAACAGACAGGAAATAATATATTTCTTTTATAACGAGTACTAAATCTTACAAGGTTTAAGACATACCTTTTGTACTACAATCAATGTCAATTTCCTCTTCGACATCACATTCATCTCCACCGAGTTCTTCTTGATCCACAAGATCATCCAATCCTTTGTTGTGTTCATTAATAATAAGATCATGAATATCATGTTCATTGTGTATCCGTTGGTTATCCAGAAACTGATCAATAGTGGTGGCTGGTCGGACTGACTTCCTCTTCACATGTTTGAAGTTAAGTAGATCCTCAATATCATGTTGTACCTCTCCATTACCTAGTGTTGTTCCAGTCTCATGTACTGAAGCAGTAACACCTTCCTTGAATGACGTTTTGAACCTAGAGTTATTCATATGAAGTTTAATTCCTTTCTCTTGAATGGACTCTCCAGATTGAAATAAACTCTTTTTAGTTTGTCCTTTCCCAAAAACCATATGTGAGGTACCAAGCTCTTCCCTTGAAGACGATTGAATTACTGATTTGTGCCCAAGCAATTTACTATTTCCTTGTTGTGGAATGAAATCCTCAGAATTCTTTCTTTTATGTGGTATTGGTGCCTGATCTTTCTTAGCTCTATCATTGGGTTCATTTGCAAGTTGTTTTAGATCTTGAATATCATGTTGTTCCTCTGCATTACCAAGTGTTTCCCCAGTCACATGTACTGAAGCAGTAACACCTTTCTTGAATGACGTTTGGAACCTAGAGTTATTCATAGGAAGTTTAATTCCTTTCTCTTGAATGGACTTTCCAGATTGAAATAACCTCGGTTTAGTTTGTCCTTTCCCTGCAATCATATGTGAGGTTCTAAGCTCTTCCCTTGAAGACGATTGAATTACTGATTTGTGCCCAAGCAATTTACTCTTTCCTTGTTGTGGAATGAAATCCTCATAATTCTTTCTTTTATGTGGTATTGGTGCCTGCTCTTTCTTATCTCTATCATTGCGTTCATTTGCAAGTTATTCTCTCTTAATCTTGAATTTGTTGGCCAATTCAGCACTTGATCGGTATTGCATATCAACATCCAAATTCTTCAATGGACTTTGAGCTTTGTTTGGATTCGAACCCTTTTTCTTTAGTATTGCTGATTGATTCATTCTTCTCGCTTTGTTTTAATCTCTTTGATTTCTTTCCCTGTGGTAAGTAAACCTACAAAATAATAAGGTTCTTTAAGTGAAAGAAGTAGCAACAATATAATTTTGTTATAAGGTTGACAGATCCCACATGGATGTTACAATCAAGCATATTTTTAGTAAAGTTAATCAACTAGCAGATTACATTCTAATGTTGAAGAATTTCCAACTCTATAGAAGTTATAGAAAAGCTCAACTCTTTCCAGAATTTCCAGCACTGTATTATAGCAAATTGCAGCAGCTGAATTTTCAGAATTTCCAGAATTTCCAGCAATATATAATATTGCAGCAGCTGAGTTTTCAGAACTTCCAGCACTATATATACTGTAAACTAAGTCTATAAGTTGTACATACACAATATCCCCGGAGCCACAACTAAACTAATCCTATAACCTGTACAACCATTCAGAATACTCTACCTAGAGCCACAATTTTATATATGAATGAGCGTCGAACTAAGAGACCATGAGAATGAAACGCGAGAGCAGGTCACCTCATTTTCGTTATCAACTAAAGCATTGTGAAACAACCAAACAGGCTCATTTCTGTGCACAGTGTTCCACCATCTCATCACCATGTATTTAGGAGGAATATAATCCTTTTGGATACCTAGGGAAATAGCAAAGAACCCCCATACCTTTCTGGCAAAACTTCCAGAGTTGAAAATGTGTTCAATAGTGTCAAGTTCAGGGGAATTACAGCAAAAACATTCTGCAGGTTCAACTCCAAAACTGGACAGCTTCTCATTACTTAAATTACTTAAAGGTAAAGAGTTATACCTCTCTCGGAGTGACGAACTTGGGACTGCGATGAAATCACTACAGAGGACTAACTTCACAAAGAGTACCAACAATGCTGTAGAGTTCACTGTGTTAACAGGAAACAAATAAGTATATAAATAACAAACAGCCAAATAAAGCAATAATCAGCTAGAAGTACAGGTTCCTCAATAAAATAATATTCAGATAAGAAGCCAACATAAATTACTTAACCAAACAACAATTGGGTGCATGAAAAAAGCCAAAAGAATACTTAAACATTATAGCGATCTAATCTTCAATTCCACATATTAGATATCTTAATGTGTTTGTACCAATACAACAATTAAATTACAAAAACAGTAAGTGAGCACTATATGATCATCACAAAAATAATGAAACTCATGGTGTGTCATCTTCAAACTGTTCTTCAGACTCGGCTTCAAACCCATCTGTGTCATATTCAAACTCTTCTTCAGACTCATCTTCAAACTCTTCTTCCTCGTCATCTTTATACTCATTTTCAGACTCATCTTCATACTCATTTTCAGACTCGTCTTCAAACTCATCTTCAAACTGCTCTTCATACTAGACTTTAAGTTGTTGAGTGACAAATTCCTCTGAAGGCACATCAATAATTGTTTTTGGTACATCAGTCCTTATTAAGAGTACTTCACCATTATCTTTTGGTATAGATGGTCACATCAAATGTTCAGATGGCTCGTTTTCATAACTTTGTGGGAGATTATATTCAACTTGATCACCCATGTTAAACAAGTCTCTTGGAACAGTCTTCATAACATAATATTTATCTTGATCATATGGATCTTGCACATAGAAGCATTGGTGTACTTGAGATCCAAGCACAAAAGGCTCTTTCTGAGAGCATCTCTTGTTAAAATAGACATAAGTAAGGCAATAAGCATCATTTTCAACCTCATACCAATCACACTCAAATAGAACAACCTTAAAATGACCGTAATAGTCTAATTCAACAATATCAACTATTCTGCCATAATAAGTCAAATCTGCAGCAATCGAATTTTTATCCTTTGAGCTTGCAAAGCTTGTAGTTGAGGCAACTAGTATAACACCACTATTTTGTGTTTTACGCCTTGCATCACGCTGCCTAACATGGAATCTATATCCACTGATGAGATACCCAGAATTTCATTTTGCAACATAATTTGGTCCTCTAGACAATTGTTTTATCAAATCAGACACATCCTCTTGCAAAGCACGAGTTTCAAACCATTGAGAGAAGTTTTGACAATGATTCTTGGCCTTGCTCCATTTAGATCTTCGTGACTGATTATTAACCTCTTGCTCATGCTCTTTACACAACATGTACTTTTTTTTTAAAAAAAAAAAAAGTACTTTTTGTTTGTTAAAACAATAAATAAAATAAGTTAAAAATTAATTACAGAAAAATAATACTATATTCAAATTAAGGTACCTAATATATTCTTGAACCTCGTCAAAATTTCCCAATAAGTATGCATGTGCCTGACTTAGTGACTTGTCATCTAAAATGATTGGATCAGTTTTCTTTGCTCCTAAAGGAACTCCTTTGTTAGAAAACAAACTCAAAGTTTTTGCATCACTTGGGTCACATTCATCATTATTTTGCGCTCTTCTGTTAAATCTGGAATGCACACCCCTATGCAGATATTTGGAGAATAAATTCATGCAATCTATTCCCACTCGTGTCTCTGCTATGCAACCTTCTGGAAAACGCCTGTTGCGAATGTATGATTTAAATGTACCCATTTCTCTTTCAGTGGAATACATCCATCGATTTTGAACTGGACCTCCTAATCTCACTTCATTCGCCAAATGAATAGGCAAATGAATCATGATATCAAAAAGGAAAAATTCGCTCCAACTGATTTATTGTTTCTATGATCTCTACTTCTAAGCAATCCAGTTTCTCCAATGTGATTACTTTTTGACACAAACGATGGAAGAAGGAACTTAGACGAATCAAAGGAATAGCCACGTGATCAGGAAGAATGCTTTTAATTGGTATTGGAAGCAAGTAATGTAACATGAAATGAGCATCATGGGTTTTATAATTAGACACTTTTCTTTCATCCAAGTGCACACACCTAGATATATTGGAGGCACTACCATCAGGTAGCTTGGCTGCCTTTAAAACTCCACAAAAGATTGATTTCTCTCTATTTGTCATTGAGAAGCACACCTTTGCAAACTTTGTTCTCTTACTATCTTTTGGATGAAGGTTCTTCCTGATTCCCATATCCTTCAAATCATACCGGGCTTTTGCATGATCCTTTGTTTTGCCAGAAATATCCAAAAGAGTTCCAAGTATGCTATCAACTATGTTATTTTCTATGTGCATTACATCAAGGTTGTGGTGTAACAAGTTGTGCTGCCAATAAGGTAATTCAAAAAAAATTGACATTTTCTTCTATGTGACATTATTTGATCTCTTTCTCTTCTTCCCAAACACATTTTCAAAATCATGTAAGCTATTAAGCACATCAGCTCCCTTTAAGGAAGGTGGAGGAGGCCTGAATTCAGTTTTTCCATTGAAAGATCTTTTGTTAGATCTCCATGGATGATCCATGGGTAGAAAAACACGATGATCCATGTAATACATTTTCCGACTATGTTTAAGATAGCGAGAATTAGTGCCATAGTTACAACAAGGGCAAGCAAACTTTCCTTTTGTACTCCAACCAGATAACATAGCATATGCAGGAAAGTCACTGATTGTCCACGTAAGAGCTGCCCGCATTTGAAAAGTTTGATTTCTTGAAGCATCATATGTTTCAACCCCAGAATCCCACAATAAATTTAACTCATCTATCAATGGTTGTAAGTAAATATCAATGTCATTTCCAGGTGATCGCGGCCCAGGTATAAGTAAAGAAAGTATAGAATATTCAGATTTCATGCACATTCAAGGCAGCAGATTATACACCATCAACATAACTGGCCATGTGCTATGTGATATACTCATGGTTCTAAATGGATTGAATCCATCACTTGACAAGCCAAGTCTCACATTGCGACAATCTAGTGCAAAATCTGGATGCAACCTACCAAAATCTTTCCATGCTAGACCATCAGCAGGATGCCTTAACTTTTCCATCTTTTAGAACGCTCCTCTTCATGCCACCTCAAAGAATCTGCCGTCTTTGAGCACATAAATTGCCTTTTGAGTCTAGAAATTAATGGAAAGTGTCTCAAAGTCTTTGCTGAAACTCGATGTTATTTTTTTGAAGGTACAAGCTCACTATCAACTTCAGGAGATTGAATATATCATGAAGCTCCACAAGTATGACAAAATTCATCAGCCTTATGATCATTCCTGAACAACATGCAATCATTGGGACATGCTTCAATCTTCTCATAATCAAGACCAAGATTCTTAACCATAGACTTGGTTTTATTGTAAGACGGAGAAATGTTCAACTCGGCATCGCCTCTTTTAATAACTCTAAAAGAGAAGTGAATTATTCATTGCTCCATCCATGTAGACACTTCAACAAATATAAACGAAGTGTGAATGATAATTTAGAGAATCCTATACAACTAGGATATAATTCTTGGCTTGCCTCTTCAACTAAGTTATAAAATTTCTTGGCATCTTTATTTGGACCATCATAAACTCCTTTAGCCTATGCAACATATCTAAATTGATCATTCAACAATCTATCAATATCATCACGCGAGTAATCCATATAATCGTTAACATTCAACTTGATATCCCATTCCTCGTGATTGATCCACCTAGTATAGCCTTTAACGAATCCATAGCATATTAGATGATCATACACTACATTCCTTCGAGTCCAACGAATATTACAATATTTTTCACATGGACACTGAATTCCTCTCCTTGAGGATCTCCATAAGAGTAAGCAAAATCTAGAAATGATTCAACGCCATCAATATACTTTTTGCTATACCTTGCTAAATTCATCCAATCCTTGAATGGGATATGTGAATTACTAGAAGAAGTTATCAATATTTAATGTTTGAGTAACAATCATTAACTACTTCACAAATAAGTTTTAAAAGTCATGAGTAAGTTATCAGAATCATGTGTTATGAGATGATAAAAGTTTCTTACTTAGTCATGACACTTTTGCTATGCCAAATCAAACCTTGAATCCTCCACAAATGTTTTTGAATGTTGATGATACTACCAAGGAAAAAATGAGTAAAATTTATAGGATAGACACAATTAAGAAACAAAGTAAATAAATAGAATTCAAATGATTAAAAGTTAAAGTTTTGTGATTGAATTTAGAGCTTTAGAGCTTTTAGAGTTTCTTAAAACTAAGTCCAAAATTTTAAAATCTCATTCTTGTGCACACCTAATCAGAGAAGTATCAAACATATAATACCATGTTTAAACATTCAAGCAAACATTCTTATGATCCTATAATAGATAGTCGATCAACAACTTATGAAAGTCACTTTGTATTAGTAATACAATAATTTTTTATATTTGTTGTCTTAGTAATACAACAGTTTCCAAATTTCACACTGTATTAGTGACACAGCGATTTTTTAAATTTTCTCTATATCATTGATACAACAACAGATACAAAGAGAATTGTTGTATTAGTGATACAGAACGAACTACAGAAACTCTTGTATCACTAATACATAGAGAATTTCATAATTGTTGTATCAGTGATACATGGAGAAATTTTTTTTATCCTTCCCTTTTGTGGTGAATGTTCTGTGAATATAGTGTTTGTTACAACTGTTATCATGTTATTAAGTTTTTAGCAGGAGTTTGTCATTTCCTTCAAGTGTTTGAGTATCAGAATCAACCCATTTATACTTGTCCACATCTGCATATGTAAACTTGACACTAGTACCAAACAACCCAACAACAAATCTCAAGACATGTACAATAAGAAAAAAAAAAAGATGCTATTAAAAGAAGGCAACAGAGATTAGTAGAACATGAACATGTTGGAGATCTAAAACAGCAAGAGAAATCTGATAAAAAGGATAAAGATGACTGTGATGTTCTGAAAGATAGAATTTCTTACCTGATAAATCCTATTCCAACAAAATTTGTCTGAAATCGTGTTTTTCAGTGAGAAATTTGAGAGAAAAGCGTGACGGAGAGACTAATTATCTTTAGTTCATCTTGCCAACAACCCCGAAGTAATCAATTCCTTCTTATTCTCCTCTTCTAAACACAAAACTAAAAATGAACCACTTCAGCTAACAAGAAGACTATTTTAGTACTTACGCTTGACGAAATAGGTATCGGAAAAGAGAATCATACTTACACTTGAAGAAATCGTTACTGGAGAAGACGACTTCAACTATCAGTTCTTCGATGACTTCAACTCTTCAGCTCAGTTCTTCGACGACTTCAACTTTTCAGCGTGTTTTTCTCACAAATCAGTGTCGGAGAAGAGAATCAGTTCATCTAGCCCATTGGTTATTCAGCTCTCTTCACCTCTCTTCAGCTAGCTCTTTGGGTCAGTTCTTCAGTGAAAGAGGAAAGTGAAAAGTGAAAGAGGAAAGTTAATGTTTTATGATTTATTAATGTTTATTTTTTTGGCCAATAAAAATGGGAGGGAGAGTTAAAAATATTGGAGGGAATATAATATTTTAGTGAAAATTTTAAGGCCACACTTATAATGTGTTGTTTTTTCAATTATAAAAATAGGACACTTTAAAAGTGTGGTCATATATGTAAATAGGTGTTGCCAATTATATCATATTGTAACAACACTTACAAAGTGTAGCTTATACCATTAACGAGTACACTTTTGACGTGTTGTCAATATTATCGTAGCTAAAAGTTAAAAACTTTGGCTACGCTTTAAAAGCGTTCTCAAAACTACTTTAGGCAACACTTTACAAACGTAGTCCAGAATTAGTGTTGCTGTAGACCTAAAATGGTGTAGTGTAAATAGTGCAGAGGGTAAAAGGTCCTTTCCTAAGTTTGGTATTATTACAATAATTTCGGTCAAAGTTCGAATATATTTCAGACTTTTTTTCTCTATACAATATGATGTATTTATATTAAAATGATAATCATGTTGCTATACAAAATGGCTTTAACTATTGATATAGTATAACAGTTTGGTTGTTATGTTGGCATGATATACACCAACATAAACTAATATGTAATTTAAACAACATAATTGTTTTAAACTTTCAACGTATATACCTTAATCCAATTAAAAATCACATACACTACAAACTACCAAGTTCTTTAACAATGTATACCACAAACATATACACACACATCAGGAAATTTTGGTGTATATAAGTTATCTAAAATATATCAAATACACCAACACTCAACCAGAAAATAAAGAAGTTAAATATCTAAAATATATTTACTACACCATCACATACAACACTAATACGACCAGATTTCGAAATAACAAGCACGAAAAAACACCAAATTTCTTAAATTCATTATGTTAAGAAATCACCAATTTCGTCATAATACTTATTACGTACACATACACCAACCAAATTTGGTGTATAATAAATTATCTATACTATATCAAATACACCAACAACCACCACATACAACACTACTATTGTCAGATTACAAAATACCAACAAAAAAAACACCAAATAACAATCACAAATTTCATTGTGATCTATGAACACATACCTATTGCATCCCATCGTATGTTGTGTTGAATTAGAATTGACACACTGTTCATAACCATTATTGAACACTTTTAGAATAGAGTAGGTAGAGAGTTTTAATTTGGTTAAAATACCTTCTTTTGATGAAAGAGAATGTATAACAATTTGAGTTAATTGTGGAAGGTAAGTAAAATAATAGAAAAAAAATCAAGAAAAGGAAGAAAAAATCGCCGGTCATAATAATCTCTACCCTATTTCCGTTTCATTTTTTTCTATTAATATTATTTTATGATTTTGAAAAAATTTCAATGCTATGTTGTGAAAAATAAGACTATTGTTATTTAGTGATTTTAAGGTACTTATTTTGTATACTTATATTTTTTGCCCTTTTGGTTTACTATCCTAATTCTAGCCATGTTATACCCAGTCTAGTTTACATACAAACACCATCGACATGATAACACAATGGAAAAATTACCAATCACCATTTTTCCCCCTCCCCCAACTAATATATAGACAATTGAAAGTAAAATATTCATCGCAAATTGTTCAATGCCCTTAAAAGTAGATGAGTCATGAAGAAAAAAATACTACAATCCATGCTTATAAGCTTGTGTATGGGATGGGACATATATAGTTGTTTCTCTTCTTTTTCTTTTTCTTTTTTTTTTAATTTCCATGAGGGATGGTAGTTTGGGGTCATAGTTAGCTAAGACAAGAATTTGCAAATAATATTTCTGCTAAATGAACAATTAACACAGATACTAACTTCAAGTAAACATAAGATCAAGTGTCCTCCATCCCGGCCTTGATTCAACAATTAACACAGATACTAGCTTCAAGTAAACAGAAGATCGAGTGTCCTCCATCCCGGCCTTGATTCAACAATTAACACAGATACTAGCTTCAAGTAAACAGAAGATCGAGTGTCCTCCATCCCGGCCTTGATTCAACAATTAACACAGATACTAGCTTCAAGTAAACAGAAGATCGAGTGTCCTCCATCCCGGCCTTGATTCAACAATTAACACAGATACTAGCTTCAAGTAAACAGAAGATCGAGTGTCCTCCATCCCGGCCTTGATTCAACAATTAACACAGATACTAGCTTCAAGTAAACAGAAGATCGAGTGTCCTCCATCCCGGCCTTGATTCAACAATTAACACAGATACTAGCTTCAAGTAAACAGAAGATCGAGTGTCCTCCATCCCGGCCTTGATTCAACAATTAACACAGATACTAGCTTCAAGTAAACAGAAGATCGAGTGTCCTCCATCCCGGCCTTGATTCAACAATTAACACAGATACTAGCTTCAAGTAAACAGAAGATCGAGTGTCCTCCATCCCGGCCTTGATTCAACAATTAACACAGATACTAGCTTCAAGTAAACAGAAGATCGAGTGTCCTCCATCCCGGCCTTGATTCAACAATTAACACAGATACTAGCTTCAAGTAAACAGAAGATCGAGTGTCCTCCATCCCGGCCTTGATTCAACAATTAACACAGATACTAGCTTCAAGTAAACAGAAGATCGAGTGTCCTCCATCCCGGCCTTGATTCAACAATTAACACAGATACTAGCTTCAAGTAAACATAAGATCATGTGTCCTCCATCCCTGCCTTGATTCGATATCGACGTTCTGGATTTAGGGGCACAATGTTATTCTCAGCCACACGTGCTTCCATATCTTCTTCCATTGGATCTTCAGTTTGTTGAGCTTCTCCAGCAGCAATGCAAACAGGGAAGCCCTTTGGGTGCAAGGATTCATTACAAGCATCTTCAATCATTCCCTTTGACACAGTTGCACCCGTTGCTCCTATAGCATCCGTGTTCTTCTGCCTAGGTACAAAAACTACTGATTTAGGATTAGTATCTGACATGTCTATAGTTTCTTGTTCCAATACATCATCCTTTGACTTCTCAACCTCCTCGAGAACATATCCGAAAGCTTGACTAGGCTCATCAATAAGCTCACTAGGTGAATCCAAACTATAACATGTATACTTTGAAGGGTTGAGAACATAATCAGGAACCTTCAGCCTACTGCTAATGGATTCATTGTCTTCAAAAGTAGAGTTAGCTGATGCAGGAGCTGCCCAAGAAACTTTTAGTTCTGATGCCCCATCAGATTCATCTTTACAACCAGGATCAAACCTGACCCGTTTAGTAGACTTGAGCTCACCATTCACTGATTTCCTTGCTTTTTTCAAAATTGGCTTCACGTTACACTGATCCTGAAGTGATTTAGCTGAATGTTGCCCACCACTTAGAGTGATACCATCAAAATCAGTTTCACATTTCTCCGCTGCATCTGCATCTTCCTTCAGCCTAACTTGTGCAGCCATATGATTTGCACGTGGGTCTCTACGGATGTTATGTCCCGGAGGATCACAAGATGTTTCCTGATCAATAATACTTTTCATGTACAAGCGATCACCAGCATCCACTCTGCCCTCGGCCACTCTATCATATTCATCTTCCTCCTCCTGCAGAAGTAATCAAGAAGGATCATAAGTCTCAAACAAAGAAAATAGTATCCATAGCAGTTGAACACTTTACAGGCCTACAAAGATACTTAGAGTGGTTTGAGCTTGGGACTTCCATGTTGGAGGTCTCAAGTTCGAAACCCCTTGCCAGCGAAAGCAAGGGGTTTGCCTTCTGGGTCGAGCTCGTCGCACCAGGCTTGCCTAGTGCGGTTTACCTCTCCTATGTAGTTTGCGAGCTATTGCATAGGAGCGGGGGTATTACCCTGTGCGCACCCAAAGGGTAGCGGCTGCGGGTTTCCCTTGTCATAAAAAAAAAGATACTTAGTAACATGCCTATAACTACAATTTAGAATGGAAACGGGTCAATTTACCCTTGAACTATGAAAAATGGTCCAAATTTAGCCTCTGTTAATAGTTGGGGATGAATATGATTTCGTCGATTACAAAATGAGCTATATTTGACCTTATTTCCTAAGGGCAGAAGCTTTGAGACTAATGCAACAGAAATTTCCATGTGGCTCAAAATTTAGCTACAATTTTTTACATTTCTCTTTCCTCCTCTCTCCCCCGTTAACATCTCCAAAAACCTTCACCACACC
>NW_006239036.1:762216-824154 GCF_000226075.1 Solanum tuberosum
CTCCCCCCCCCCCCCCACAACCCCCTCAATCACAGTCACCTTTTGCAAACAGTAAGATCACAGTTTAGCAGTAAGAATAATTGACAATGTTTTCAACCTCAAAAAGAAAATTGAAATCCAAACACCGTCCAATCACTAACCCTGACAGAAACATGGAATTTAAAACACCTGGAGTTCTCTCTACTTAAAAGACTTTATAGACTTGTCTGGAAATAATTTCACAACAAAAAACCCCTTACCCTTTACCACCACACTCTGCCCCCCCCACCCCCAAAGTAAAATGACCTCCAAAACCCCACCAAAAAGCCTCTATCCTCCACCATTGAAAACCACCATGTACACCAATTTATATACTCACAAAACAATAGGAGCTGACATACAGAAAAAAATAGAAATATTTGGAGCTGCAATTTTAGATTGTGGGGTTTGTGAGAAGTGATAAGCTGTTACGTATATTTGAGAGAGAGCAAAAAGGGTGTATTGGGTATTTGCTGAAGGAGCATAAAGCATGAGCTTTTTTGTTCATCGAGTTGGAAGGCTCATTTTCTTGGTTGTTCTGTGATGAAGATTCACCTCGCCTGATTCTTCTGCGATTCGTTCTTTAGTTATTGGTGAGCTCTTACCCCTAATGGTACAATTTTATTCATGGGTATGCAAGTACTACTGTCCTTTGTTTGGTTGTAGAAGACTCTAGTTTTAAGTGGTCAGTGAATGTACACTTCTCTACTTCATTCAATGTATCCTTGAACTACAAAAAACTAGAGATAATCAGCATATTTGCTGTTCTAAGATCATCTGTTTCTGAAATTAGTATGTAGATGGGGGGTATTTCCTTGTCAAAAGCTTAGGTGTGCCATTAGAAGCTGCTGTTACTTCATAAGATTTGGTTATTTGAGTGCTCTAAGCTTATCTTGTTTCACTTAGCAAAATATATACCTCTTTTCTTATTTTCTTTCTTGAGATCTAGGAAGTAATAAATATTCATAGAAAATATCTAGAAGTCAAGAACTGGATAAAAGGCAATTGCTCATCCACAATTCCTCATTATTTTCGGGCATTTTACCAATTCATTCTTGTTCTTTTTAATAGCTAATAATGCATCATTTCTTTTTTTTGTTTTTTTTTGGAGAAGGTAACGATTTGTATTATAAACCAGTACTACATTAGTGCTGAATGCCCCTTTACAAAAAGGTATGAAAATCTAGAAACAAAATCAGCAAGCCTAGCATGATTCTAATACTTCTAGGATTGCTTCTGCATCTACAGGGGAACTCTTTGTACACCAAAATCATAATAACAGAATACAATCTGTTTTGATCATTTGTAGGGATCTGCTTCTATCGTCAAAGCTTCTAGCATTCCTTTCTCTCCAAATGGTCCACCAGATGCATGCTGGAATTGTCCTCCAATAACTTCTGTTCTTTGCCTCAATTCCTACTTCCTCCCAACTTGAGAGAGTGTCAACAATCTTGCTAGGCATTGTCCATTGAATGCCTCTGAGATTGATGAAAATCTTCCACAATGTAAGAACAAATGCCTAACTGTCTCTGCCTCCCCACATAAACAACAATGTGTCACCAGAATGTTGTTTCGTTTCCTCAGATTCTCATGTGTTAGTACTGCCTCCTTTGCTAGCAGCCAAGTGAAGCATGCCACCTTGAGTGGAATTTTGGTTTTCCAGATTTGTCTCCAAGGACAATTGAGGGTTAGAGGAGCCCTATTCATGACCTTGTAACCTGAGCTCACTTTGTATCTTCCTTTGTTGTGCTCTGTCCACCGTAGGCAGTCCTCCCCTTCCTTCAAACATTGAAATTGGGTAGCTAGTATCACATTTCTCCTTCTGTTTGTGACGCAAAGCGCAACTTATGCCTTGTTTCGCCAATTGGGTAGCTCGTATCACATTTCCTATATACCAACTTTCTTTGATCTCTGCATATCTGTGTTTTTGCTAAATGGAAGAGGGTCATATCGGCACCTGAACTTTGCAAGGCGATCCAAATCTTCCTTCAATTAGTAGTTGCAAGGCGATCCAAATCTTCCCTCAATTAGCAATTCTAATTCTAATTAGGAGAGGTATTCTTATGCCCCAAAACAAAATATCAGCCAACGCCTGAATGTATGCCTAGACAAATGAGACTTACACCTCAATGATACTTTCACTTGGCCAAATTACCCGGTGTGTTTATACTATGCCATGCCCTAGGACTCGCCCAAAAAAAGCCTTTGAAAACACAGGCATTAACATTGCAACATAAGAATCATGTTGACAACAATAACATAACCTCTGTCCAATCATTTATATAGTAGAATAGATGTTGCTTAAAAATTCAGTATCAAGCAGTATTCTAAATTATAGATGTTGCTTCAAAGCAAAGTCAAATAAAACAATGACGTCCCTGATCCTCTGGAAACGATATTCTAAATTACAGCATATTCAATAGCTAAGAGGATAGGCCCGCATTAATTATGTAAAGGATTGCCGATGCCTGAATTAGCATCTATTGCTTAATAAGTTTGCATTCTGGAAGCCAAAAATTCAATACATAAAGAGTGTGTTTGGGGTATAAGCAAATGTTTATTTTGAGGACAATGTTATATACCCAAAAAGAGGAAAATGACTTGTGTTTACTTATTTGCAGAATTCACTTTCATTTGTAAATTTATTAACTTTTACTCCATGTCAATTGTTTTAGTCGAACTATTGAAACTTTCTTAGCAACTTCTAAAGCCAAACATGTCACAGAAACACAACTTTAATTACTTCTTTTTTGATGACCCCTTCGGTGTGCACACGGAAAACCCCCACTCCTATGCAATAGGTGGCGAATCATATAGGAGAGGTGACCAACACTAGGCAAGCCCCTTACAACGAGCTCGGCCCAGAATTTATCAACTTTTACTCCGTGTCACTTTCATTTGTAAATTTATCAACTTTTACTCCATATCACTTTAGAGACATATATATAGCCTACTCCCTGTAATTTAATGGAAACAAACAAACAAAAGATTTTAATAAAGAAATTATTATTTTTTCCTCCATACGAAATGCCCTTATCTAGTTCAATCTAAAATTAAAATTTAATGCATGACAAAAGGGGAGAAAAATAGAAATACCTCATTATCAAGCGTGGAATCTAAGCCAATAGAGGATCTGATTTCCCAAACATCATCAACACGATTTTCATCATCATTGATAACATTTTGGATGTTCCTGCGTTTTTGTTTGAATAATTCATCATACGATGAAGAACAAAGGTTATGGTCATCATCATCTTTCCCTTGCTTCAGTGCGCTTCGATTCCACTCTTTCTTCTCCACATCGTCGTCGCTGAGAGACCACACCGATGCCGACGGCGATAGACAGCCGAAAACTTTGTGTACACGGGCTCTGAAGCTCTCATCGTCCATGCCTTACCACTTTGTACTTCCTGCTTAATAATGTGTACTACTATTTCCTACGCTTGCTTTGCTTTAGGCTACCTTTTATACATATTTGTCTACCACCGCCTTCGATTAGATGGTACCCAATTTATTTACGATTATGGCTCGGATGATTTATCTTTTTGGAAAAAAGAGTTGTGTTTCTAATATAAATAAAATAAGTAATTTTTAATTTTCGTTTAGTGTTTGAATCAATTTGATTTTAAGTTAAAATAATAAAAATAAGTATAATGGAATTTCTGATTTAGCCAAACCCTAAACCCAATCTAAAGAGGTTGTGACGTGTGAGTTTCACTTTCGGAGGCCACTTATCCTTAAATAGAATTTGAGAGCCAGATTTCATATTAATGTTTTTTTTATTAAATTTCAATTTCTTTCAATGAGAAAAAGGGTTTAAAATACCATTATTTTTGTTTATAAGTTAATTTTTTTCTTAGTTATACTATATGATAGAGGCAACTCAATGTTATTGGTGGGCCTAAAGCCAAATTTTAAAATGAGGGCAAAAAAAAAAAAGACTTTTATATTGCAAAGTGGTGAATAATTATTTTACAATTGAATTCTCCTAATAATTCCTTTTCAATTGATAGTATAGCAAGTTAATACCGTCTCTCTTGATATATTGTTGATCTTGAATAAGATTTGATCAACTTTTATTTTCAAAAACTTATTTAAGCTAACATAGCTTCTTTTCGTAAATTGTATTAGATTTTCAATTTCTTTTTCTTGGAGTTTTGAATAGTTGGACTCATTTTTATCAATTGACATATTTAAATTTTAATAAATGATTCTTAAAATGTCTATAGAGTAAAATAACAAATACAAGATTAAAAAAAACTGAAATGATGAAACTTGATTAAAGAATTTGTTATTAGATTATATTATGTGATGTTGCTTATTTGAAATACTTTTATCTTAATGCTGAAACCACACCCCCAACTTAGGCTTTTGGCCTAAGTTGGCTATTCAAACAAACCACAGATCATGAGGATTATGGGTAATGGGTCAATAAAAGGTAGCAAAGTTACCAAGTTTCTTCCAAGAAAAGGTTTAGGCTCAAAGAGTGCTCAAAAGAGGTTCACACACTCACAAGGTAAGCCACAAAAGAGATATAATTTCAAATTGGTTCACACTCTTTAAAGTTGCCTAAGATCATCTCAAGATATTGCATCACTAAGTCAACCGGACCAACGGGGTAAATTCTAGGTGTCATCACACATGGTTCATGGTAAGCTCATCACACAAGGAATTGTCACCACACATGGTTCATGGTAAGCTCATCACACAAGGAATTGTCACCACACATGGTTCATGGTAAGCTCATCACACAAGGAATTGTCACCACACATGGTTCATGGTAAGCTCATCACACAAGGAATTGTCACCACACATGGTTCATGGTAAGCTCATCACACAAGGAATTGTCACCACACATGGTTCATGGTAAGCTCATCACACAAGGAATTGTCACCACACATGGTTCATGGTAAGCTCATCACACAAGGAATTGTCACCACACATGGTTCATGGTAAGCTCATCACACAAGGAATTGTCACCACACATGGTTCATGGTAAGCTCATCACACAAGGAATTGTCACCACACATGGTTCATGGTAAGCTCATCACACAAGGAATTGTCACCACACATGGTTCATGGTAAGCTCATCACACAAGGAATTGTCACCACACATGGTTCATGGTAAGCTCATCACACAAGGAATTGTCACCAAAGTCAAACAAGACTCCACATTTTCGCTAGTGTGCGATTATCATCTCAAGAGACTCAATTCGATACTTGGCTAATCACAACGGGATGCAAGGAGTTCACATATTGTCTATGCAACTTCAATTGGCCTCGTTGTAGCCGCATATTCATTTTTGTTCGATTATGAGAACTATTCAAGTCATCGGTATTGATCAAAATCGATACTTAAATTTGCAAGAGAACAGTCACATTCAACATATACAAGAGGTGGCAAAAAAAATTCGAAAGGGTCAAAAATCATTTACAATTAAAAGCAAGGAACCACAAGCTCAAACCTTCCACAAAAAGCAATGTATAACACGAATTTAGCTCAAAGCCCAAATATATAAACAAAACTAGAATATTCACAAAACGAGTCACACAAAGGTGGGCCTCACCCCCACCACAAATAAAAGCATTTGTCCTCAAATGCAAACGAAAATATTCAATAGTCAAAATAAAAGTAAGATAGAGAGGGAGGTAAAGAGGGGATCCTGTCTACGCAGTCGCTCCATCTGTCTGAGCATCAGTGCCCGGTGCATCAGTCTGGTCCTGGGTCTTAGTGCCCTGAGTCACCTCAGAAGAAACAGCAGTATCAGACCCACTAGGAGTTGCCAAGGGTGTATCCGCAAAAAAGGTCTGCACAGCTGCATAGAATCCTCGGGCCTATGAAGGAGTATAGGGGACTCGGGGAGTAGTCTCCTTGTCAGAAATGAGCCTCTTGTCCTTGCCTTTATCTCCAGGTGGAGGTTGTTGTCTGCTCTTCTTTGGAGGATTTGATCCCCCTTCATTTATAGTGATACCCCATACTGCTTTTCGGTGAATCACCGACAGCTTTTGGCGAGCAAGGGTCAGCTCGCTGAAAGTTACAGTGTAAAAAGGGTTCAGGGGTGCAGACCTTGGGCAATCAAGAAGTCTTTCGGTGAGTCGCCGAGTGCATTCGGCGACCTCAGGCTTCTCACCAAAAGTTACAGAGTACAACAACACATTAAGCATAAAATTAAAGGTGAGATGGGGAACTTCAGTGAACCGCCGAGTGGTTCGGCGAGCTCGACCCAGCTCGTCAAACGACCCAACGTGCCTACTTTCAACCCATCTTCTCGAATTCAACCCCACAATCCCCGAAAACAAAATCAAAGCATGCACAATTCAAATTAAAACAAGTCCCATAACACCCATCACCTCGAGATACTCAGACTTCTCCGGGTTTTTCCAAATTTGGCCAATTAACGACTTTTGCCCTTAAGAATGACGTCAACAACTCCATCATTGGGAAAAATACGTCATTTGGCACAAATACGGGCAACCTAAACTTCACCCGACTAGACCCAACAACATGCAAGCACAACCCCACAAAATTTAATTCATTTTAAGGCATAAAAATATGGGATTTCAACATTCAAGACACTACGGGCAAGATTATCGAATTAAAGTAGGCAACCAAGCATTCTAATCCTATCAGAGAGGCCCAGCACACTTCAACAAGATAGTATCATTGCAAATGAGTACAAATTCGATAAAAACAAACTCGGGGTTTGGAAAACCAACCTTTAATGCCGATAAAAATAAGATTGACAGGCTAGGCGGCAATGTAATCAAAATCCGAGCACAATTCAACAACTCAAATACAAAAATGAAGCGAGAAATATAGAAAATACTTATCGGGTGTGAGTTTGTGAAAGTCAAAAGTGAGGAAAAGTGAAGAGTTTGAAAATTTAAACCTTTGGCCTTAAAAACCGTCCAGTTCTCACCCATTCAGCGACATTCGTCATGCTCGCCAAACCACTCGGTGACACGCCGAGTGATCACTTACCTCGCAGAGTTTATAGGACCTCCAGTTAAACTGGGGGTCCAAACAGCGGACTATATCGCGATCGCTGACCAAGTCGGCGATTCGCCAATAATTTCCTAGGCTCACCGAGTTTTACAGACTCCACTTTGAAATTGTCTTGAGTCCAACGGCGGTCTGGGTCGGGTTCACCTACCTCTTCGGCGATTCGCCAACTGGACCTTTAGTTTACCAATTTGCACTTTTCAAACACTTTCCACACTTTAACCTGCACAATTAACACACTATTATTTCTAAAATAAACATAAAGCGATGAAACCTTGGGTTGCCTCCCAAGAAGCACCTTATTTATCGTCGTGGCACGACGCAACTCCTCATTCAAGTTTCATTAGTGGGGTTTGCCTCATTTTCATAAGGCCACCCCTCTTTTGGCTCTGGGTAGAGAGAATATAGCACTTCTAATGGAAGGTGTTCCATTTGCTCACAATTATTATTTACACTCATTCTTCCTGTTGTAACACACAAACAAGCAAAACACAACTAAAATTAAGTGAGTGTCACGATAACTAACAAGAACAAAATTCAACTTAACTAAAAATTCTCAAGTAACACCACTCCCCGGCAGCGGCGCCATTTTGATATTACGTCTCAAACACACCTCATCCAATTCTAGGTGCAAACGATCGTTAGTCAGTGTATAACCCAACAAAAGGTTGGGATCGAATCCACAGGGAGCGGTACCGTATCAAATTCTATTAGGAAGTAAAGATGCAATTCTAATTGGTTATAGAAGTAGCCATTGTCGAAATCAAACAAAATAAGTCAAAGGTTTGACAACGAATGTCAGATGGGGTTTTTTTAAGATATCAATTAACCATTACAATAATAACTAAAACAGGGGATTAGACAAGTAGGAAGGAATCCTCGGGATGTGATCGATTATAAGCTAATTATGCTATATGGGTAATTGAAGTTAATTAATAATTTGTTGAATCACTGTGGGTAGGCTAGACTATAAGGGAAATAACTTTCTCTTGAACAACTATCTCAAATCAAGTGATTTCTTTCGAACATCAATAAGCATAACAATTAAGAACAGCCCACACCTTAATTCATCTACTCTCTCGAGCTAGATGGGTAGGATTGGGCTTAGGATTCACTCTCTTGAGCTTAACCCATATCAACCTAATACCTACAAACCATTAATCAAAAGCCTTGGTTCCAACACCTTTCTCTCTCGAGCAAGTTAAGAACACAAAATTAGAACTGCATTTGCAACTACAATTCATAAATTAAACCTCAGCTAATGATTAAACCCACATTAAAACAACATTTAAATCATTAAACAACAATATCCATAAGCTAATTAAGCAAATAATCACATGACCACACCCCAATAATTGGGGTTCTAGCCAAGCATCATAAAAAGATAGAAATTAATACCAAAGACATTCTCCATGATCTGGGTATTGCAGTCCAGGTCTTTAAAATGATTCGAAGTGCTAAAAAATCCAAGACCCACTTCGAATCTACTTGAAAAACCCTTCAAAGTTGTTCTCCAATGGAAAATCCTAAGAAAATTCTCAAAAAACGGAAGAAAACTAAAACTTGACTTCAATAATAAAAATCAGCAAACCTTTTAACTCTGTAAAACATCAATTTATAGCTTCCCAAATTTCAGCTGAAAAGACCATTAGGCGAGGTAAGTCGAGTGTCACCGACCAGGTCGGCGATGCACCAATCGCTCCATCTCATCGCCGGTCTTCCTTGGCTTTTAATCCTCAAGGTTCTGTGACATTAGGCGATCTAGAATGTATTGCCGATCCAATCGGCGGTCCACCGAATGTCCAAATCCATCGCCAAGTTAGCTTCTCCCCAGGGCTGGTAGTTTGGAACTTTAGGTGAGTTGAAGTGCCACTCGGTGAGTCGCCGAGTGGCTTTGGGGATTCTCAGCATTTTGCTATCTTCAGCCTCTTTCATCCTTTTAGCTCCTTTTCGCCCGATAGTGTCCTTGCCTTGATCCTTTTGCAATTCTTACTACAAATCAACATTTTAACATCAGTTTGGAGCATATATTCACCCGGTAGTGTCCTTGACTTGATCCTTATGTCTTATATTAAATAACGCTTATGTTCATGTTGTTTATGCAAGCCATCATATTTAGTACTTGATTGTACTAACGCATACTCTTGCCTATATTATTATAAAATGTAGGGCGCGACGTTCCCGATTCACACACTTGTGGCTAGGTTCCTAGAGGATTGTGAAGTGAAGCTTTGGTGAGTCCTCATTGTATTAGAGGATTGGGTCACCCTATCTCTTTTATGTCTTTCTCTTATGTTTGAGACTATTGTATGGGCTGTGTCCCAAGATTTTTATTTTCTTATACTTAGATGGTTTGAGACAACGTCATGTTAGACTTTTGCTCGTTTTATAAAAGACTTTGATTCTATTGAAATGTTTTAAACCTTTTCTATTACTTTATGTTATGATATGCTAAGTGGCTTGTCTGAGGCCTCTCGGGGTCTTATACGCCTTGTTACGTGTAGGGGGTACCCCTGGGTCATGATAAACTTGGTAATTAGAGCACAAGGTTTAGAATGGTTCTAGGGTGTCTCAAACCACATCTAGTAGAGTCTTGTTCATTAGTGTGAAGCGCGCCACATTTATGAATGAGAGGCTATTAGATGTTTAGGAAACTTTACTTCTTCACTTCTCTAAGTCGTGCCAAGGAGTTTAACTCTATAAGTCTTTCTCCTAATATGTGCCCGATGGTTTTCAGGAACTAACTACTAGAAGGGCTAATGCTAGAAGGTTCGAGGAAGGCAATGTTGAGCAAGAGGTTCCTCCTCAGGCTTCTCCCCAAGCTCTGATTGACCCGTTGAATGAGAATATGACTAATGCGGAGTTTAGGTTGGCATTCCAGGTGTTGGATCAAGCCATGATGGCACAAGCTAACAGAGAGGTGGTAGCCCCCGTGAACCCAAGTGTGGGTACAATGCGACAAGAGTGAGAGATTTTACAAGTATGAACCCTCCCAAATTTTATGGCTCCAAACTTGAGGAAGACCCTCAAGAGTTTATCGACGAGGTCAATAAGGTACTTACTATCATGGGTGTGACTTCAGTAGAGAAGGCAGAACTAGCCGCTTACCAACTCAAAGGGGTTTCTTAGATTTGGTTTAATTAGTGGAAAGTGGCAAGGCCGATGGAAGCGGGTCCCATAGAATGGGAAAGGTTCAAAAGCACTTTTATTGACCGATTCTTCCCTCTAGAGATGAGAGAGGCCAAGGTACTTGAATTCATCAACCTTAGGTAATGAAATATGAGTGTAAGGGAATACACCTTAAGGTTCACTCAACTATCCAAGTATTGTCCTTCCATTGTGGCAGATCGTAGGGCCAAGATGAGTATGTTTCTGTCAGGAGTGTCCGACTTTGTTGTCAAAGAGTGCCACACCTCTATGCTTGTTCATGACATGGACATTTCTCGTCTTATGGTGCATGCCCAACAAATTGAGAAAGAAAATCTCAAGGAGAGATTAAGGGAGGTAAAAAGGGATAGAGTGGATGATGTCAACTATTCTCATGCTAGGTCCGGTGAACGAGGTCGTTTTAGATTCTGGAAAAGGTTCTCCGGTCAAGGTTCTACAAGTGCTCCTCCGAGTCCAAGAAATGAGAGGGTGTCTAACCCAAAACCGCAAGGAGATGGTAATAGGCCTCTGATGCCTACTTATGCTAAATGTGGGAGAAATCATGAAGGGAAGTGTCTAGCGGGCTCTAATGCTTGTTTCGGTTGTGGTAAAATGGATCATAAAATAAGGGATTTCCCTTTGGTTACTATTACTGATGGAGACACTCATCGTAAGGCTCAACCCTACCCTTCATCCGGTCCAAGTGGATCAAGTGAAAATTCTCATAAGCAAAACTGTTTCTATGCTCTCCAAACTAGAGGCAATCAAGAGAGCTCCCCGGATGTGCTGACGGGTATGTTAAAAAAATTTCATATAGATGTGTATTCTTTACTTGATCCAGGTGAGACTTTGTCATTTGTGACTCCTTTTATAGCTATGAAATTTGATGTGCTCCTCGAAGTGTTGTTAGAACCTTTTTTTGTCTCTACCATTGTTGGTGATTCTTTGGTGGCTAAGAGAGTCTATAGGATATGTCCCATTTCGTTATCCCATAGTCATTCTAATAGATTTGGTGGAAGTTTACATGATTGACTTTGATGTTATTTTGGGCATGGATTTGTTGCATTCGTGTTTTGCCTCTATCGATTGTAAGACTTGGGTAGTTAAATAACAATTCCCAAATAAGCTTATCCTAGAGTTAAAGAGGGGAAACTCTATGCCTAGAGGTCAATTTGTTTCTTACCAAAAAGCTAGGAAAATGATTTGGAATGGTTGTGTCTACCATATACTGAGGGTGAGGGATGTTGAGTCTCACACTTCTATTCGGTCCCGATGGTAAAAGAGTTTCCAGAAGTTTTCCCCGATGATTTGCTCGGTGTTCCTTCTGAAAAGGAAATAGACTTTGGGATTGACCTTCTCCCCGATACCCAACCTATCTCTATTCCTCCTTATAGAATGCCTCCGACCGAACTTAAGGAGTTGACGGAACAATTAAATGACTTATTGGATAAGGGTTTCATTCGACTGAGTATCTCTTTATGGGGTGCTCCGATGTTGTTTGTTAAGAAAAAAGATGGTTCACTCCGTGTGTGTATTGATTACCGCCAATTGAACAAAGTGACCATAAAGAACGAGTATCCTCTTCCGAGAATAGATGACTCATTTGATCAACTCCAAGGGGAAAGTTATTTTTCTAAAATTGATGTCCGATCAGGTTATCACCAATTGAGGGTGAAAGAGGAAAATATTCTGAAAATGGCTTTTAGAACCCGATATGGTCATTATGAGTTCATGGTTATATCTCTTGGTTTGACTAATGCCCCGCCGTAATTTATGGACCTGATGAATAGGGTGTTTAGACAATACTTTGACATGTTCATAGATGATATTTTGATCTATTCGAGAAGTGAGAATGAGCACATTGATCATTTGAGGATTGTATTGCAAAACCTTAAGGAACAACAACTTTATGAAAAGTTTAGTAAAAAATGTGAATTTTTGTTAAGGTCCGTGGCTTTCATAGGCCATATTTTTTCAAGCAAGGGCATTGAGGTGGATCCGATTAAGACGGATGCGGTCAAGAGTTGGCCTAGACCTCTATCACCGACAAACATTAAAAGCTTCTTGGGTTTGGCCGATTATTATAGAAGGTTTGTTTAGGGGTTTTCCTCCATTGATTCTCCTTTGACGGGTTTGACTAAAAAAAAAGGCCAAGTTTATATGGTCGGATGTGTAACACCTCGAAAACTAGTAGACCAAACTAGAGCCACAAGCTAGGGTTCTAAGGTTTGATGTATGTGAAATAGAGTCGTAGATGAGACTTTATGTGCTTAGAATGATATTAATAGTTGACCGTCAAGATATGTGTTAGACCCCGTAGTTTAGAAGACTATCTATGGAATGGTATAGGGTTGCAAGGGCCTAAGCTATCAAGTTAGAGAGAAAGAGAACTTGTTCTCCTAGGTGCCTAGTGATCGCCCAAGTCACTTGGCGATGCGCCAAAGGGCACCTAAGGCCGCCTAGTAGGATGTCCCTTTGTCCTTGATTCTGAAACAAAGGGCGAGCTAAGTCATAGCTCGCTAACCTACTTGGTGAATCGCCTATTGGCCCCCAAGATCGCCTAAGTGAACTGCCCTATTATGGACCTTGCTGGAAATTTGGGCGAGCCAAGTGTCCACTTGGCGAGTCGCCTAGTGCCCTTGGCAAGCCATGGGGGTGCAAAGGGTGAGGTAAGTCGTGAGGCTTGGTAAAGTTTAAGTTAAAATGTTTCCTTAGTTTTTTACCAAAGTTGACCCTACATTATTCTATTCCTTTCCTAGAAACTATATAAGCTTATTAGACCTAAGTTTGCCTCAATTAATTCATTCTCCCTAGAATTTTAAGAAAATCCAACTTCATCCTCTCCATATAATATTTCTCTCTCTAGAAAACCCTCCATTGAAGAAGGAGATAGAGCTTGAAGCTTGGGTCAAGAACAAAGTCTATTGTTGAGAGCTTGTGCTAGGGCTTTGATTAAAGGTATGTTAAGCTTTTCATCTATGGGTTCTTCCACCCATAGAGTCCCTTAGAATTTCCCCTAATTTGTGAAGAAGAACCCCAATCAAGCTAGGGTTTCTTCCAATGTATGGGTTTTAGGTGGGTATGATTCGAAACGGTTGGATACTACTCATATATGACTAATTTAGTGTTGATTCATGATATTATGAAGATTTTATATGAATTCCTTGGTTAACCATAGTTTTCAAAGTATGTGGGTTTATGCTTTTGGATGAGAAATTGATTATCTTGCTAGATTATCTTGAGTTATTATCATGTATAGAACTTATCCAACCATGGGAATATGAAATCATCAATTGAACTAGGCTTATGCATGTATGCTAGAACATGAATTGAGATGATTGAAATTGGGACTTTATGATGAATTAGGCTTAGAATTACCTATGACTAAGGCTTGTGACTAGTATGTATTGTGATCTAGACTAGTATGTTGTGCAATGTGTGGTTAGCATCCCATATTACCAACCCTACTAAATACTCCTTTGAAGCTACCTTAGTCATGCATTTCATCTTCAGACCTCATTTTAATCAATAGTCACAAATAAGGAAATAGTCATGTACATTACTTGAATTATAAGGAAAGTCATTCATAACAACCATCCATTCAATATACATGCATGCATCCAAATCTCATCATAATGCAAAGGAACTATCCCTTGACATCCTACTAAGTCTACTTGTGCAATGTAAATGTGAAGTCCCATACCCCCATTCCTACTAAGTAAAACACATTAAAAAGTCATAGTGTAGTTCATATTTCATTCATTATCTTTATTATATAGGGAAAAATGCCATAACCGACATAGACCATGTGAGCTACATGGAATCCAGTGTCGTATAACCTCACATTGAAAGAAGGTGTCCTACTTGCCTAAGGTAGAACTAAATATATAGCTATAAGGTGGATCCACTAGCTAAAGACCTGTGTGGGCACATAGTTATGGGATATGGAGATTACTTTTAGAAACCCGCCCTCTTGCATTAGCGGAGAGGCCTCCATCTCATGAGTTCACTTGGATGACCTGCCCTATTGCATTAGCGGAGGGGCCTTTTCCTCATTGTCCATATTCACTCGGTGCTAAGCATTATTTCCCAAATTATACATTATTAGTCTTTGAATTGTATTTACATGTGTGCAGGAAAATTTTGTCCTTCATTCAATACAATTCATCAAAATGGCTCATAGATTCATTAAAGGTGAGAATGCACTTTCAACTTTAGAATCAACATTAGTATGTGAGTATAACTTTAACACAAGATCATGTGTTCTCATGAGAAATAGACTTTCAATCAACACAATAGGATCGTCATGGTCATGTACATTTCATGCATAATAATGTGTAAAGGTGCATATGAGAACTATACTTTCAATTAACACCATTGATACATCATAATTATGTTTATGCATGGAGTGTGTGTGTGTGTATAAATCTCCTTGCAATGACACACCAACAACATTATCATCATATACACTTCTCTTCAAAGTGCTCATAAGTATGTACATAATATCGCAATCATGCATCATTCACAGATATTGATTTTAAGGATCATAAACCATGTAAATCAACACATCTAACATCTATCATAATAGACATGAATATAATCATAACTCAAATAGATCATTCATTTGCATGTATAAGCTCATATACTCATATTGTACATCATGTGGGTAAGGTCATTCCATAATAGTACCATATACAATTCAACATGCTCAATAAGTAAACACCTCCACCTTTCAAGTGGATCAATAGTTCATATACAATAACTATTCAACATGTAATTACCTTCATACTTCACCTCTTTCATGACATAATAACTAAACACCTCCACCTTTCAAGTGGATCAATAGTTCATATACAATAACTATTCAACATGTAATTACCTTCATACTTCACCTCTTTCATGACATAACCCTAGGCTATATCAATTTTACCTTAGAATCTTAGGTTAATCAAGAATACCAATAGAATCATACTTAGGTCATGTAATTACATCATAACTAACTCACATTCAATTCAATTGATCACAACAAGACCCATTTACATAATGTAGAGAAGAACCATAGCTAGGGTTGGGGGGTCTCATGGATTCTTGAATAATTTGAGTTAAAATCATATAAAATCAGTCTTATATTCATAAACAAACATAATTCAACCTTTAAAAGTGACTGTGAAAGGAATCCATGGAGTTGAGTTGAAACCCTAGCTAATTGGGTTTTCTAGAATGGAGTTAAAAGCTTTTGAAAGGGCTCCTTGGGTGATAGTTTCCCAAGGATGAAGAACTCCCATACCTTAAGTGTAGAATCCAAACATATTCGTATTCAAAAGCTTCCTTCTTCAATCCCTAAGTTGGTCTTCTTCCTTGGTCCTTCAATGGAGGTTCTAGAGAGAAACTTTTTGGAGAGAAGGGTAGTTGGGAAGATTTGGGGTTTATGGGATTTAATGGAATAATGAAGTGTTTTATGATCAACCCCACTTAATAATTAATGAAAGGGAAATTACTAAAAACTCCCTAAATTGGGCAACCTTGTCAGGGACTATGCCCACTTTGACGGGTCGTGAGGGCACCACGGCTCGTGGTGGTGCCCGTGGTCGCTTGACCAGTGTGCTCCTCCAACTTGCCAAGCCCTACAAGGCTAAGGCAAGTCCACGGGACCTCCCACGATCTGTTGTCAAGACCACGAGTTGTGGTGATAGTCGTGGTCATGGGGGCAGTAGCTAGGCAAAGTTGCCTTGCCTTCCTTAAGCCTAAGTGGTCCTCACATCCACTTGTACGGACCGTCTAGGGCACCACGGCTCGTGGTATTTGGGGTAGTAGCTCCCTCAAGTTGACTCCACCCTCAACAAGATAAGGCCATCTCACAAGCCTTCCCTCATGACCGCGAGTCGTGAAGTGGCTCGTGAAGGAGAGCCTTGGCTTGGCACCAAACTTGTGCACATTGCCTTGCCACCACGGGTGGCAACACGACTCGTGGTGATAGTAAGCAGTGGCTAGATGGTGTTTCACGCACCCTTGGCTCCCACAATGCCAAGGCAAGCCCACGAGTCCTCCCACACTTCGTGGTGAAGGTCGTGGTTCCTAGGAAGTGGCAAAGCCTCATTGCCATGCCTCACACATGCCTAAGGGATCTCCACGAGCCCTTTCACGGACCGTGGTCAAGACCACTGGTCGTGAAAGTGGTCGTGGTCCTTGGTCAATGTCTTGCCAAGCTTGGGGCAGCCTTGGCTTTTAGCTTAGGCTTTCCCCTTTTTGTCTTGGCTCTAGGCCTTGCACCCTCAACCAAACCTTAAAGTGTCTTCTAAACTTAGGGGTCTAGTACGTATCTTGACGTTTAACCACTAACCCCCTTAACTCTTGACATTAACCCTCACGTTTAGGCTCTAGTTCAACCTATCATTTTGTGAGTCGTTACATTATCTCCCCCTTAGAAACATTCCTCCTTGAATGATACTTTAAACACATTAAGGGATAAACGACTCAAGACTAGCAGCCCAACAATCATGACACATCAATATAGTGCATAAACCATAGGAGGAACATCAACTCCACATCAATAAGCTCAATGCAACACAAGGAAGTATGAATTATATTTAAACAACCTATTTATGCATGAGATTCTCATAACTTGACAAGTTCAAGGAGGAACTACCATCTCCTAACTAAAACATGTTCATTTATTCATCTCATGAAGTACAATAAGCAACTCTTACTCAAAGCACCACAACATGAGGGAAATAATTCACATAAACTCATTTTCTCTCAAAACACAAGTTTTCATGAACATGCATTATATGAAGAAGTCATGGCAACACAAGCACATAACAACAATAATAGCTAGGCATACCATCTCCCCCTTAGGAGTGAGCCTATACCATCACTTCTAAACATCATTAATCACATAGTCATAAAAAGAATTACATTTTCTCATTAAAAGCAAGCTCAACACTATCAACATGGAGCCCAAGTGCAATTTCATCAAAAACACAACAAAGCATGTTCATCACACCATCTCATGAAGTCAAATATGGCATCTCCATATTAGAATGCACAACAACACGAGGATCATGTAGATCATGAAAAATCCATTTTATATAAGATGAGAATCTTTCAAAAACATGCATAACATAAGGAGATCATGGAAATTTCTAAAACACTCATGATCCCTAGATATAGAACAAGTCCAAAAAATGAACTTTTGGTCTCAAGGTAGAATAGGAATAGAACAAAAGATGAGGATATCAGGACTCTCAATAATTGTTGCTATTCAAGCACATGATATCCCCCTTGGGAGTAAGCCCTTTTTTACAAAAACCTCAAATACTACTCCTTTCAACAAACTCAAGGCATTATCAAGACTCATTATAACCTTACCGGGCTATAAAACTAATATAGATCTAATAACCACGCATCCAAGCCCTACCAAGGTTAACAAAAGTAACTCCCTGGGACAAGGAAATTATAGGACACACATAGCATCCAAGACTCCAAAATCATGAAATGAGTCAATGAGAACTTATCATCTAAGGCTAGAGGAGAAATAGAAGGGGACAAAAGGATATTGGGATATCTCATTGGCCCTTGGCCTCCCAATTAAGCACCTTCAACTAGCACCCTTACTAAAATACCACTCCTCAACATTTTCATGGCAGCACATTCCTACTCTTCTTTTCATGGCAGCACATTCCACAAATGAACTATGTTTTCTTCAAAGGTTTTATGTAAGCTTTCCTTATGATTTTCAAATATGCATAGACCTTGTTCATTGTTTATGATTTAAAGGCTTTACTACGTTTCACTTGGTCATGCATATCATATCTTAGGATCACTATATTATCATGTTTACGTTTTTATTCATTTTTCCCTTATTCAGTACATTAAAAGTACTGATGATTTTGTGCCTATATTGTTTTAAAATATAGGATCTGTTGCTCCTCCTCCCAGACGTGGCAAGATCGGGATGGCTCAAATATTGATTACTTGGATTAGTGAGTCATCATGTTTCAAGGCTAGGCCATTGTCACTTTTATTGCTTTTTTAGTCTTTCAATTTTAGAATATGTTCGTGAGTTTAGGGGTTTGTCCTAGTCACATCTCATGTCAGACTTAGTTAATGTTCCGCGTATTATAATATCTACACTATTGGTACCTCTTATGTCATCTAAAGATTTAACACTTATGTTGGTTTATATTCTCTTTTATTTAGTTTCATTACGTCATGCTTATGTCAAGTGGATTGTCTAGGTCCTCTTGGGATCCTATTCACCATGTCACGCCTAGGGAGGTACTTTGACTCATGACATTATACTACTTGACAAAATGTATGGAAACAATAATCATGCATGATTCAAATTTTAGTCTTTTGAATTTTGTCATTTAGTATGAAATTATGAACCTAGCCTTGAATTTTGATATTAAAAATTTAGAAACCCTATAAAAATGGGTTTTTGAGCATATGAATCGCTCAAGTGAGGTTAGTAGGGTTGAATCTCCATGAAGGAGATTGATATGATTATGGAAACCTCATACTTGATAAAAAAACATAGCATTTAAATCATTGGTTAGACCGTCTAAAAAGGTAGAATTATGTGATTTTGAATACCCAAGACCTTTTTGTGAGGAAGTACGTGATTAAAGTGTCGTTATAATTTGTTTGTCTTAGACTTTGTGCATTGTGAGGCATTGAGAAAAGGAAAAACTCTAGCAATTTGGCTTGTTCTCTTCTAGTTCATTGGTTGAGATAGGTTACAACTTACTTAGAGTTAGACTTTGCTTAATTGTTGATATGTAATACGAGTGGTATTGAATGTTGGTTGGTCTTCAGACATAATTGGTGTGATTTACAATTGAATTAAGAGTTTCGTGTATGAATGAACACATAAATGTTGAGCTGTCTGTTTCACTGATGTAATAAAATATGAACATGTGAATATTCTATACTTATTGTGTTATCCTTAGAGATAACTGAAGAGGCTAGCATATTGGAATATGTGGATATAGTAAGAATACATTTACTATTTAGATGATGAGTGAATAGAGGCTAATGTAAGCTTACAGAAAAGCGATTATGTGTGTGGTTAGATCGAGTACCACACTGGTATAGTACATAAACACCTAGGATCCACCACAAGTCACGACTAGATAGGAATGAATAAGACCCTTTAGCATGTGTGAACAGATGAGAGTGAGCCTTATGATTATTTAGAGATAGAAAGAGTGCTAGGATGGATATAATTTCCATAGCACTATTGACTTGTTTGTGTTTAGAAAAGTGTATTTTTGATCTTATATTTAATGGGGATTTGCTTACTCACTATTTTATGATTTGACATACTTGTTAAGGTCTACCATTGTTAAAGGAATTATGTTA
The DNA here is from genome assembly GCF_000226075.1 of Solanum tuberosum. Taxonomy (NCBI): domain Eukaryota; kingdom Viridiplantae; phylum Streptophyta; class Magnoliopsida; order Solanales; family Solanaceae; genus Solanum; species Solanum tuberosum. The sequence continues at coordinate 781,748 of NW_006239036.1, forward strand.
AGGGAGGGTATATAAAGATAGATAAATACACTTCTATGCTTAAGCGTAAATTTGAATACTATGTACTTGATCATTTAATGGGTGATGGATCATGATATTGTAGAAGAATGACAAGGTGAAACTATATTTATGCTTAGTCGCTAATTTCAGCTTGATCATAATTAAGTAGCACTTGAGCCACTGATTCCCCACAATATTCTACACTTCTAATACTTGTCACCGCTTCATCAATCTGATCCAAGTGATACACAACGTGCATATCATTTGGATATTTCATTTATTTGTGAATATTGAAGCTCACTACTTTATCATTGACTCGTAACTTCAACTCACCACCTTCAACATCAACCAAAAGCTTTTCCCGTGGCTAATAAAGGTCTACCAAAAATAATTGGCATCTTAATATCAATCTAATAATCAAGCACTACAAAATCAACTGGGAATACAAATTTGTTAACATTCACTAGCACATCATAGACCACACCTACGGGTCTCTTTATTGAATGATCAGCCATTAAAAGTCTCATGTTTGTTGGTTTCGGTTTCTCAAGCCCAATCTTATTAAATATCACCAATGGCATCAAATTTATACTTGCACCAAGATCACACAAGTCTTTTGCAAAGGTGCACGCATCAATAGTGCATGGAATAGTGAAAGCTTCCGGAACCGCACCACATTTTTGCGGAAATTCAAATGTTTCGCAATCTATAACCCTCTCATTTATTACCAATTCTTTCATATAGTTGGATTAACCAGGCGTTTCGGTCAAGGATTCTACCAATGGGATATTCACTTTCAAATCTTTTGCTATTATCACAATTTTTTGGAATTTTTCGTTGTCATTTTTCTTTTTCAATCTTTGAGAAAAGGAGGTATAATCTTTATTTGAGGTAATGTGGATGAATCCTTAACACCACCTTCCTTCACATTTGTCTTTGACTCGCCTTCCACTTCTTTTGCTTGTGCCTTACCCATTTCCTTATGTGATTCATTATCAACAATCACCTTTTAAAACTCCACATTATCAGACCTTATTATTTCTTGAAAAGTCTTTCCACTTCTAGTAACTATGGCCAAGACTTAGGTATCATCCCTTTAATTTTCATCTCCATGATTCATTGAGCTCACATAGGGAGTATCATACAACACATTTGTCCTTCAAGCACCTTAATGGAAAATGCATGCGAGCTTACGGTAATGGACAAGGCTGAAACGTTGCTCTTCATCTCTTGCAAAATCATATCTAACCCCTCCACTTTGTCGGGAATTTTAGTCAACAAAACATCAGTGTGTGTATTCATTGGCTCGTGTAATTTGGCGAGCTGCACACGTATAGCATTTTCACATTCTCTTTCATACCACATCTCATTATTATTCTTACTCCAACCTTTATTTCCAGCAAGCATTGAGTAGCTAATCAAATAACCCTCTGAATTTCCACCTCTCATGTAACCCCCATCATTATACAATTTCCAAGATATTGCGTTCATTGAATTTGTCCCACCTCCAATAACATGTTGGATAACATGTCAAGTTGAGCAGTCAATTTAGCAATGCTTTTGTCACGCTCTTTGTTTGTTCTTCTTGTTCCTTCAACATGCCCGAGTGCAGAAGTGACACATAATCTTCACCCGTGTACCAAGCTTGGTTAATTTTGGTCATGTCATCAAGCAACCTCGATGCTTCCAAGAATTGTTGTTTAACTATACTGCCCCAAACAAGATGATCAAACAATCCTTTATTCACCACGTCAACACTTTAATAAAAATATTGTACCAACAACTCATTAGGGAAACCATGTTTTGGACATTGCAACAACACCCTCTTAAAGCGTAACCACGTTTTATGAGTGGGTTCTCCATTCACCCTTTCAAAATTCTGAATGTTTTTCCTCAATTTCATTATTTTAGACAGAGGAAAGAACCTCTCAAGGAAATCTTCAATCAATTCTTCCCATGAGGTAATAGACGTACTCAGTAATTCAATCAACCACCCAGTTTCTTCCCCTCTTAAAGAAAAAGAGAATAATTGCAACCGCATTGACTCTTGTGAAATATCATCAGCCGAAAAAGGGTTGCATACACTCACAAACTTACAGATATTCTCATTAGGAACTTCATGCTCGAATCCCCCAAATAGTCCTCCACTTCTAATAAGCTTCAACATAGACTTGGTTACGAAAAACGTGGTGTTCTTATGCACCGACAGTAACCAAATTGCTCCAACTTCATTGTTGGTTTGAGAAACCACTTTGTCTTCTTTCCTAACATCATTATCTTTCCCAAGACAACTAGAGTTGTCACCATTATGTGCACTCATCATTTCACCTATCAAGAGATCACAACAAGAGATCCAAGCGTAATTTTGTTCAACTACACAACCAATAATATGTGAATTACTTCTCAAATTGAATTCCTAACTACCATTTCTCGACAGCGGCACCATTTTTTATAATGCTCAAATGTCCTCGTTAAAACCAATTAAAAAGGAAAGTTATCGTCGTCAATAAAAATACCAAATGAAGAGTCAGAATTGAATCCCACAGGGGATGGTGTACGGTTAAAATTCAACTAGTGAGTTAAATCACAATTAATTCCAATGGAATTGATATAACAAATTGGCGGATTATTCCACCAAATTTTGCAACACTAATTTAGACACTCACTTAGCAGTATTAAAATAAGCAAAGACTCACGAAACTAGTCGACTCTAGGAAACTGTGAATTGAATATTGATCTCAATAGGGGTATTGTAGAATTGCTCATTAAAACCAAATAACCAAAGATAGGCTAGATCATCTTTAATGATGATAATCTTCTTTCAAACTCATTGAATCCTTTCTAGAATCTCCTTTCGACCTCATCTACATGCTATCCTAAAAAATCCAAAACCTTATATCTATAATTAAGTATAACTTAATGGCAACCATCGAACAGATTACCAATTCATATAAGTCTCTTCCAAGCACCAATGTAAGATCGAAGCTAAAATCAAGTTGGCCACCTTAAGTCATGAATTAATCACTTGGTAATCAGTCAAATCTACGATTAACAACCATAAAACAGAACAATTCAGCAAACTCACTTTATAAAATCAACACTCAACCTCATAATTGCACCCCTAAAGAGTTTGGGGTTTTAGACACGCATCACAAAGTATAGAGGAGTTTTACCTTGCATTAAATTAGCCATGGGTAACCTAAAATTGAGAAATTAAGAGTAAACCCACTTTTAATTCAACCTCAATTTATCAAATTCAAGTTCACAAATTCATAAACCCCAAAACTAAAAGTGTTTCACTCAATAGGAAGTACTTCTCTCTCAAGAATATTCAAACATTTTTACCAAAAATGAACTCCCTATTTCTCTTTCCTTTGGGCTATTTATAGTTTTCCAAAATTTGGCTCAAGACCTAAATTTGTTTCTCACTCAACGACGTTAGTTGGGTTCATCAAATACATTCGGTGAATTGCCAATCCTGCTTCAGTTCACCTTATTTTTGCTTCAAGCTTCGGGTATTTGAACCTTATTCAGTGATCGCGTACAATTTTTCTTTTATCAATTTGGCTAGGCACGATCATCACCTTTGCTCACCTTTCGAACCTTCATTTTCTCAATTGGTACCGTAAAATTTGGCAATATCCACCCTATTCGTCTTTTAAATAAGACCATCGCCACATAACCTTTGGTTCACCAATTAACCTTGAGAAATGACCCAGTGCGTGTCAACTTGGGCGATCCCAAACTCATTACACGATTCGCCCTTTATGTTTGGCAAACAGCAGTGTAGCTTCTTTTCACATCTTTGGCCATTCCTTCAAGCATTTATCCTTGCCTTGTCCATCAGCTTTCATAACTGTAAATAATCAAAATATAATCAGAATAGGACATAATTAGGCATTGAGGACACTAATTATTGAGCTAAACCCAAATGAGTTTAAATCTACAACTCATCACTTATCAAAGCAACCACACCAACTTCAACCCAACAAATAGGAGACCTACACCTCCTACTATAGAGAGCCTCAAAGGGAGTCATCCCAATGCTAGAATGATAGCTATTATTATAAGAAAACTCAACGAAAGGCAAGTGATAATTTCCAATTACCGTTGAAGTCAATTAAACAAGTTGTTAACATATTTTCTAAAGTTTGAATGGTATTCTCGCTTGCCCATGTGTATAAGTATGAAAAGTCATATTAAGTTTCACTCGGTAACCAAGACCCTTTTGAAATGACTTCTAAGACTGAAATGTAAACCGAGCACTACAATCAGAGATAATGGACAAAGGAATTCTATTCAACCTTATCATTTCCTGAATATAATGTTTGGCGTAATCTTCCGATGAGAATGAAGTCTTAACGAGAAGGAAGTGAGCTGATTTCATCATTCAGTCTACAATCATCCAAATCGAATCAAATTACTGATGGGTGCGAGGTAAGCTCATGATGAATTCCATATTCAAATCTTCCCACTTCCTTGTAGAGATAGTAATGTCTTGAGCCAAACCACACAGTTTTTTATGCTCAACTTTTACTTGTTGACAATTCGGACATTTAGCCACAAATTCTGCAATATCCTTCTTCATCCCATTCCACAAATAGACGTCCTACAAATCATGATCTTAGTTTCTTTCAGGTGAATAGAATACTAAGATCTGTGAGCTTCTGTCGGAATCTGATTCCTCAACTCATCAACATTCAGAACACATAACCGACCTTGATATTGAAGGACACCATCTCCCCCGTGGGAGAAAGCCTTGATGGATTTTTTGGAAACCAACATCACCAAGTCAATTAGTAATTGATCAAGATCATTCTTAGCCTCCACATCCAATACAAAAGACGATTCTGATCCATTATGAACCATTACACCATCCTCTTCAGAATCAACCAAGCGAATACCCAATTGGGACAATCTATGAACATCACGTACTAACTCCTTTTTATCATCCTCAACATGAGAAACACCTCCCATCAATAGTCGAATAAAAGCATCTTCCACCACATTCTCCTTATCAGGTTGAAAGAGGACACTCATGTCATAACTTCAAATAACTCAAGTCATTTGGCAAAGATTTGGATCCTTTTGAGTGAATACACACTTCAAGCTCTTGTGGTCGGTACACAATCTACATCAACACTATATAAGTAATGTCTCCAAATCTTTAAGGGAAAAACTACCGCCGCTAATTTCAAATCATGGGTCGGATAAATCTTTTCATGCACCTTCAATTGCCTTGAAGCATAGGCGATGACTTTCTTATGTTGCATCAAACCATAACCAAGATCAATTCTTGAAACATCACCATAAACCACAAAACCATTTGATCCTTTCGATCATTCAATTAGGGGCCGAAGTGAGTCTACCCTTTAATTCTTGAAAACTCTTCTCATAGGCTTCCGACCATAGGAATTTCACCTTTTTTTGAGTCAACGGTGTAAAAGGCGAAGCAATAGAGGAAAATCCTTCCACAAACCTTCCATAATAACCGGCTAAACCCAAGAAACTCTGTATGTCTAAAGCGGACAAAGGTCTAGGCCAATTCTTAACAACCTTGGTTTTCTTAGGATCGACTTGAATACCTTCAGCAGAACAATATGGCCAAGGAAAGCAGCAGACCTCAACTGAAACTCACATTTTCTAAACTTAGCATACAACTCACGATCCTTGAGAATTTGCAACACAATTCTCAAAATCTCAACATGCTCATTCTCACTCCGTGAGTAAGCCAAAATATCATCAATAAATACAATCACAAACATGTCAAGATATTGCTTATAGACCCTATTCATAAAATCCTTACACGTCACTGGGGCATTAGTCAAACCAAAATACATTACCAAAAACTCATAATTACCATACCGAGTTCAAAAAGTCATCTTCAAAATGTCACTTTCTTTCACCCACAATTGGTGATAACTCGATCGAAAGTCAATCTTAGAGAAGTAACTCATTGTTTGGAGTTGATCAAACAAATCATATATCCTTGGAATAGGATAGTTATTCTTTACGGTGACCTTATTCAATTGTCGATAGTCAATGCACATTCGGAAGGAACCATCCTTTTTTCAGACAAACAGTATAGAAGCACCCCATGGAGAGATACTTGGTCTAATAAAACCCTTATCCAACAAATCCTTCAATTGATCCTATAACTCCTTAAGTTCTATCGGGGCCAAACGATAAGAAGGAATAGAGATAAGTTGTTTATCTAAGAGGAGGTCAATACCAAAGTCTATTTCCCTTTCGTAAGGAATACTAGGAAGGTCATCGGGAAAAACTTCCAGAAACTCAATTACAATCGAAATTGGATCAAGAGTAAGGGTTTCAGAATCTGTATCCCTAACACAAACTAGATGATAAATGTAACCCTTAGAAATCAATATCCTAGCCTTTCGACAACAAACAAACTGACCCTTAGGCATAGAATTTACCCATTCCCATGACATGATAGGTTCGTTCGAAACCTTGAATGTGACCAATCGGGTCTGACAATCTTTGAAAGCATAACATGCATGAAGCCTATCCATCCCAAGAATAACTTCAAAATATAACATATCAATATCTACGAGATCAACATGAGTAACTCTATGAGAAACAAAAACAGGGAATTTTTTGTAAACTCTCTTGGTAATAATAGAATCACCAACAGGAGTAGATACAAGAAAGAGATTCGAAAGGATTTCGGGACCAACACCAAATCTCATCGCCACATAAGGAGTACCTAAGGATAATATAGCACCCAGATCAAGCATAGCATACACATAAAAATGAAAGACTTTTAACATGCCGGTTACAACATCTCGAAACCACCCAAACCAGAACCACTAGGCTGAACTTTCTTATCATCCCTTCCCTTAGTATAAAGAAATGGGAAATCTCTTATCTTGTGACCATTCTTCCTACAATTAAAGCAACAATCCATACTATCCAAAGATTTACCATCATGTTTCTTACCACACCATGAGCAACGGGAATAGAAGATCCATTATCACCACTTATTTGAAGCTTGAGGGTTATACACCCTATCTTTGTTGAACTTCAAGGTCGGAGCATTGTAAGAACCTTAACTGAAAAACTTTTGCTGGAATTGAGGACACCCATGTCCAGCGAACCTAGAACGAAAAATGTCGCCATCCCCGGACCTTGCCCACTTGGACTCTTTTACCTTTTTCTTAAGATTTTCCTCTTTAATTTGTTAGCCACGTATCATCAAATGAAAGATATCAATCTCTTTTAAGGACATGGTGCTACGACACTCTTTGACAATCAAGTCGGAAACACCCGATACAAATTTACCCATCCTTGCCCTAGAGTCGGCAACCATAGTTGGAGCATACTTAGCCAATTGAGAGAACGTCAAATCATACTTCTTCACATTGATATTCCCTTGTCAAATATTAATGAACTCAAGAACTTTTGCTTCTCTCATTTCAACGGGAAACAAACAATCAACAAAAGCTACTTTCAATTTCTCCCAATCAAGAGGACCCACATCAACCTCCCTCTCACTTTTTCATTGTTCAAACCAAACTTGAGCGACACTCTTGAGTTGATAAGAGGCCATTTCTCCCTCTTAACAGTAGACAATCCCATAATTCCTACTGTCTTGTACACTTCATCAATGAACACTTGAGGATCCTCATCAATCTTGAAACCATGGAACTCCAGAGGATTAACCCTAGTGAAGTCTCTTATCCTTGTCACCGTCATATCCACATGTGGGTTCATGAGAGCAATAACTTCTCTATTTTCTTGAGTGGTCATAGCTTGACCCAACACTTAGAAATCGGCTCATAATTCAGCATGAGTCACTTGCTCGGCCAAAATATTAACCAAGAATTGAGGAACCTCGGGCTCCACATTCTCACCTACATTGCTTCTCACATGAGCTCTTCGAGGGGCCATATCCTAAAAAGCATCATACAATATTTAGGAGAAAGATCTTTATTAATATAGGCTCTATTGCACAACTTTAGAGTAAAAAGAAGTGAGGTTTTCAAAATGATTTCTCTCTTCTTATTCATAAATATGGTGTGCTTCACACTCATGAACAAAACTCTACTCAACGCAGCTTCTCAGATATCCTAGGACCTTTTTCTAAATCTTGTGCTGTGAATACCAAGTTTGTCACTATCTAAAATACACCCTAGATGTGACATTTTGTATAAGACCCTGAGAGACCCTACACAAGCCACTTTACATACATATATATGATATAATAGAAAAAAGTAAAGGATCTTGTATGAATAGAAAAGTTTGACATAAAAGCAGAAATCTAAATAGTCTTGACAAGCTATCTAGTACATCAAAAGAAGTGCTCGGTATTAGATAAGGGTGGAAGGGTAGTTATAAGGCTTAAAATAAGGGTCAAAATGACATGTGTAGGTATTAGATGCATAGAAAAAGACTCAGATTCCCTTAAAAATAACTAATGGATGGTTCTTACGCTCCGTACTGGTAAACTCTGAAACCAACTTCAGAAACCCAATTTTCACCTTACTTCTCACGAGATCTTTCTACGGTCTGTCTAAATTCCTTCTGTTCATAGACCTTATCCTTAGATCCCAGTTTAAGTCCAAAATTTCATTAAGTCTGCAACACTCCTACGAAACCCATCTACGACTCGTCAATCTCCCTATGGCTCATCCTGTACATTTGTAGGTCAAACTTCAAAAACTTGAATTTCCCAAATCTCAACCCTATTCCTAAGAGTACAATCTACAACCCTTAGAACCTTTCAACGAGCCGTAGATTTGTCTCATATGACACAACTAGTAGCCAAAAATGAAACCTTCACTTTCCAAATTTGGCTTTGCAACTTTTAAGGTGTTACAATATCTCCAACCTGGGAACATTCATGCTCAAATGAAACTCAAGCTAGCATGAATAGAGTAGCAGAGAAACTAACAACTGATCATGAATGCAAATCTCATCAAAATGCACATAAACCTGGAGAATCACTCCAAGCTAAATCATAACATCAAAAATAAAGTTTTTCATGAACATGCATGCATATGGAAACATGAGAATGACTAAAACACATGAATCAGAAATAATAAACCATTAGGAACTAATACTTCAAGGTAGAATATGAGCGGAGGGAAAAAGATGGGATACCGGGACATCATACCGTCTTTGGTCGCCCAAGTAACATCCTCAACTGATTGATTCCTCAATAGAACCTTCACGGAAATAACTTCTTTATTTCTCAACTTCCATACCTGTCGGTCTAAAATCTCAACCAGAAGCTCTTCATAGTAAATATTTTATTTAAATCCCAAACCTTCTAAAGGTACTATGGATGTTGGATCTCCAACACATTTCTTTAACAAAGAGACATAGAGATTCGGATGTACCGACGCTAAATCATTAGGCAAATCAAGTTCATAAACAACTTTGCTAATACGCCTCAGAATTTTATATGGTCCCACATAGCGGGAACTAAGCTTCCCTTATTTCCAAATCTCATTACACCCTTCATGGGTGAAATTTTCAAGTAGACCCAATGATCAACCTCAAACTTAGGCTCTCTTCTTCTAACATCGGCATAAGAGTTTTATCGACTTTGAGTCGTTCTCAACCTTACGCAAATAAGTTGAATCTTTTGCATAGCCTCGTACACCAACTTAGGCCCTATCAAAGCAATCTCTCAAACTTCAAATCAACCAATAGGAGACCTACACCTCCTGCCATAAAGAGCCTCAAATGGAGTCATCCTAATGCTAGAATGATAGTTATTATTATAAGCACTCAATCAAAGGCAAGTGATTATCCCAACTACTTTTGAAGTCAATTACAAAAGCTCTTAACATATCTTCTAAATTCTGAATGGTACACTTGGCTTGTCCATCTGTTTGAGGATGAAAATTCGTGTTAAGTTTCACTCAGGTACCAAGACCCTTTTGAAATGACTTCTAAAACTGAGATGTAAACTGAGTACCACGATCGGAGATAATGGACAAAGGCACTCCATCAAATCTTACCATTTCCCAAATATAAAGCTTTGTGTAATCTTCCAATGAGAATGAAGTCTTAATGGGAAGGAAGTGAGCCAATTTTTTCATTCGGTCCACAACAATCCAAATCGAAGAATCAAACTGTTGATGGGTGAGAGGTAAGCCCGTGATGAAGTGCATATTAAAATCTTCCAACGTACATGTAGGGATAATAATATCTTGAGCCAAACCACCCAAATTTTTATGCTCAACTTTCACTTGTTGACAATTTTGATATTTAGCCACTAATTCCACAATATCCTTCTTCATCTCATTTCACCAATAGACTTCCAACAAATCACGGTACATCTAAGTGGCTCCTGGGTAAATAGAATATCGAGAACTATGAGCTTCTGTTAGAATCTGATTCCTCAATTCATTAATATTTGAAACACATAAACGACCTTGATATAGAAGAACACCATCTCCCCCTTGGGAGAAAGCCTCAATGACTTTTTCAGAAACCGAATTCTTCAAGTCAACTAGCACCGGATCAAGATCTTGCTTAGCCTTCACATCTAATACAAAAGATGATTCCTATTCGTTATGAAGCACTATACCACTTTTATCATAATCAACCAACTGAACACCCAATCGGACCGATCTATGAACATCACGTACTAACTACTTCTTATCATCCTCAACATGAGCAATGACTCTCATCGATAGTCAACTAAGAGCATTAGCCACCACATTCACCTTACCTTGATGATAAAGGACACTCATGTTGTAATCTTTAAATAACTCAAGCCATCTTTTTATATGAAGATTTGGATCTTTTTGAGTGAACACATACTTCAAGATCTTGTGGTCGGTAAACACATCTACATGAACAACATATAAGTAATGACTCCAAATCTTTAAGGCAAACACTACCAATACCAATTCCAAATCATGGATAGGATAGTTCTTTTCATGAACCTTTAATTTCCTTGAAGCATAGGCTATGACTTTCCCATGTTACATCAATACACAGCCAAGACCAATTTGTGAAGCATCACAATAAACCATCTGATCATTCTGGTAATGTTAATATAAGGGCCGCAGTGAGTCTATCCTTTAATTCTTAGAAACTCCTCTCACAAACTTCCGACCATAGGAATTTCACCTTCTTTTGAGTAAATGTTATGAAAGGAGAAGCAATAGAGGAAAATCCTTCCACAATAATAAACGGTTGAACCAAAGAAACTTTGTTTGTCTGAATGGGACAAAGGCCTAGGAAAATTCTTAACCACCTCGATTTTCATAGGATCGACTTGAATACCTTCACCGGAGACAATATGGACAAGGAAAGCAATGGACCTCAACCAAAACTCACATTTTCTTAACTTAGCATACAACTCACAATCCTAGAGAATTTTCAACACAATCCTCAAATGCTCAACATGCACATTCTCACACCATGAGTAAATTGAAATATCATCAGTAAACACAATCACAAACATGTCAATATATTAATTATATACCTAATTCATAAAATTTATACACATCGTCGAGGCATTAGTCAAAAAAAGACATTACCAAAAATGAAGAATGACCATACCGAGTTTTAAAAGTCATCTTCAGAATGTCACACTCTTTCACCCTCAATTTGTGATAACCCGACCCAAGATCAATCTTAGAAAAGTAACTCACTCCTTGGAGTTGATCAAACAAATAATCTATCATTGTAATCAAATGCTTATTATTAACAGTGACTTTATTCAATTGTTGATAGGCAATGCACAATCGGAGAGAACCATCCTTCTTTTGGACAAACAATATCGGAGCAGCCCATGGAGAGATACTTGGTCTAATAAAACTCTTATTCAAAAAAATCCTTCAATTGATCATTTAACTGCTTAAGTTTTGTCGGGGTCATACGATAAAGAGGAATAGATATAGGTTGTGTATCTGAGAGGAGGTCAATACTGAAGTCTATTTCCCTTTCGAGAGAAATACCAAGAAAGTCGTCAAGAAACACTTCTGGACACTCATTTAAAATTGTAACTGACTCAAGAGTAGGTGTTTTGGAATCTATATCTTTGCGGCTGCTTCTGAGCTTCAGATGCCAACCAGTCAGCCAAAAGTATATATGATGAAAAAATAAATTATTAGGGCCCTTCTCTTAAATTTCGCTTTAGGCCCCTAATGTTGTTGAGTTGGCCCTACCAACAACAAGTATCAGATAATTTAGAACAGATGGAAATAAATCGCGAGCCCCTACTTGAAAGGGAGAATAGCGGAGTTGTTGTACAGCCTAAGGTCTTTTCCTACAGAGAAAGCGGCTAACTACCTGCAAATTCTGACCTGGACCCTTCTATTGCAATTATAAGCTTCTTGATGTACTTTATCGTATAAAGGCCAAAGTAGGCCGAAACGGACAAATTCATTGTAAGTCTTTCGGCGTCTTCCTTATGTGTGATGCATGTGCCCTGTTCAAATAGACTATTCTTGTCGTTTAGTAGCATTCGAATGGTTTATCTTGGAAATAAAATTCCAGAGGATTGGCCTCTTGCTAGCTAATTTACCGAGTAAGTTAGTAAGTGATTGAGGGCTACCTCTGCCCATAACCTGAACTAGGTGATAGTGGCAACCCTCATAAATCATTTTCCTAACTTTTAGACAAGAAACATATTGACCCTTAGGCATAGAAGTTCCCCCTTCCCATGACATATTAGGTTCGTTCGGAACCTTGAATGTGACCAATCGGGTCCTACAATCTATGGAAGCATAACATGCATGAAGCTAATCCATCCCAAAAATAACATCAAAATCTAACATATCAAGCTCTACGAGATCATATGAATGACTCTATGAGAAACAGAAATAGGGAAATTTCTATAAACTCTCTTAGCAATAATAGAATCACCAACGAGAGTAGAGACATGAAAAGGATTTCAGGACCAACACCAAATCTCATGGCTACATAAAAAGTAACAAAGGATAATGTAGTACCCGGATCAAGCAAAGCATAGCATCAAAATGAAAGACTTTAAACATATCGATCACAACATTCGAGGAACCCTCGTGATCCTGTCGAGTCTTAAGAGCATAGAATGTGTTTTGCTTTGGAGCACTCAAACCGGAACAACTAGACTAAACTTGTATACCATCTCTTCCCTTAGTACCAAGCACTGGGCAATTGTGACCACTCTTTCCACAATTAAAGCAATCATCCATACCGGCCAAATATTTACCACCATGTTTCTTACCACACCTTGAGCAAGCGGGAATAGAAGATCCATTAACACCACCTCCTTGAAGCTTGGGGTTAGACACCCTATCTTCGTTGGACTTCGATATCGGAGCATTGGAAGAACCCTGACTGGAAAACGTTTTCCGGAGTTGAGGACACCCATGTCCATCGGACCTTGAATGAGAAAAGTCACCATTGTCGGTCCTTGCCCTATTTGACTCTATTGCCTTTCCCTTGAGCTTTTCCTCCTCAATTTTTCGGGAATGTATCAAACGAGATATATACATCTCCTTAATCAACACGACAGTACAACACTCTTTTACAACCAAGTTGGAAACACCCGACACAAACTTATTCATCTTTGCCTTAGAGTTGGTAATCATAGTTGGAGCATACTTAGCCAATTGAGTGAAATTCAACGCATACTCATTCACACTCATATTCCTTTGTGTAAGATTAATGAACTCAATCACTTTTGATTCTCTCGCTTCAAGAGGAAATAATGATCAAGAAAAGCTCCTTTGAATTTCTCCCAATCAAGATTACCCGCATCAACCATCCTCTCACTTTTCTATTATTCAAACAAAACTTGAGTGACACCCTTGAGTTGATAAGTGACCAAATTCCTCCCTCTCAGTGGTAGACAATCCCATAATTCTTACTATCTTGTGCACTTCATCAATGAACTCTTAAGGATCCTCATCAATCTTGGAACCATGGAAATCTGGAGGATTCATCCTAGTGAAGTCTTTTATCCTTGTCGTCGTCGTACCCACTTTTGGTTTCACAGGTACAATGTCTTCTCGATTTTCTTGAGTCGGCGAAGCTTGAGACAACACTTGGAAAGTGGCTCAGAATTTGACATGAGTCACTTTCTCGGGCAAAGGATCAACCGGAACTTGAGGAAGCTTAGGCTCCACATTCTCACCCGCATTTGTTCTCACATAATCTCTTTGAAGGGACATATCCTGAAATGCATCGGACAAGATTCAGGAAAAGATCTTTATAGAGATAGGATCTATGGCAGGACTTTAGAGTAATGAAAGAAGTGAGGTTTCTTAAATGCTTTGTAGCCTCTTCTTTATAAATTTGGTGTGCTTCATACTCATGAATAAGAATCTACTCAATGCGGCTTTTTAGATATCTTAGGACCTTTTTCTAAACCTTGTGCTATGAAAACCAAGTTTGTCATGACCTAAAGTACACCCTAGACATGACATGGCGTGTAAAACCCCGAGAGGCCCACATAAGACACTTGACATACATATACATGATATAATAGACAAAAGTAAAAAATCTCATATGAATAGAAAAGTTTGACATAAAAGCATAAATACACCTAACCAAAAAGAATCTAACTAAAAAAACTACTACCATACACACTTCTTTGCATTAGTCGTGACTTCCAATAATGAAATTCTATAGAGGCACCAACGTCCATCCCCAGGCCCAACAGATGCACCTTCTGGATTTTCTCTCTTTAAAACCATAATGCATAGAACACAATCTCCCCTCAGACATCCAATTTATGCAATAAAAGAAAAGGTATGATGTTTTACATATGACTTTCCAAGTGTATGATCTTAATTGATCAAGCCTTCTTCTAATTGTGTCATTCAAATTTCCTTTATGGGCAGAAATTCCAGGCCAGCATTGCTCCTCCTACTAAATGCATTTAAAACTTGGAATAGGCTTTGGTGAAATTGCTCGCCACCGAACGAGTTGTAAGTTTCAAACATGTTGTTATTAGACTTAGAACATATAGGGCAGCGACACCTATAAAAAAAAAGGAGGAGACGAGTATAATATGTAAGTTAATTGCCATCTCAAAATCAGATAGGTTGATTCGCATGAAGAGACAAAATGTATAATAACCATGTCACGGATAAAACTTTACTCTTATGGATAATCACAATGTAGAATTCCATATGCATTGTATGTTCACTGTTCATAATTGTGGTGTCTTTCACCAAGTCAAAAAGAAACTAAATTGAACAATAAGTTTACTATTAGTGTATAGTTCCACACAAACTATATGAGAAAGTTAATGCATTAAAAGTCAAATGACGAGTTGACTCAAACATCATAACAAATGGGACAATGGTTCTACAGTGATTTCTCTACACATAAGTGATTATCATGCAGCTCCACCAAATAGCAAGATTATGTTTCTAAAACATCACAAAAGTAGATAAAGAGAAGTAATCCTAAAGCTTAAGGCATCAGAAAAATAAGGAGACTTTAAGATATGATTGAAAGTTAATTTACTTTGATGTCTTATTTAAAAGAAAATATCTATTCAAATGTATTGAAACCAAGCATACTATGCACGCATATGTTTGAAGTCTTTCTAGCATAAGTTTCTTGAACTTCGAAGAGACAGGGTTGAATAAAGGTTAGATGCACATGAAAGAGAAAGAAGTTGTTAGAATGTATGCGTCCACCAGTGATCATAGGACTAGGTCCAACATAGAATAATAGTGCAGAAAATAAATATCTCAAAGTAAGGCACAATGATTTTACGTGGAAACCCCCTTGCTCAAGGGCGGTGAAAACCACAACTTGTACTCACAGGATTTCAACCCAAACTCCATTTCGTTCAAATGGAGTAAAGTTTAAGATTGCAAACTATTGAAACCTAGGAATTGAAACTCTTTAATCCCTTCCCCCTTACCGTAGCGACTCTACTACAAAGGAAAACTAAGCAATAACTCTATTTCCTACTAAACCAACTAACTCTAGTTGATCTAGACTTTAAGAACCAAACAAGGCTAACTCTAGCCACCAACTCCGATATCAACAATGAGAGCTAAACAAGCAGCAACCCGGCTGCACCCAAACATCAACTAACTCTAGTTGACACTCCTAGGAAAGTCTACCCAAGAGAACATCAAAACAATGATGTGAAAAGGCTTGACTAAAATATACATGATTCTACTAACTAACTCTAGTTAATACGTCTCAAACTAAAGACTTAGACAAGCAACCGATCTACTATCCTTTATAACTTAGAAGTAGATTTACAATATAAGCACATAAGACACAAAGCTCAAAATACAAAAAAGATGCTTCAGCACTCCATCGGGTCCCTTGTTGAGTATGAGCAGTGTTCTTTATATGGCTTTTTATTTTTAAGCTTATGAATTTTCAGAAATTCAAAACTTTGTTTGCCAGATCTTGAGTTTGTGTCTTGTGAGAAGAGACTATATCAAAATGGACACAAACCCCTTGGGACGACACCATTAGCTGAGAGCCTGCTTCTCTAAAAAGACGTGCACCAACCACATCAAAGTTGGTAGCTTTTCGACAGCTGTCTTTTCATCTTTTTCATGTAGCATTCTTTCCGAGACCAGGTCCTTTGTAATGTGTTCTTTGATGCGTGAGTTATTGAAAAGACTTGCTAATTCTCTCTCTTTTTGAATGAATAATGTTGTTTGTTTATTGTTGTATATATCAATCACCAACAAGAGTTTTGATCACTGAAACAAACAACCTCATCCGCCCTTCCTATTGGTGAAGTATGAGCACTTTTCACCAACCAACCTGACAAGACAGCTTTACAGTTGTACACCATTTTGAACCTGGACGAGAGCACTCTGGTAGGAACCGGATCCTTGCATTTGTGAGAATCATCAAAATACCTAGAATACAACATTTTCCCCTTTTTTTATGACGACAAATAAACATACCTCACACTGAGTTTATTCATTCATTTCCCCTGTCACCAGTCCCAATACTAGAAGACTTAGTCTTTCATTGATCTTGTCCCATGTTAGATCCTGAAGTTTTTAAAATCATCAAAATTTAACATCTGCTTCAAAATAACATTTTCCCCCTTTTTGATGATGACAAACTTATTCAACGTCTTCCCCCTTTCACCAGTTTCCCCTATTAGCATGACTCTTCAGGTAACTGGCATTAGTCCCCTTGTTTCATCATTCCCGAAGTTTATTAAATCATCAAAACTTCACATCAACAATGAAATAGCATTTTCCCCCTTTTTGATGATGACAAACTTGTTCAACTTCTTCCCCCCTTCCCCAGTTCTTCCTATCGGCCTGACCATGTCCTCTTCAAGTAACTAGAATTGATTCCCAATTTCGGCATGACCATGTCCTCTTCAAGTAGCTAACATTTATCTCATACCTTAACAATTTTTCCCCTTTTGACATCATAAAAAAAAGGTTAAAGAAGTAAACCAAATTGACAGAAATGCAATTCAAGCAAATTCATGGCCACTTGGGCAACACTGAGCATGAGTAAAAATGCATAAAGTAATGAGACAAGTTAGTAGAAAAAAGGCCCTTTTCATTCATAAATAAAAGGATTATCAATCAAATCATTTCAAATATTATTACGAATGAGAATCAGGACAATACCCATAGAGCTTCAATAGAAAAGGAGGAACGAGGACTGACACAGGAATTTAGGAAGAGCGAGGGGCTTAGGAACAAGGGATTGAAAGAGTAAGATTAGGAGAGGATTTGCCTCAGCATAGTTTCTTAGAACCCTCTCTTGAAGTTCACATTCTTTTCTCCCTGGGATTTATGTTGAACCTTCAGGGCTGCCAGTTCTTCTCAACCTGGTCCCTATGATTATGTTTTCAGAAGTTGAGCCTTCAAACTAACTATTTTAGTATCCCTGTTAGCAAGAACAACTGTCATAGCTTCAAATCAAGCTTGAGTTTCTCATGTTCCACCAACAACATAGACACATTACTTTTGTTACTTATCTTCCCTTCAACACATTCACATTCCAAGTCAAAAGGTACCAATATCTCATAATATATTTACCATCCTTAGCAGATATGATCTTATGCATGTATTCTCGCATAATGAAAAGAAGATTGGTAAGCTCAAAATTACTCAAGGCCTCCAAGATGAACAAATTAGTAGCCGAGGAACCGTTTCATTTTTTTATCTAGGAAACAACACCTTATTAACAAACTCAAAGAACAATTGATATTCCCTTTTAAGATGCTTCTTAGGAATACTTGTACCACTGAGATTTTGGAGTTTGCTGATTTCCTGAGTAAACTATAGTAAGACAGATCCTCCAACAATCAACCTGGTCCCTTCCCTGGACATATTCAGAATGTCTCCCAAAATTTCCTCATTCAGATGGAAGGGATAGTTACCTACCTAAGTATTTAGACTCCCATAAGTAACAACCATGATGTAATAGAAATCACTCACTTCTGACTCTTACCACACATGTAAGTGACCTTCAAACAAATGGGTCCCTCCCTGAATCTCTACATCATCAAACAGACTCCTCATGCCTAATTTTGTTTTTCATTTCAAGGTCAGACACCCTCCCATTCGCAATACTTTGAGTTCTCAGGATATCAGCCTTTTCTTTTTTGGACATCATCTTTTCCACCTTCTTTTTTTGCTTGCTGAACCTGGTCCCTCTTCACACTCAAAAAGATCTTCATCAGGAAATTCTCCAGTAGGAACAAAGGGTTTAGACATTTTGAAGTGTTTTTGAGAAAGGAGAAAAGAGGGTTTTAAAAATTTCTGATTTTGGAAGGGGTTTTGAATTCTCTATGGAGATTGAAAGAAATCGAAGTGAAAGGTGTGTATCAGGTGAAGGAAAGTGTCATTTGGTATTCAAAAGATGGTAAAATGGTTAGATACGTGGATGATCGATACGTGGCAATTGCAACGGTTCTCATGTATAATTCAAAATGCAATGTTAATAGTGCTAACCTTCCAGAACGGACCGGTTCCCTCTCTATAGTTTGATTGTAATTGCCTAGATCTATCCCGACCTCCCTTTTCCTTCAGCACTTTCTCCATGTGTGTATACCTACAAAAGGTATACGAATGAATATTCTAAAACATACATAACTGAAAAACAAGGATACCTGCTCCCTCTGCATATTCATGAGAGGGTTGATTTCTTCAGGCAAGATCTATTTAGTCAAGTGTCAGCATCCCTAATCTTCAATTTGTTTATCTTGGCCAGGTTCTCTAAGATATTCAGGCTGTTATTTGATCCATATGAGTTGAGCACACCAAGTTGCATCTGCTACATACTCTCCTCCAGTTGTTGAAAGAGCAACCGAAGCAGCATCACCATATTCTTCCAAAATAATCTCCTGATGGATAAAGTAGAACTAGGTCCCCGTTTTCTTCAAATGTCTGAAGATTCTCTTAACAACCTTCAAGTGGGATTCCTTGGGACAAGCTTTGTATCTTGTACACACTCCAACACTGAACACAATGTCTGATCTACTAGCAATGAGAAATAGCAAGAATCCAATGATTCCTCTATACATTGTATCATTAACATATGGACCAAGTCCATAAGCATCCAACTTCGAGTTGGTCTCCATAGGAGTATCAATTGTCTTAGCGTCCATAATGTGGAACTTCTTCAGCAACTTGTTGTACTTTTCTTGACAAACGAAGGTACCTTTAGAAATTTGCTTGATCTCTTTTGAACCACTATCAAAGAGGAACTTGGACAACCTGTCAGCTAGTTGGGGAACCAAGTGTCATACTTAGCTTCTTTCAAACCTGGTTTGATCAGCTTCTTCATTCTCACCTTCAAAATATGCATTATTAGTTTGAATTGCATCACCTTTGTTAAGCATTGTCTGCCAGACTAGGTCCCTTATCAGGTTCATCATTTGTATCAGTTTCTTTGGGATTGCTGGATTCGTGAAGAGGATATTCTTCAGCAAGATCATTGTTAAGACCATCTCTCTAAATCTTCTTCTTCTATCTCTGAATCTTCTTTGTTTTTCAATCTCTCAATTCTTCTAGACTCATCAAAAATCACACGAACACCTTTTTCAATGCACACAATTTTTTATTTTATTTTTTTTACACCAGATGAGCCTTGCTGGAGGAAGAATATCTCACAAATACTTTTTCATCATTATTGGGATCAAACTTCCCAATATCATCCCTCCCATTGTTTAGAACAAATCATTTACAACCAAAAGCCTTTAGATAACTCAATTTAGGCTTTCTATTGTTGAGCAGTACATAAGGAGTTTTGTTGAGGATTTACCTGATCAAACACATGTTGGTAAAATAGAAACATAGTCCAAGTGAACCTTGAGAAGTCATCCACGATCTCAAAAATATACATACTTCCTTCTATGCTCTAAATCTTCACTAGACCATACAGATACATATGGAGTAGCTCAAGAGGTCTAATTATATTCACTTGCTTCTTCTATTTGAATGATGAGCTGGTTTGCTTCCCCTTAGGACGAGTATCACAAACTTTTTCATCTGCAAATTTTATCTCTGGAAGACTATGAACCAGGTCTCTTTACACAAGTTTGTTCGGTGGAGAAGCACTCGCATGACCAAGTCTCGTGTGTCATAGATCAGTATTCTCACCTTGAGCACTAAGGAAAGTGAGAATGTTACTACGAACGGTGCTTAGAGCAACAATAAACATGTTCTTGCATCTCTTTTATGTCAAAATCACCATCTGAGAGATCAAGTTGTGACCACACATTTATCTGATAAGAAATTAACTCTATTTCGTTCATCACAAATAAAGATTGTACTTCAACCATTGATATAGTACACAACTTCAATAAAGTGTTCCACGGACTTTCAAGTCCTGCCTACACCAAGAATGTACACATTCTTGCCATTGCCAAAAGAGACACATCCACCTTGAAGTGCCTTGAGATAGAGGAAGTTTTTAGTTTATCCATTCATGTGCTTTGAGCATCCACTATTCCTAAACCAATATTGACTGATGTTACCTCCTCTCACTTGCACAGCAAATCACTTGTTAGCCTTGGGGACCATTTGAGATGAGTTCCCAGTAAGTAGATAACGGAGTGATAAGAAAATCGTTTGTCCAGTAAGGCAGACTGGTTTTCTTCAACTCAGGACCAAAAGCAAGACCAGGTCCCTTCTTCTATATGTTCCTCTGTTTGGAATACTTTGAACAACTTCCTTCATGTTTTTTCCAGACAGGGCAATCTTTCTTAAGATGTTCATTTCGACCACAATACACACATAGCAAATTATCAGCAACAAAAACATATTTGTTGTGAGGATAGTATGGAAGATCTATCTTCCCACAACCCAGCCCTCTTCTACTGTTGTTACCCTGACTTATTAAATTTGTAAGAATCATAGAAGAAGTGTTCCATTTTAGGGATATGTCTGGTTCCTCTTTTACATAAACCAGGTCCCTCTCCAAAACAAGATTTCATTCTAGAGTCAATTTCATCTTCATTTCAGCAGTGTTGCAGCTTATTTTCAAGCTCCAGCTGCAAGCTGTTGGCCTCGTTTTTTCCTTTAGAAACCATAGTAGTCACCTTGTTTATCCTTTCCTTCGGTTCTAGATTTTCAACTTCTAGAACAGCCATTTGTTTTTCAATATCAGATATTTGGGTAACTAGAGAAATTTTTCCATCTTGAGAGATGGCTGGGCTATTGTTCACGAGATCATTCTGAGTAGTTAGCTCACTGATCAAATCAATTAATACAACAGCTAGCTTTATCAATTTACTAATGGAAAAGGTATTCAAGTTTTTCTTGAAATATGATAAGGTTACAACTTCATCATCTAACTTTGCCATGAAAGTATCATCAATGTGTTCAAAATCATCTAAATCGCTTAGGGTATTTTCCCAGACATTGAGATCTTTCTTCACCGCATGATCAATAGTTTCTCTTCTGCTTGACTTGCCAGCGACGTGGTCCCTTCTTTTGTCCTTGTCTCTCAAAATGAGGCCATCCTTTCTTCTATGCATCTCATGAACTTGAAGATGTTCAAATAGTGCATCAAGTGTCACTACTTCAGGGTCCCTTGTCTCATCATCAATCACAAATTCATTTATCCAAGATCTGGGAAGAATTTCCAGTATCTTAGAGACTTGCTTGCACGTAGGGACAGGTTCTTCCAGGAACATAAGCTCATTTGTAATGGTGGAGAATCTAGTACGCATTCCATGAATAGATTCATCTTCTTTTATGGTGAAACTTTCAAACAGAGTAGTGAAGAGATCTAACTTAGATTTCTTTATTTCCTCAGTACCCTCGTACATTGTTCTCAACAGATCTCGGGTTTCCTTGGCTGATTCGCAAGACGAAATCAGATCATATTCATTTACTCCAATGCCACACATCGATAGCTTCTTGTCTTTGTGATTTTTCTCAACTTTTATTTTGTCGGAATCAATATATTGCTATCAAATTTTGGGAACGACTCTTGTGACATATCAATCTTTACTTCCATAGTTGGCACATAAGGACCTTCACAAATAACATACCATGCCTGAATATCCTCAGCCATGAGATAGTCACTCATTCGAATATTCCACCATCTATAAAATTGACCATCAAAAAGAGGTGGCCTTGTAGGAGACTGACCTTTTTGCAAGTTCAGTGGAGTCACTATTCTTCGCAGGAATCTCCCTCTTGGTGTTAACCATATAGAGAACTCAAGCTCTGATACCAATTGTTAGAATGTATCTGATCACCAGAGATCACAAAACCAGGTCCCTAATAAAAGTGCAGAAAATAAATAGCTCAAAGTAGATCAGGCACAATGATTTTACGTGGAAACCCCCTTGGTCAAGGGCGGTGAAAACCATGACCTGTACTCACAGAATTTCAATCCAAACTCCATTTCATTCAAACGGAGCAAAGTTTCAGATTACAAACTCTTGCAACCTAGGAATTCAAACTCTTTAATCCCTTCCCCCTTACTGTAGCAATTCTACTACAAAGGAAAACTAAGCAATAATTATATTGCCCACTAAACCAAATAACTCTAGTTGATCTAGACTTTAAGAACCCAAGCTAACTCTAGCCACCAACTCCCATCTCAACAATGAGAGCTAAACAAGGAGCAACTTTGCTGCACCCAAACATCAACCAACTCTAGTTGACACTCCTAGGCAACTCTACCCAAGAGAACATCAAAACAATGATGTAAAAAGGCTTGACTAGAACATAGATGATTTGACTAACTAACTCTAGGTAATGTGACTCAAACTAAAGACTTAGACAAGCAACCGATCTACTATCCTCTATAACATCGGAGTAGATTTACAGTATAAGCACATAAGACACAAAGCTCAAAATACAACAAAGACGCTTCAGCACTCTATCAGGTCCCTTGTTGAGTATGATCAGTGTTCTTCAGATGGCTTCTTCTTTTTGAGCTTATGAATTTTCAGAAGTTCAAAATTTTGTTTGAAATCTTGAGTGTGTGTCTTGTGAAAAGAGACTATATCAAAATGGACACAAACCCCTTGGGACGACACTATTGACTGAGAGCTTGCTTCTCTAAAAAAAACGTGCACCAACCACATTAGAGTTGGCGGCTTTTTGACAGCTGCCTTTTCATCTTTTTCACGTACGTAGTCTTTTCGGAACCAGGTCTCTTGTAGTGTGTTCTTTGATGCGTGAGTTCTTGAAAAGAATTCCTAGCTCTCTCTCTCTCTTTTTGAATGAATAATGTTGTTTGTTTATTGTTGTATATATCAATCACCAATAAGAGTTTTGGCCACTGAAACAAACAACCTCGTCCATCCTTCCTATTGGTGAAGTACGCTGCACTTTTCACCAACCAACCTGACAAGACGGCTTTACAACTGTACACCATTTTGAACCTTGACGAGAGCACTCTGCCAGGGACCGGGTTCCTGCATTTGTGAGGATCTTCAAAACACCTAGAATACAATATTTTCCCCCTTTTTGATAACACTAAAAAAACATTCCTCACACTGAGTTTATTCATTCATTTCCCTTGTCACCAGTCCCAATCCAGAAGACTGAGTCTTTCATGGATCTGGTCCTATGTTAGATCTTGAAATTTGTTAAATCATCAAAACTTAACATCAACTTCAAAATAACAGAAGTTGTTGAGATTAAATAAAAAATTATGATGGCTTAGTGAAAAATCAAAGAATATTAATTAGTGACCTGAAGACAAGTGATTTTGCTTTATTATGATCAAGGTTTTCTACCAGCTCAACTTTATATACAATTTACCTTTATACACACACTTACATTACAGCCTCTAAAGATACACACCTCATCAAAGTTTTGATACTCTGTGATTTAATAGTCCAACTGATTGAAATATTGCACCTTACAATCCATCTCTATTTAACTTAGTTTGCATTTAAAACTGATACATAGTCCATTTAAATTATTCACTTTTACAACCAAAAAAAAAAATAGATGGTTACATGATCCTTTTGGAACAAACCCTACCTGAAACTGTTGCTGGAAAAATAATATGTACATGGACCGTAATTTGTCCCAGGGAGGTCTGGAAGCCACAACCATTTCCATCTCATTTATCCCCTACATATCGTGCAAATATCCTTAGTTTTCCACTTCTCATCGGTTACAACATATGACATTCTCAACATAGGTAACACTCGATCCATTTCTACTGTAAATTATTTTGTATTTGCCATTAAATTTGAAAAATGGCTAATAGCACTAGGTTCTTTGTGTTACAAAATAGTGTGCATCGTGTGCTTTCTGTTTTCTTATGACTTGTACTAGTACAAAAATACACCTGGAATTAACATTGATAATCACTTTCCCCTCTATTCTTCTAAGCATCCAGATTCAGCACACATGACGACTGAAACTAAACTATCAAAATAAAGTGTGTCGATTAACAAGATACCAAAACACTGTTGATTGAATGATGAGAATTATAGTTATTCAAAGGGGTTATGTAATATCATACAAGAATTCAATGCATGAAGATGATAATATTAATTGACGAAGACATAATATCATTAACATGCTTACTTATTGTTCATATTTACATTACTAATGACATCACCCATTGGATAAATGAATACTACGGGACAAAGATTCAACCAACACTCACTTTAACAAGTATATCCAAAAATGGAAGGACTTGTTGAAGCCAAATAAGAGTTATTACATTGCTAATGGTCAATTAGATCGGGTCAACCTCAACTACTATTTGGTGTCCAAAGAAGTTGAATTGTCTTTTACAGACCACACAATGACCATGACATTTCACCTCACAAATTCATTGATGGCTTTGTATCTTTGAAACTCCTAGAGAAATTGCAAAATGACATCATATTTGGTAAATCTCCAAATGAATAATTGACTATTTACATTCTCAAATACATAAGACCTTTCACTAATTTACATGACATCTATTCAGACTTGATTTGCGTGTTGATCATGGTGAATCCCGTCATTAAAAAAGGCGATACTAAAAGACAAAAAATTGTTGTTACAAATGAACTGTAAGTTGAAATTATGAATTTTTCATCATTTATAGATATATGGTGATATATTTAATTACAATGTTCTTGTAACTGAAAATCTAGCATGGACCATATAACTGTTACTCTAGGGGGAGTTTTTTTTGCAGTAAATGACAATTCTTGAAAGATGATCAATCGATTCAAGGCTTATGTGACGTTAGAGTCTCAATCTACAAAGATATCAGACAACCTTGATCATACACAACTTTCACGGAGATGTTAGCCAATGAAGAACAAGTTAAGCACGTTTAAATAAAACTGAGCTACTACATACACCAAACAAATTAGTTCTACGTACAAACTTATAATTACTTACCTAATATGGAGAAGATATCTAAGAATACAACTTTGAGACAACTACGAGTGATATAGTTTTATACAATGATGCGTTCTAAGTCTGAAATCAACACATTACTAAATGGTAGGCTAACTCATTTACATGCTAAGTAATATAAAGTAGTCCAGAGCAAATAAGTAAAGATTCGTAACATGACAAGCATAATTGAGCTGTAAAGTAAATGTCTATTCGAGTGATAACTTGTTCTGCCCTCTACTTATTCTAAAATAATTGGTACTACCTAAATATTATTCATAGTCGATAGCTGCAAAAACAATTGCAACAAGACCAATTATGATCGAATGTTGTCACCTTCGTAAATAGTGTACACCCATGAAAGTTCATCTTTCAACTCAAAGTTCACCGCATATATCAACACCTCCTTCTACTATAATCTTCAATGCAACATCTATTTTTTCAAATATAAATGCAAGGTCAAACAATTCCAAATGTTGGATTGTATCTACCATAATGTGTTCTCGCATGACCAACTATATAGCACTTCTAAGAATGGTCACGACGAATGTATTGGTTTATGACAGAACAATCACATCGAAAGACAGGGACGACATACATAAGAAATATTGTCGTATTAGGTGAGATACGATTGATAACATTTTGAAAGTAATGAACCTACAGAAAACATAAACATTACGTGAAGCTAATGAAACTTTCATTAATTTTATCCATAGGTTCAGCTAATAAAACTTTCATTAGTTTTACTCATAGGTTCAATTGGATAAGAGACGAGATGACCATCACCATGCAAATTTCAAACAAGACATGTAAACTTAGTAAATAATAAGTATGATACAAATGACTTCGTCCTATTGAAAGGTAACCTCTATTTTATGACTAGTCATAAGTAAAGTTTAAAGAAAATGATGTTAAATATAGGAATCCAAAGACCTTTTTTTATATATATTTAAAATCTCATCCAAAAATTTAAACAACACGAACTAAATAAAATAATCAAAATAACTAAAAATGTATTGACCAAGCACAAAAAAGATTTTGCCCAGATTTTAGATGTAAAAATCCAGTGCTATATGTCATCAATGTATAGATCAATCTTCACCAATAGTGTAGAACTTAGAATTGATGGAAAGACCTCTTTTGTATATTTAAAATCTCATTCAAAGAAAATCTAACATTGTATTGATCAGTCATCTCCAATAGTCTATAACTCTGATGAAATGTTGTTGGAGGTATATCAGCAATACCTCAACTTGCTCCACAAGTTTTGGCTATTAGATTTTGATTTCCAACATCGCCTCATCATGCTGTCTTTCATTCTATTATAGTTTTTTTCTAATTGAATTGGAATTGAGTGCACAACCAAAATTTCTCCAGCAACTTTCACGCATCTTTAATGACGATGATCAAAACATTCTTCCATTTTTAGACTTTCGAGAAATGAATGGCTGACTGGCTAACTGTGAAATAAACTTTATAACGATAACTTTGCTGAACCAAGGATACAATGACCCACAATTGGGTGCTAACTACTTGGAAGAACGGAATCACAAATCAAAACACATGTACACATGCTACATCAAAGAAAACTTTATCCAAGGAATGGGGTGAGGTGAATGAGACAATCTACTCCAATGTCTTCAGAAGCCTAAACAGACCAGCAGCCTCTCTGATCCTTGAGAACTCGATGCAAAATGCTTGTACTTCAATGAACAGATCTTGGACTGCAACAAACAACACACAAATTAAGTGCTCAACCAAACATTAAGAAGGTATCTGAAGGACCAGAATTCAGTGAGAGAAGCAAACATTAACCCAAGCATAAAGGTATCGTTTGGTTTCAAGACAAGTTATGATGGGATAATTTCATAGTATATGTTTGGTTTGTTGTATTAAAAATAATATGCATTGCATAATTTCTAAGAATAAGTTGTTTCTTTACAAAAATACCCATAAATGTAAAAGATGTGAAAAGTGATGTACAAAAAGGATTTGAGGGGGTATTTGTCATTTTAACTATTTTATCCCAGGACTAATTATTAGTCCTGGGATAAGTTATCCGAGTACCAATTATTAATCCTGGAATAACTTGCTCTGGGATAAAATAGTTAAAATGATAAAAATACCCCTTCAAACCCTTTCTGTACATCACTTTTCACATCCTTTACACTTATGGAGGATATAATTGTAAACAAACAACTTATCCCAATACTAATTATTAATCCGGGGATAAGTTATCCGAAGCTTTGTAACCAACCAAGGTATTAAGGGGTACTAAAAATTTATCCCAGGATTATATCTTTATCCATCACACTAAACGTGTCCTAAAGGCTGGTTTGATGCAACTAGCCTCTAACAATTATTATCCTAGTCATCCTCTGTTGCAACTCCATAGATAGATTGGCTCTCACGCCCCGGAGTTGAGTTCTCAAACTACTCAATATAAACTGTATGCAATATATGTAGTTTTTCTATCTATTTATTATATCACTAAAGTAATGATAATAGACACTTACCATTAATGATCTTATTCCGGATCAAGCTCTGTAAGAAAACACAGACCAGTCTTACTAGTCTGTTTTGCATATATCTATCCTGAAATTTTGGAAAAGAATGATGTAATCACACAAACCATGAGAATAACATCATAGATTCTAGGAACACTAATTATGCTAGTAAAAGGAAATCAATGTGTGTATGTCACGGGTCCTCTCCTTCCTACATTAGAAGAAATATATGTAGGTAAACTGAAATCTGAACAGAGGCAATGAGATCTTGTCTGTCTCTTCCCTTCTTACATCTCCCATGTATACACTAGAGCCACTGCCACCAACTAATATATGACAGAGAAGAATAGAGTAAAACAGATTCACATCCCTTTTGCTATGATATTAAACATCAGTTCACTGACTTCACCTCTTCCCCAGCCATAACAAAAATAACTACATGATCGAAACAGAATGAGACACAAAAGTCATTACAATCTTCAGAAGCAGGATAGTTGCAGTCAAAGCTTACACTGTTTACCCACATTGGCAGTAGTTCACCCCTTAAACATGTTTTATGATAAAGAAAGTCTCCAAAGAACCTATAGAAGTACCAAGTTTTGTCTACTAAAACACCAATCTGAAATTGATATGCACAATATGGTTGAGAAACCAACTCAAGAATAGCATGGTGACCCAAGTAACTCATGGTCAGTGAAGAGTTTGATTGAATCACACTCTAAATGACCTAACAATTGCCAGTCAAATAAATTAAGTGAAGGTTCAATTAATAAGGAAGAAGTTAAGCAGATAGAGGACCTTGATGTTCTCGCAGGAAGATATACAATTGGTGATGTACATATGTATGAATTCAGTTGGCAATTCAACTGCTTGAGTGAGCCTGTTAACAACTTCCATAGAATGAAGACTCATCTCCATATTAACAAGAACTGTAAAATATCTGCAACCACAAATAAACTGCAGAATCTCAGAACATGTGAAGTTTGGTGCTCGCACATCCAAACAAAATACAGAATGCTAGCTCTGCAACTTCCAACAAAAAGTTCAAATAAACCACCCAATTGACACTTATAATATATGAACTAGTATATGGGGCTCTGAAATCGTGATCAAAAGGGTATCAGGTATGCAAATCAATGAACAAGGGAACAAGGAACAAAGGCATACTCTGCAATCTCTGGTGAATTGACCAGTTTAACCAGAACTTCAACTGCAATAACAGGATTGTTCTCCACAAGTTCCTGAAAAATATACATAATTCTTCTGAATCAAGCACAGCCACTAGTTATTAGTCACTCACGATACATTTAAGGTTGCAGAGTTCATACTGGCAGTTTCCTTGGTGTCAACCCACAATGGTAGACAAGTTTTGGATCATTCGCCAACTCCAATAGTACTTGCTGGTCAAGAGAACAAGAAACAATTTCAAAAAATGCCTAATGGATGCAATACAAGTCTCAACAAATGTGCATGAAAAAGAATTCTGCACCTAATGAGCTTTTTCACGATCATTACTCTCTTGATAGTCATAACAAAAACAAAGAACTTCCTATGCTAAACCAAAACTTCCCATAAAGAATTATTTTGAACAAGGAATGAACAACTTCCATGTAACGAAAAGATCTGAAAGAATACTATCTGACCAGCTGGGTGCAGAGCTTCTTCATTCTATCAAGAAAATTGATTCAAGCAGTGAGCGACTACCAAACAACAACAGCAAATCTATGGCAAAGTGCATCCAGTTTCTAACCAAACATGTTAACCTAGGGCTAGAATAAGGCAACATGAAAAGTGATCAAGTTGAGCCTAGATTTCAGTCGGAGAGCGTAAAGGAAAACCTTTCATTGTTGGTAACAAATTCAACAATATCACTGAGGAGATATCACATGCGGTTATATGATAATATTGAGTTATATCGTTGTCCCATGTGGTATATAGGACTTCCAAAGTACTTTAAAAGTTTTTGGTTGGTGGCTCAAATTCTTCCGCACGATATCAAAGAAGACAATTGGTAAGCTCATTCTCACTCATAAGTTCACCATGTACTGTCAACAATTACACCTCAACTGCAAACAAAATGGGGTCAGCTACATGAATCCTCAATGTTGCTCCATTTAAGTTCATCTTAGGCTAATATTACAAAGTAAAAATAAATGACAATGTCACTCCCCAAAAAAAGTTAAACGAGTGAGAGGATGTTAAGCCATATGGTTGTTCCACATGGAATTTATAAGATTTTCCAGGAGTTAATAAAGGTTTTAGGCTTACTCCACAAATTGTCTTAAAAGTTTTAGTTGCATGCTTAAATTCGTTCACAAGTACAAATAAGTGTCAAGGAGGAGAAACTTCATTAGCTACAAAGTTAGTAGAAGATTGATCCCTTTTTTTGCTGACCGAGAAATCCGTCTGGAGCAGACATTTTGAGTCAACAACCTTCAAAACTCGGGGATGATGAGTATGCCCCCTACGACTTCTCCACTAATATACCATAGTTCACCTAGGGGCCAATTGGTAGAGGATTATTAATCCTATTCTAACATACTTTATCTAGCGTAAGAAGGAACTTAAAACTTATCCAGAAAATAGACTTCCTCTATTATTTTCACAACTATATTAAAAAATGTCACAAACACCACACCCACACCTTCATCTTCCTTTCCTTTCTTTTACAATGGCCAACACCACCCACCATCATCTATATTCCCCTTTATCCAAACCTTTTTTAGATCTAAAGGATAGATTTCTTCAAAGCTCAAGTTGCTTCATCTTCCCTTCTTCGCAATGTCATCCACTGCTCTCGTTCTTTTTGTATTTTTGATGAAGTGATTTCAATAGAAAAAAGCATCAAGAAGATTGAGTTGTGATAAGATATGTCATTGAATGTTCCCTTAATCAAAAAAAAAAAAGATATGTCATTGAAGCTTACAAAAAGTTCTTGGCTTTTATACAACAAAAGCTGACTGTGCCCAAAGCTAGGGAGCTAATAAGTCCAGAAACTGATCTGGACTATTAACTGAGTACAATCTAGACCATCAAAATAAACTAGCAATACATTTAACCTTTAAAGAGCCACAAGATATGTCATTGAAGCTTACAAAAAGGTTCTTGGCTTAATTAAAAAAAAAAAAAAAAGGATATGTCATTGAAGCTTTCAAAAATGTTCTTGGCTTTTATACAACAAAATCTGACTATGCCCAAAGCTAGGGAGCTAATAAGTCCAGAAACTGATCTGGACTATTAACTGAGTACAATCTAGACCATCAAAATAAACTAGCACTACATTTAACCTTTAAAGAGCCACAAGATATGTCATTGAAGCTTACAAAAAAGTTCTTGGCTGAATCAAAAAAAAATAAAAAAGGATATGTCATTGAAGCTTTCAAAAAAGTTCTTGGCTTTTATACAACAAAAGCTGATCAAGACTATGCCACCCAAAGCTAGGGAGCTAATAAGTCCAGAAACTGATCAAGACTATTAACTGAGTACAATCTAGACCATCAAAATAAACTAGCAATACATTTAGCCTTTAAAGAGCCGCAAGAGTAGAGACACCATCAAAACGTCTCCTGTTCCTTTAATGTTCAAATACTCCAAACGAAATGCAAGTCGGTATCATTCTCCAGATAGTCTTGATGGATTTATCAACTCCACAAACACCAGCACATACATGCTTCCCTAACTGATTGAGTGGCCTATTTTGAGGCCAAAAATGCACATGAGTATGCACCAAATATCAGAGGCAACTTCACAATGTAGAAAAAAAGATTGCCAGGATTTTCAGTTTCCCTTTGACATATGTAACAACTATTGGGTGGCTAAAACTGCTCTCTTCTAGTACACTCTCATCAAAAAAGTCACTACAATTTATCTTTTTCCAATTCGCAAATGTATTTGAAGCATTGCATCCAAAATATTGTATTGGAATCAATGATGACTCATTCATACTGGACATCAGTTCCCAAAACGAAGCTGCATGCCATTATGCATGATCCAAATCCCTAACTCACAACATCAAGATCTGACCCAAACAAGGCAGTAAGTTGGTTCGTTCAGTCGGTGACTTTGCCTTTAGTCAAGTTCAACTAGAGAACAAAAACAGTTAGCTTTGGTGGAGAACTGAGGCAATAAAATGACATCACAAGGAAATGAGAGTTCGGCGAGCAACAATCAACCAATTGGTGATGACCCAACAGGGGGGAGGAGGGAAGAAGCTGGGAAAGACAGTTTGCCATTTTTTCTTTCATTCTCTGTCTTTTCCTCATCATTTCTATTTTATTCTGATTTTCATGTTATTTTTATGAAGTAAGATGGTTTCATTAAAAAGGCATGAAGAAGATGCAATAAGTATAAAAGATCTGTAGTAGTTAGCTTCGCTACGTAAGTGAACTATATTAAGACCAAAGAGCTAATGAAGTCCAAAAAGATCACCAGTACTATTTACAAGGGTTATGATGTTCCAACAAAAGATGCTAACTAAACATCTAGCTTTCAAGGAGTATGTAGGAGTTGAGATTCCATTAAAACATCTGTGATTCCTCAGTCTGAGAACACCAAAAAAAAGTTGATGAGATCATTTTCCAAATCCTTTTGATGGCCTTATCAACTCTCCAGAAACACTAGCACTCTGAAGCTTCTTTGATAGTTTTGGCATAATCCAACTCGGTCCAAAAACTGAATGGAAAAAAGCTCCAAAGGTTTGTTGCAACTGTGCAGTGAAGGAAAAGGTGACTAATACTCTCGGAGCTTTACAGGCAAGTGCAATATCTGTTCACAAGCTGAAAGTTTCTACTACCAAGGTTATCTTGTGTCAAACATGCACAATTTCATGCTATCCAGGTAAAGTAATTATCTTGATAGGTAATCTAGTCCCCGCACACATGCTTCCGAGTCCATCCTCTACCCATTCTATGCATAAATGTGGTTTTAGGCTACTCTGATTGTGATCTTGCCCTATCTAGATATAGTTCTTCTAGGTTGCAACCTTCAAGAGAAGCAAGGAGGGTTAGTAAATCACCGATTTCTCAATCTTGCAAATTCCCCCTGAAGGGAGATTTTCCAAGTAATGCCGCCTTCCCAGTTTTGAGCAATAGTGAAGTCTAGATTGCAGGAAATGTATCCATCTGTAAGGAGTTCCCAAGCCAACAATCCTCCCAGAATTTACCATGGGAGCCATTCCAAACTTTATAAGTATTTCTGAAAAGATTCACTTCCAATGCTTGCTAATAATTTTCCGAGGACAAACACCATGATGGATTGTGATTCTTTTTAACACCAGTGATTGTGAACTCCATATTTAGCATTGATGACTTCCTTGCAAAAGCCAGGCTTCTCCCGCTGGTATCTCCATAACCATTTTATAAGCATGCTATTATGGTGGGACTTCAAATCACTAATACCCAATCCACCTTGAGAATTTAGTCAAGTGACTTTGGACCAATTTACCAAGTGAAATTTGTAACATCAGATCATTTTTCCAAGTGAAATTTGTGACTTAATGTTTCCTACCCGACAAACTGTTTTCCTATATCTGTCCAGCTACTTAAGAACTGAATTTAGAATGGTAAATAATGACGTGTAATAGGTTGATATGATGTCTAGCACACTATAAAAAAATTCTGATTATAATATTTTTTTTAGTTGCAACAATCATAGCGAGCACTTCATAAGAGTGATTAACACTAACTTTGGCCACATCAAAATCATCACGACCACATAAGCATGGCTAAGCATCAGAGAGGTTTATTAAGTCATTCCATCAGGTAAAGGTACTTAACTAGGAAAACCAGGAACTTAGGAGCTGGTTTTAAAATTGGGACAATTGCAGATGTTAATTTAAGCATTAAGACAAGAATTAATTTAGGGGTATGGGTCCCGCAAGTATATGATATTGAAACAGTGTATGTTGATGGTCAGGTGCCTCTCAATTTACAATTAAACTGAACGAGCATGGATAAAACTATTCATGTTGTGTTACATTCCAGAGAAAATACTATAGGCGACCAGCAGTGAGAACAGTTGACAGTGGAAATGGACAAAGCAACTAGGTTCAGAACCATCTTTGATGGACTCGTTCGAGTGATTATGGGAATTCTGTAAGCTGTTAGCCCGAAGTTAGACGAGGTGCACAAAATCTGGCCCGGACACCATGGTCATCGGGAAAAATATTGACGAGCTGGATACAGTTTCTCTCTAGGCAGAGACCAACACAACAATGAACATAAAAACATAGACTAGCCAGAAAATTGCCATTCCTCCTCAAGCCAATGTTATACATCTTTGAATTGATGATAAAAGAGTCATTGGAGATGAATTACATGTTAATACAATTGCTGCAGACAAGGAGATAGCACACACATTTGGTAAGTTCCTAAAATTCAAATAGCCATTTAAGTGACAAGTATATACATGGAAGACAAGAAAATGTCAAGGACTCAGCAAAGGCAATGAGGACACAGGGACATGGTCCACAAGAATAATAGGCCTAAGGCAACCACACATGAAGGCTGGTCTAAGAAAGTGACTAAATATAAAGTGAAGTTGGAGAATTTCAGTTATAGGACCTTATACAAAATGAACCTCAACTCACCAAATATAAACTTATTCAGCTTTGTAGCAATTGAAGTTTTGGTCATCTCTTACAAAGAGGCTAAAATCTCAAATTGACCTACTTAAACGAGAGGAGAGCCAAATAGCGAAATTGATTTGGTACCACGGGCAAAACAAATTCAAGGGACCACTGCTCTTTAAATGGGGAGCTAAGCCTAAGAAACGAAGAATTGCTTAGAGGAAGTTCTCATTGAGATATGCAAAAGGTCCATTACTGGCATGGTCAGAGGACAAGGTCAACCACGTGTTTCAGACACACACACACCTAATGGAGATGGAGACATCATGCTGACTTTGAAAATCATATATTAAGCCAGCATCTGGATGCTAACTTTGAAAGTTTTTGAGGATGGTATTGGTTAGTGTCACACATTTTGGTAATGGTCAGTGTCCCATGTTGGTTGAAGGAATGAATTGTTGTTTCCTTTTATGGTATTGGGTGACAATCCGCAGGAATCAACAGAAAAGGCAAATCCCCGCCTAATCAGTGGAACATTGTTCACCGGGATAGAAAGCCGGTCCCAACCAGTCTACAAAATGGGGTAGTGTTCAGCCTTGGTGCCCTCACCTCACGAGCTATACTTTTGAGGTTGAGTTATGCCTAGATCCTTTTTCCAAATAAAGGACAAAGCACGAAATTCTTTATTATAAGATTAATAAGTGTCACCAAGAGGCCAAAGGCATCCAGGTTATGGTGGGATATCTTTAGATGGTTTTGGCGTTTCTTGGATAATAATGCCAAGATGTGAGGAGGTGATGTTCTGTTGGAAGAATGGCACTGGGAGAAGAAGGCATAAAGCTATTTAACTATCCTAACTCAGTGTTGTGGAGAAAAAGAAGCGGGAAAAAAGCGACAAGGGTTTGCTTCACTGAAGCGAGAAGTGTGAAGCGAAGCGCTCACTTTTTTCAACTAAAGCGCCATTTAGTACAAAAACAAAAAATATCAAATATGCAATATAAATAACCAAGAACTCAATAGAAATAACATATTTGGCAAATTTTTCAATTCTTACATTAAAAAGTAAATATAATTTACTTCCCAAAAAAAAAAGGGAACAGGGAAAACAGAGACAGAACAGTAAAAAACATTATGAAGTAGAGGGAAAATTGCAGAATATGGACAAAAACAAAGCATAACAGAGAAAGCAATACAAAGCAGAGAAAAAAATTGCAAAACTGAAAGAAAAAACATAGAGAAGATTATATTGCAAAACAGGGAAAATTGCAGACTGCAAATTGAAAAAAAAAACTGTAGCCAGAGAAAAGAAGAAGATATGAACTGAACTTGCAGTCACTTGAAAGAGTGTCACAACAAGATAGGTGAAATAGAGGGAAATGTTTGGAAAGAAGGCGCAAAGTGTTTTTACGAAATAAAAAATAACCTAGTTACTGTCAACCTAGCTTAAGCAGAAAAGCGAGCTTTTACTC
Source organism: Solanum tuberosum (assembly GCF_000226075.1). Classification (NCBI taxonomy): domain Eukaryota; kingdom Viridiplantae; phylum Streptophyta; class Magnoliopsida; order Solanales; family Solanaceae; genus Solanum; species Solanum tuberosum. The sequence continues at coordinate 818,046 of NW_006239036.1, forward strand.
GCTTTTACTGAAGTCTCGCTTCTCGCTTCTGGGACTGAAGCGCTCGCTTTTTTACCATAGCTTTGCTTCACTGCAAAAAAGTGATACAGCTTCGCTTTGCTTTGCTTCTCGATTTAAGCGACGAAGCGCGCGCTTTTAATAACACTGTCCTAAGTAGTTCCATGTGTTCCTTTGAAGCTTCAACAAAATACTGAAACCAACCACTTTAGGACTTTTTTTTTTTTCAAACTGGTAAATGTGTATTCCTCAGCATTAAGGACATGCTGGACACCATCAAAAAAGTGTTAGATAAAAAAAAACAGCAACTAGAAAACAAGATACTTACAGAGATCTTAAATAAATATACAAACTGATCTATATCCTCTAAACCTACTTCTTTACACCAAAAGAAGGCTAGTTTTAACTCACCTCATTAAATTCCGACCACGCTCAACCCAATCATACCAAGTTTCTGCACCATAATTAACCTAGTAATATCGTAAGACTTGATCCAGTATTAAAGGACTGATGCTCTAATGAGGAACTTCTACTGCAAGGGTAATGAAGACAAGAAGAAGATTCATCTAGTCAATTGGAGGAGCTCACAATGAGCAAGAAAGAAGGAGGTGTGAGCATTAGAGACGTGAAGATGAAGAACAAAAGTTTGATGATGAAATGGTTATGGAAACTGGCAACAACCGACAATTTGCTATGGAAGGAGGTCATCATTACCCAGTATAGAATGGAGAATAAATGGACAACAAATGTTGTGAACACACGATAAGGTTGTAGTGTTTGGAGATCCATCAGGAACTTTTAGCCACTAGTTTTAACCCAATCTAGTTTAAAGTTGGAAATGGCCTGAAGAATTCATTTTGGAATAATAAATGGATTGGACATGAACCCTTGAAACAGCTCTGCCCAGATCTTTACACCTTTTGCCAACAAAAACAAGATACTGTGGTTGACATGTCAACAAGACAAGGATCAAACCTACAACTTAGAGGACATTTGAATTGGGAAATGGAAAGAATAGTAGCTACACCTTAGAGGACATTTGAATTGGGAAATGGAAAGAATAGTAGCTACACCTTAGAGGACATTAGAATTGGAAAATAGAAAGAATAGTAGCCTTCTATACCACAGTTGCACAATTCAACAACTTATCAACAAAGGGGCATTCAGTGTCAATTCTGCATATAAGGATCTAAACTTCTCAAACAATCAGGAGGAAGGGTGGCCATGGAAGATGATATGAAGAGTGAAAGTGTCTCACAATGTGAACTACTTTTCTTTATTTCTGGCTAAGAAAATAGCATTGACATGCGAAAAAAAAAAGCTTCCAACAAAAAAGGAGTTATTGTTGGAACAGAGATGGTAATGCAACAAAAAAGGAGGAAAGATGGAAGATTGTCCTAGCCTGTATCTAGTGGTCAATATGGAGGGAAAGAAATGAGAGATGATTTGAGGATAAGCAGAGCAAAATTCAGAAATTTAAGATGAATTGTTTTTCTCTTTACTATTTTTTAATTAAATAGGACTTGATAGGTGAAGATATTTTTGATGTTTTAGACTATTTGTAAGCAAAGTAACAAATAGGAGATCTAGATGTAAGTTGTAATACTTTTGAAGGGGGTCTACACTCTTTGATGCAGCATACCTGTGGCTATATAGTTTAGCAGTTACCATTCTCAAAAAATAGTGTCGTATTGTGGAAGAAGAGATTAATGCCCGAATGATTCCGAGTGTTGCAACTATTAGGTGACCATAATTGAAAACAAAAAAGGATGTAAGATAGGGCCCACCAAATCACTCCACTCCCCCCCCCCATCCCCCCACCCCCCGAAAATTTCACCTTATTTACTTTAGTTAGATCACTTTAAAGCGTATTGAACAAAGTGATGGCAGTCTTATAGCTTGTTTGGATTAGCTTTTGGCTTATAAGCAAAAGTGACAAGTTAGAAATCCTAACTTACGGCTTTTGCCTTATTTTTATCATTTTAGCTTAAAATCAAGTGGTTTCAAGCACTTTTTAATTTACCCAAACACTAAAAAAGTGCTTAAAAGCTATTTTGGTTTAAAAGCACTTCAAATAGGTCAATCAAAATAGGCTCTTTCCTGCACCTAGCGATTTACTAGCATATTAAATTTAGTATGACTATACCCATTGATAAATTCAAGGGGATGGCAGCCGCCTCTTCTAGGCTATAATATAAAGGGGAGCTTTCTTCTTCATTATCCAACTTTGAATTAATATTAATATTAATAATAGTAGCCTACCCTTTGATATTCTCTTTAGGGTTTCACCCTTTTTGTTCTACCTTGAACCATAGCTTGCATTTCTTCAATGGTAAGATTCCTTGTTTGTGCTCCTTCCCTCTTATTCTTCATCTTCTTAACTGAATCACTGCTGCTTTTAATATTTAACAAGGTTTCAAATATCAAATACTTGAGCTTGTGTTCTTCTCATTCAAGAATCAATTCTTCTCTTTCTAACTTCTAAGTTAAAGTCTATCACTAACAGTGTAATTATCAAGTGGTATCAGAGCTTTGAATGGTTTGGCATTCTTATACTTGCCCGATCTATTGATTTGAACCATAAAAAAGACAAAAAAAATTGCTACAATAACTAGGTATTGTAGCAATCTGCAAATCTTATTGTTTTGGGGCTTTTCAAGTTGGGCTTTTCAAACTCGAACAGTATCCATTTCCCATCTCATGTTCAACCCATGTGTTTGCTTCCTCAATCTATAAGAGTCATCTTCTGATTTCTGATAGAGTTGGTGTCTCACCTCTAGCCTCAAAGATACCCACCAAGCTCCTCTTTAACACTTCGCTACACTCCTTTGGGCTGTAACTAATGCATATTCTATCCCCCTTCTTTATTACCCTCTCTACTACTGATTCTTTACACTCTTTTTTTTTTTTTTGATAAGATAAGTGGTATTAATAACAGCATCGGGAAGATGCAAAATTTACAAGATATGGCATTTGAGCTTACAAAAAAAAATCTCTGGCTAACTATACAAACTATCTAAGCCAGAGCTAATGAGTTAGTAAAATCCTGAAGTTGTTCTGCATTAACAGCAGGATACAAGTTGGTCCAACTAAACAAATTTTCAGTGCACCTAGTCTTCAAAATGCCTAAAGCAGTTGACTCTCCATCAAAACATCTCTTGTTCCTCTCTAACCAAATACACCAAAAAATACAAGCAGGTATCATAATCCAGATCTTCTTGATGACTTTGTCAACTTTCCATAGACTCCAATTCTCATATGCATCCTTAACAGCACAATATAAGCTGAGCTAATGAGTTAGTAAAATCCTGAAGTTGTTCTGCATTAACAGCAGGATACAAGTTGGTCCAACTAAACAAATTTTCAGTGCACCTAGTCTTCAAAATGCCTAAAGCAGTTGACTCTCCATCAAAACATCTCTTGTTCCTCTCTAACCAAATACACCAAAAAATACAAGCAGGTATCATAATCCAGATCTTCTTGATGGCTTTGTCAACTTTCCATAGACTCCAATTCTCATATGCATCCTTAACAGCACAATATAAGCTGAGCTAATGAGTTAGTAAAATCCTGAAGTTGTTCTGCATTAACAGCAGGATACAAGTTGGTCCAACTAAACAAATTTTCAGTGCACCTAGTCTTCAAAATGCCTAAAGCAGTTGACTCTCCATCAAAACATCTCTTGTTCCTCTCTAACCAAATACACCAAAAAATACAAGCAGGTATCATAATCCAGATCTTCTTGATGGCTTTGTCAACTTTCCATAGACTCCAATTCTCATATGCATCCTTAACAGCACAATATAAGCTGAGCTAATGAGTTAGTAAAATCCTGAAGTTGTTCTGCATTAACAGCATGATACAAGTTGGTCCAACTAAACAAATTTTCAGTGCACCTAGTCTTCAAAATGCCTAAAGCAGTTGACTCTCCATCAAAACATCTCTTGTTCCTCTCTAACCAAATACACCAAAAAATACAAGCAGGTATCATAATCCAGATCTTCTTGATGGCTTTGTCAACTTTCCATAGACTCCAACTCTCATATGCATCCTTAACAGTGAGGGGTGTGGTCCAATTGATGCCAGAGAGACAAAAAAACATGCTCCATAATTCTGAGGCCACCTCACAATGAAGAAGAAGGTGTCTAGGGGTTTCAGCCTCTTTTTTGCACATATAGCATCTGTTTGGGAATTGGATTTTTCTTTTCTTTATGTTGTCTTGGGTGAGACATGCCTCATATAGAGCTATCCAGGTAAAAAAAACTACCTTAGGTGGTAGCTTGGTCCTCCAAATGAGTTTCCAGGGCCAGTTAGCTATCACGGGGTTTCTAGAGCACAACTGTTGATACCCTTCCTTGACTGTATAAACTCCTTTCTGGTGTCCCCATTTGAGCTTATCAGATGCCTGGAGATTAATGTGACAATGTTGTAGTCTAGCAAAAAGGTCTACCAGATCATTCACTTCCCAATCGTGCATATTTCTTCTAAATCTCAGATCCCAATTGATCCCTTCTCTATTAGCCCATTCATTGCTCTCAAGTATCTCAGCATAAGGAATGTTTCTATCCACCAACCTGTGTTCCCCAAAGTTAACGACATTCCTGTGGGGCACTATTGATGTATTTCCCCACCTTTTCCCCAATATTCATCCACCCTGAGTTAAACGAAACTCAGGAATAATAATAACTGCCCTCCTTCTGCCTCTCAAATTTATCAGACTGATGTGACGACCATATTAATTATAGTTCCTAAAGCAGAACACTTCTAAGAAAACATATTTTCTTCTTCCACCACTTCACCATATTCCCCTTTGTCTGGGATGCTTCACGCAAGACCTGAGCAATCCATTCCAGAGTTTTCGCATTAAACACTGTCTCGTAATGGAATTTCTTCTTCTTTCTAATTTCTATCCAGTCGTATCATTCCCCCGCCTGAGGCCTTGACCTACAGCAAAATAAATGATATCTTCCATTTTTTGCTCTCTGGTGTAGAATGGAGTATGTAAACTCTATTAGACTTATTAGTTCCTTAGAGAAATAGTGCCAGGCTTTTATCAAATTAAATTTACATTGGTTATTAAAAATACAGAAAAGTACCATCCATCTTGCTTTGATCTACTATTGCCCTGGGTTGACAATGTTCATAGTTGGCATGGTCAAATTGCAAAAATAAAATAGGTCTAGATACCATTCAACAAGGTATGTAGTTGAACCTCCAAATCCTTCAAGGAAAAAAATGGTCTAAATGCCATTCAGCCAGGTATGTAGTTGAACCTCCAAATCTTTCTTCTTCTTTTTTGTGGAAATTTAGAACCATAAAACCAAGGAGGTTTAATAAGTACAAATAAGCAAACTTGACCTTCTCCAGATAACCAGTTCCACCTAGTCACTTTTCTCATTGGTATGCAACCCTACGTTTTTCTCACGAAGGTCAAACATGGTATTATCCACAAGGAATGGCCACAGAAATCCAAGAAAAAAAGACAATGCTCGACTTACTTATCAGGGAAAAAGCATTTATTTTGTGAATCACCGCATGTAAATAATAATAAAACTTAAACAAGCCCGCATTTAACAATATCCAACAGGAAGCATATGCACCTCTTGTTGAGCAGGTACAAGTGGACCTTTTAGAGCTTTTGCAATCAAATCCCTGACTGCTGCTCCTCTGCTAGTATCGGCACACATTCCATGATCCCATAGAAGCTCATAATTGTAATCGGGGTTTAGCCACACTAGCTGCACCAAATATGAGGGTATATCTAACAGAACTCCAGAAATTGATCAACTTATTCCCTGGACATAAGCACACGTAGTCCTTACCTCTCCATCCAATACAGGAAGCCTGGGAGGATGAGGCCTTATCCATTGAGGTCCTAATCCTTCCAATGACAAATTTGATAACAATCCAGTTATCGTCTCATCAACATCCCCAGATCCAATTTTAGGTTTAGATCCAGGGAGAAGATCAAACCTGAAATTACCCAAAGCTAAATATTACACAATGTCCAAGAATAAGAAAGCAATGACTGATCTGAGTTCTCAACGCAAGATTAATATGATGACAGATGACAAATTTCTCCAACTGTGGTTCTGTGAAGAAAAATTGTGGG
>NW_006239036.1:825033-930275 GCF_000226075.1 Solanum tuberosum
GGGCGGGGGATCTAAACAGAATACCAAGAAATAAAAGTGAGGAACTATACTCTAATGAATTGCTGTCACAGCCACGAGGTACATCAGGGTCTGGAATGCTATTTTTCACAGAATTGTTCCCAATCAAGCATTGAAACTGTTCTGGTAGAGCTTTACTGCCATACTGCTGTTGCAACTGCTCTCGCTGTGGGAAAAACTGCGAAGTTGAAAATTGAGACCAAAGAGGGTAAGTTATATGCATATGTAACCACCAGTAATAAAAAAGAAGATATGAGAATATCAAGGCAATTTGCTGTTGATAGTTTTAAATTAATTGCACTACATATACCCATATTGTGGAGTCAAATTTCTTATAAGCACATGAATATTTTAGACGATTGGTCACTTACAAGTTGTGAAGTATCGAACATTTTCATGTAATCTGTTGCCGATTGTTTAAGAACCTGCAATGAGTCATTAATTCTGAAACGGTTCTAATATTGAATAACCTCAAAATAATCACTCGTGGTACTCAAGTTAAACACCAAGATATGTTAAAACATACATTATAAACCAAATAACACTAACCAAACTTGTAATATTTTTTTCCCTTTCTTTGTGCCCAGAAGTGAGTGGGACGGGGCATAAATTAATTCCTGAATTCTGACAAGCTTAAAATACAAAAGGTATGAAGAAAGAAAATTTATATAGACATAGCATATCCCAAGTGTCTTTTGCATATTAGAATCCAACTTCACTTCAATACTGCAGTACAGTAAGGTTTAGTTATTCTGTCCTTGTCCCCCTTTTGGATGATGAAACATTTCAAGAACAAATGAAATATCTAGGTAGAACTTGCTCAGCAACAGAAAACTTCCTTCTGGAGATAAGAGCAGTGCAGCTGCTGAACTACATACAAGACCATGGCTCTATTTCCCTAACACATTAAACGCTAATAAGCAATCTATCATACAGGCAAAAACCACCATACCCAGGAAGTCCTTTGGCCGATTCTTAAGAAAAGGTATATGACCAAATCATAATAAATCGAAATAACTATTATATTCTCTTATGAATGAGGAAATTCATCATACAGACAACTACAGCCCTTAGGTTAAAAATGATCTCACACAAAAATAACTCTACTATAAGTTTTAAACATCAGATATAGCAAATAATTAAAACCAGGGCTTTTAACCCTCTAAACAAGACCAATTGTACACACAACAGGGAAACAATAAGTAAACCTCTCTGCTACTGGTTGAGCAGGCTGGGCCTAACAACTGAAGAATAAAAGCCCTTTCACATTGTTCAGCTCCTTCATCACAGGCTGCCTGCAAATAAGCAAAACAAAGAACCACAGTGAAAAAATCAATGGTCACTTAATCAACTATCAAGGAATTCAACCAAGAATGTATCATGCAAATCATATATAGAGCTTATCACTTACAGGTGAAGAAAGTGATTTACTAACTTCATAGCTCTTGAAAGCTCATTAAAAATAAGTGTGGCTGGGAAGAGAGTAAATGAGATGGACAGTTCTTGAACACTTACAAACGATCAGCTACCAAAGCAGTACAATTCTGAATTCTCTCAGTATTCATCTACAGCTCATAGAAAAATAAATTGTGCCTCTTTCTTTTTTCTTTTTGTCTTTTTTGAGTCAGGAGCCTTACAAGTTTCAGTCTTGACATTTAAAATTTACCCACAGATATAGCTAATACTACCCCTTCACTTGAAAATATTGACAAATTGCATGCACCTAAATATCCAAGTCATAATAAGAATTTTATAGAGTCCAAAGCTGGTAAGGACAATCCGGAATCTGCTCAGCTTCATACCATATACCTCTCCTCGTTACCATCTAATCAGCAACTAAGCTTGATTACATCTAAGTTATAGATCCTGCTTTTTTTTTCAAGATAGTCATGAACTGATCCTGCTTGTACTGTGATGGCTCCATAACTGTCTTAATCTGCCACAGACGTTTAGAGTCTGCATTTATGTGTTAAAAGAACAATGAAAGCTTCCCCAGTGCACACCCGAACAATCTACATATGAATGCCCCTTAAAAAATTCTTTATACTCCCTTAAATTTAATGAAACATTTTACCCGTATACATAATATATGTTACATGTTTTACCCTGCTGAGATGATTCTTGGGTTTCTTTTTTCCTTTTCTGGAAATGTGGTGTTCGAGACATCTTTCGCACACTTGACTAATTTTACTGGATACCTGCTAGTTTCTACCTCCCAACTGCAGAGGTACGTAACTATATATCCACTAAGATTCGAACCTGGGACCTCATGGTTCTCAACCCCTTCATTGACCATTAGACCAACACCCTTGGGTTGCATATTCTTGGGTTTTGTTAATAAATAAAATGACATTACCTTCTCGAAAATGTTGGGTTTTCTCCCTCACCTTCTTGAGTTAAACCTTGAAACAGCAATTTAGTACATATTGCCGGCTATCTTCTTTTGTTGGAAAATCATGCTATTGCTGACTTTCATAAGATTAAGACACTTATAGGAGCCAAAAAAACTAGAGGCAAAAGGAAGATTATTATATTTAGATCAAGATCAGGCAAACTAGAGTCCAGAGTTGCAACAGATTTGCCTTCCAATTGCACTCTAATTGCATCCTCACCAAATCAATTGTTGCACTTCATGTTGCTCGGACTCGGGTGCAGGTACCCGATACGAGTGCGGATCCATAGGTGGGGTGCTTCATCACATAAATTTTAGAATCCAGAGGTGTGAATCCGAGCGCGGTAGGGTGCTAGGATGCAACCAATAAATGTATATTACGACATATATAAGTATATATTTCAATTAATTAAAGTTATCAAACTAAAGCCAATCAAATTTAATTCTTTATAAACACCTAGTATTTATTCATACGACATCTTGTGTAATAGCAAAGCACTCTCGCACTTTATATAACTCTCTTTCTCTTCACTGTCTATATGTGAGATAGAAACTCAAATATTAAACTAAATACCCAATGATCTATACTTATTTGCTACTCTTATAGATGTAGTCAAAGCACCCAAGATAATTTGACCAAATCTGGTATGGATCCAACAGCCACACACAAATTCGACACGGGTGCAGCAGAGATTTTTGAAAGGGTCCGAGCAACATAAGGCCTTCAATTCATTTTCTTCATGAATACCTTTCTGCCATCTCTTAGTCAAGTCTAACTTTGTAGCCCCATCACCTCCCTCAAGATATAACTAAGATTTAGGAAGACCTGCAACTACCCATTTTTTCAACTCAATACTTGTCGCAATTGTGTTGTACAAACCTCACTTCATGGAAACTAAGGAAAATAGAAGAGAACAATTTCCAATAGAGGTATGCTTGATTTTATAATAAAGGAACCACAAGCAGGAACCAAGGATGCTGAAGGGTATTTGCATGAGACATTATATTGTTGGTAACAATGCAAAATCTAGCATGAGCACAAATCTAAACATTATAAGAATCCACAAAAAAGGAGAAATTTCAGAAGAAATCTTTCAGAGAACATATGCAGCTAATATTGGAATTAATATATTTTGCATATTACAGGGCATCATCCCAATTTGCAGCACATAAAATGATAGCAAATGGAAACATAATGAACATTAAAAACAGCACTTACATTTACCAGCAACGAAATGAATGGATTTGAAGAAGGCTCTTGAGAGGAATAAACCTGCAGAAGAATTGCAAAAGCAACTAATCTCTGTGCTGGTTTAAGAAGTTTTTCCTGCAGAGAAGATGATATATTTAGTTTAATAGCTATAACTTGCAAAACTTGTCTTCTCTACAAGATACAACGTGAGTAAAGGTCACCTAATCATTCAACTAAACAAACATTTGGAAACCTTCTAATATTCTACAATATATGAATCCATGAAGAACAGGTACAACTTCTAGGTGTCATTGAAAAGAATACAGTACAAAGGAAATACATAGTTTCTCAAGCAACTTTTAAATACCACTTACAAAAGGATAAGAGGAAGTATGTAGTGACTTTTCCTGAATGTGGAAAACAAGGACAATAGGAAATTCTATAACCCAGCCAAACCTCTGTGCTGGTTCCAATTTCAAAAGAACAGAAGACAGTTCCCTCCAACAGTCCAACATGCAAAACTCTGATTGCAATTTCTTTTTTTTCCTTTATTGTGACAACACTAGTAAACACCAGCTTGTGTGCACCTCAGCTAATTCACCAGATACATGTTAATACATGTTACCTCTGAGCGGCACAAATACCAGCTAACTGTACCCACCAAGACATAATTTAACTCTATCCACAAACACTTAAACAGATGGGAGGAATTCATGTACTCTCACTTCTGGTGGGACTAGAAGGTTGTGTTGTTATTTAACTCTCAACCACAAGGCCACACTTGGGTTCCTGATGGCAATTTCTTCAAACAGCTAAATATTAAGATTGCGTACACAACACCCTAGCCAGCTAGATATTAAAACTCCTCAAATAAATCTAATAAAATTAGTTATTAGCAAATCTTGCAAGTGAAAACTTTCTAAATGCACTAATATCTTTTGCTTGAAAACTCAGTTCCTGCTAGAATAGCAGATCTTTTTAAAGCATAAAGGAACATTTTGTTTGTTTCTTTTATTCATATTCCTTTGTGTTTCCAGAAAAAAAGCAGCTGGAATTTAGAAGTTACAATTGATAGTTGGAAATCTGCATTTCTTTGAAGTTCAAAAATTTAATGTCTCCAAATTCTTTGCTGGAATTGCTTAAATCATTAAATTAAAATGCATTTCCTTGTGGAACAAAACCAGACTTCCAAATGAAGTTTATAAAATGTCAAAAAATAGTCACCACATACACGAACTAGAAAACCCTAAATGGAGAGGAAAAATCCTTGTGTCACATCACACAGCAATTGAAACCCTAAATTAATTTCAAAGGTACTGCTCTTCGGAAAGATAGAGATGGAGAAAGAGAGAGAGAGATTTACGTCAAGTATTAAGGCGAGAGAGATGCAGGCATAAAATTGTCGATGGGGAGGGAAACTGGAAGTGAAGTCGGCGACGATCTCATCGAACGGACGATGATCTCCGGCTTTGAGCAACGTCAACAGCATGTTCGATTCTTCTTTTCCTAACATCTTCTTCTTCTTCTCTCTCACTCAACTCCGCACTTGTTTCTTCTATCTTTCAAAAACAAAAACTCTGAGTTGTGTCAAAATAAACATTAACATTACAATGGAGATAACTTTGCAAAATATCACTTGCGCATATTTACTTTTTTTTTCTAATTCATTTTTTGGTCAAACTATCTAAAATTCAATTAAAGTATTACATTATGGGTTAATAATTTCTTTCTTTGAGCAACTTTCATATATAGTAAACATAAAAATTATATTTGTATGTTATATTTATAGTTTGCATAATTGTGCTCCATAGTAAATTTTATGTTTGCTATGGAGCTTTTGATTTGTAAAATTCGCTACAAACATCTAATTTTATACAAACTGCCCAGTTTTGTATAAATTCGTTTATACACTATAATTTGTATAATAAGACATGTATTTGTATAATTATAAGTGTATAGGACAAAAAATATATGTATTGTATTTGTATATACAACTTTTTCTCTTGCTTTATACAAATAAAAACGCATTTTTATACATTTTATACCGAAATGTATAAAAATGGCTAATTGTATATCGAATCAGATGGCAAAAAAGGGATGTTTGCTGCGAATTACAATTAAAATAAACTATGGCTATAACATTTAATTTGAATTTAATAGTTTGTTATTTCATACAATTTTCCCTTCTTTTATTCTATCTTGCACTAGTAATTACTTGCTTCAAAATGTCTCTAGTGTTACTTAATTAATTAGGTCAAAAATACATTTTTCTCATACTATATTATATTTTCCTATTTTAACACATTTTTTTCTAAATAGTGTTAGGCCTTATTTTTTTTCCATAAAATTAAGACGTTTGAATCTGAATGCACTTATGAATATTAAGATCTGCATTGAGATTAAAATGTGAGAATTTGAATACACATTTGAATATTCAGATGTTGTTTCTAGGTCTGAACATTGAATGTTTAAGATTGTTTGTTTTCTATACCTGAATGTACATAAATTATCTTTTTTTTTAAATTAGAAATTAAACACTATATTAATAAAAAAATTATAACCCAAAACCAAGATAACTTCATCCAAAAAGTTGTTTCGAGAATAAGAGTATAACCCCCCCCCCCACACACACACACACTCAAACGATATGTCTATCTTCTCAAATAATTTTTTCACAAGATGTGACAACTTCTCCCGAATAAGTTTTTAAACCAAAGGAACCTTTTAGTGGTTGTTTCAAAAATAAACATACAAGAAATTTTTTCCTTTTTTTTATTTTCACGATTTTACTCAATATTTGTGACAAGAAGAGTTCTTCATAAATATCAATTCACCCAAAAATATTATATATATATATATATATATATATTAAAAATACTAGATATTACTTGTAAGAGATTATGAAAACTTACTTATTCAAAAGGAAAAAAATGGTATTTGGTTGAAAAAGGGGAGCAAGAAACTTGAAACTTTGCCCTAGAAGAAAATCAGGGAAGAAGATAAATTCTTTTTTTCTAAAATAACGTTAATTATTTTAATAGAGTCTAACTGGTATTAAAACTCTGATATAGATTTGATTCATTTAGACTCATTAAGACCCATTTGGAGGCTTTATAAGAAAATAAAACATATGTACTTAATGGGTTGAATCTGAATGATTAAAATTCAGACATTAAAAACAAACACACTTAATATGTTGAATCTGAATGATTAAGATTCAGACTTTCGTTAAGTGCAAACAAATGAGGCCTTACAGTGATTAATAAATTAAGAATGATGTACATTCAAGAATCGTATTTCAAGTTTTGAAGTTAAGCGAGTTGTGAAATAAAAGTTGGCAAAAATTATCGCAAGTTCTGTTTAAAAGATTTCTCTGAAATTTGGGTCAAATGTCTCGGACCTTTTCTCCGATATGTAAAGAGTTATGGGACCCGCAGCTTATCAAATCAAGGTTTATGAGTCTAGTTTCCAATGCATCAAACCGTTCGTCCAGGCGACTTCAAAATAGAGAGATATTCGCGTTTTTGTAATGAATGTGCAGTACAGACGACTAGTGGACCCTAGGTTAGTGGAAGGTTATAAAATCTTTATCTTCTTCATTTTAATTCATTTTCAGTTCGTACAAACCCACCAAAATCAGAAATTTACACCTTTAATCATTTATATACATTGATAATCTCATCTTGGATCTGTAACGAAAATTGTCCTACGTCACGAGCTTGTCATTTTGAATTTTTCTTTCTTTGTAAATTGTGCGGCATACCTCTGTGGAGATTGTGGCAGTAAAGTTTTGTTGTGTTTTGAGGTTTTTAGTTGTATTCCGAGCTTAAGATCAAGATAAGACCCTCATTTCATTGATTCTAGCTTCAATAAGCCGCAAATAGTAAGCTACAACAAAAATCCATATCTTTTGTCCGTTTATCGTGGTACCTTATATTATTGTGTGTTGATTGTGGTCCTGCTATTGAAGGGGGTTTCAAATAAAAGTCAATAGACCACTTGAATTCATCAAAAAAGGTATGATAAGGCCATTCACTTCTTTCAACATGTTTCCTTAAAGCTATGAGCGATGTAAAGAGATTGTTGTTATCGTTGATGTACTTGTAGCCATAATTGTTGGTGGTTGAATGCTCGAGTTTTTATATTCCTCTCTTTTTGAGATTCTTATTATGTTGGTAGCAACTTGTTAGGCATGGCTTATAAATTATTCGTATAGGTTATTTATAACTAAACTCTTCACTTTCGGCCTATTGAATTATTATTGTTGCCCTTGGGGCTATTGTGGTTAGTTGTAGGAATGTGATTTTTGCCAATAAGGCTATATGTTTGCCTAAGAAGGCTATGTGATTTTTGCCTACAGGGCTATATTTTGCGTAAGAGAGCTATGTGATCTTTGCATATGGAGTTATGTTGTTGCCAAAAAGGACTGTGATCTTTGTCTACGGGGCTATGTTGTTGCCTAAGAGGGTTATTGTCATGACTCAAGACTATCTCATAGACGTGACAAGGTGAATAGAATCCCAAAAAATTCTAAACGAGCCACATGATATAGCATGACACTAAGATAACAACATAACTAAATAAAATATATAAGAGGAAGATAAATCTCAAATGACAATCTTAACATAAAAGAGAACCTAAGTACAAAGACTAAATGTGAAAATAGTAATTTCTGACAACAAGCCTCTATTATACATAGGTGTGGCTAGGACAAGCCCTAGCTCACGAAACAATTTGAAACTAAAATAAGTATGAAAAGAATATAAAAGCATAAGTGGCATGTCCTCGAACTATAATGACTCACCAATCCCAAGCAAAGTTGAATGGAGTTTATGCTAACCGCAAGTTGGATGAGAAGCGCCAGAACCTATATAATAAAACAATCTAGGCACAAGTTCATTTGGCGAATCGTCGATCATGCTTCATCTCACCTTCTCTTATTCTAGGCTTTAGGTGTTTGAACCTCAGTCGATGGGCTTGTTCGAGTCTGCCTTTCATGTTACACAAATCACCAAGTACCACCTTGGTTCACCTTTCAAGCCTTCAATTTTCCTTCTTGCACTGTCGCTTTTAGTGATGGTCAGCAAGGTCACCTTTCTCATTCGGTGAGTCGCCTTTTGTTTTGGAGTTCACTGACCTATCTTGATAAATACAAGTGTTGTGCACTATCACTTTGGGCGAGGTCATGCTCACTAGGTGATCCACATTTCTTTCTTAGCGATCATCAATGTAAATTTGCACTTCTTTTCACACTTTCAATCATTCTTTCAAACATTTATCCTTGACTTGTCCATTTGTCTTCATAGTTGCAAATCATCAAAATATCATCATATCATCAGGACAAAATTAGGCATTAAGGACACTAATATTTGAGCTTAATAGGCCTCAAAAGAGTGCAAATCTACCACTCATCACACCTGAGTTAGTTCTTCCAAGTAGTGATTGAGTCTCTTGGTAATTCAGCCAATCGTTTTCAAGTTTCCACCATTGTGAGAAGGGAAAGAGCCTCAATCAAATGGACTCTTGGGTGATACTTGAAAGTAAATGTATTACATTCATCCACAAAGTTGTGAATATGCTCATGGGGATCCTCATGAGCTAGACCTCCAAACATTTCCTTCATTTGGAGAAATTTAAGCATGGTTCTAGTTACATGAAACATAGCTTTTCCCATGGTTGGGGGTAACCGGGTAGCTCCTATATTGCATTGAAGTTCACATCATCTAAATTTCCCACATTTTAATTTTGCCCATGTTGGCTAGCATCATTGTTTCCAATGGCACTGATGTCTTCACCTATAAAGAGAAAAACAATGGAACAAATGGTAATAAGAGTATTCTACTATACTAATTCATTTCACAAAATCACTTCACTAAAAGAATTCTAAGCACCACTCCCCGGCAACGACTTCATTTTGTATAGCACTCAAATTATTTGTAAAATCACTAAACTAGTAAGTAGTCGTTAGCAATCTAATTACTGAATGTACGAGGAACCTCGACAAGGAATGGTATATGAAAGATTTCAATTATGAAGTCAAATTGTGTCCTTATTCATTGTATATAGATGGTAAAAAGGGTGGGTAAATTCCAAATATCAAATTAAGATTATTTACTAACCAATTTCAACAATTTTAACTAAAACAAGTGTTTAGCAAGCAAATAGACTAATAATCTAGGAGTGTACGGAGGTGGGTATTGATTTCAAAAGCTGGGTCAATGTGATTACTCAATAACCTTGATTACCCATGGGTAGGTTGGGCCAATCTCAAACACATATTGTATTTCTCAATCACAACATGTTTATCACAAGAATTCCTCTCAAACATTCCTATGTATAATTTACTAAACAACCCATTACCTTGACATAGATCTTCTCTTGAGCAAGTCTAGCATTTAGAGGTGAAACCCCAAATTTCTTTCTCAAGCAAATAAGGAATTCCAAACTAATATGCAAGCATCAAATCAATTACCCACTTCATACATTCTCTCTCAAGCAATATATGAATATCTGAAGTAGAATTAAGTTTGCAACCTCAATTCATAAATTAACACATAACAATCAAGTTGAATCCATGAAATCAAAATAAAATAGAGAAATACACACTATTCCACCAATTTAATCAAAACTCAACTCCATTTGCACACCCTAGAATATGGGTTTTAGCTAATCATGTTAAAAGTAAAAGAAAATATACTGAAAACATTCTCAGCCATCAGGTAGTTGATTTACAACTTCAATTTAAGAGATTGATACGTCCAAGCTTACACCTCAAATAAGAAGTATAAACGATTGATGTTAATTAATGAACTCAACAAGAGTTGAGGTCGATCGAACAAGGAATTACAGAAGAAACAAACCTACTAGTTCTTATGTTCAGTTGCGATTGATATTCCCAAAAATAAAATTGCATAAAGTAAATATTGGGTTTGTTTTAATATCCAAGTAACCAATTGTATTTAGAGTTAAATAGTAACAGTAACACGTGACAGTCCCAAGGTATGGTTATCAATTTAGAATAAACTAGGATTGTGTTCCCATGACATCTAGACTACAACTTATATTTTGCACAAATAACGGTATTTTGATACAATGCATGCAGTCTTAGCAAGGTACAACACCTAAACACTTTTCAGCCTTTTTAAGTGAATATCACTCATATCCTCTCGATTTCAGAGTGTTTCAGTTTTAACCCTTGCTTAATTGTTTAGAAAACTATTATCTCTCGAGCTCAAATCTTCAAAAACAAGTTATTCAATTGCGAAGTTCATTCGTCTGCTTGTGCACTCTCATGAAAATCGGCGCATCTCTCAATTATTAAGTCATATTGTTGAATGGTTTAGTGCGTTGGAAACTAGACTCATAGACCTTCGATTTCATAGGTAATGGGTATTCTAAATCTTTATATATTAGGAGAAAATGTTTAGACATCTGACCCTAAATTACATAGAACTCGACATTTACAATAACTTTTGTCGACTTTTATTTTGAACCTTTCTTGAACTTAAGACTTAACATACAAACATTGTGCACTCAAAATAACTCATATAACATTCTTCCTAATATGCTAGGTAGTCTTAGACTTATTCCAAAAGTACAAGTAAATTCCAACGTTCAAATGGGTGGGGTGTCATAACCTGGATATAATGGTCTGTGACAACAAATTCAGTATAGGAGTATGTACAGCCTACCCAGCCCTTAGGCACGGCCTACCTGGTGTGTAGACCCGCTCTTCTCAACCTGAAGGCTTGGTTTACCCGGTCCATAAGCTCGGTATAAGAATTAATATGTATGTTAAAGAACCCCTACAATATCAATGTATGTTGTGGCCAAAACAAGTTCATAGGCGGCAGCCTGACGATAAAACATTACAACAATAACAAGTAATCATAATTAATCAATACAAAATCATAACCTACTTTTCTAGGTAACTAAGGAGTAGAGTGTCTTCGATAGACATTATATCATATGGTCGTAGCCAACTCAACATGACAGGTCTACAAGTCAACTAATGATAATACACCAGCCATAACAAGCTTAGGCCATTAGGATCATGCCAAAAGAGAAATAATAGCCTTAACGTCCCTTTCAACAAATGTCCAAAAGTTTTCTCTATGATGCTTGGCCAACCAAAGTAATGCAATAACACGAAAATCAACAAGGCTATAAGAATGAACCATAAGTAATTGATAAGACGCTAATGCCACACTCGTGACTAACAAAGTCGAAACAATAAAATGAGGCGGAAAGCAACAATAATTAGCAGCTAAATCCATTTAATACATTTCGACAACGTCTCGAAGGAGCACAATCTCCCGAGGCAACATAACTAGGCGTACTTCACGCCGTTCAATCCAACAACCATCGTACGCGACTCCAATAAGAGTCAAACCAACCCCCAATAAACTCCGGCACCTTAACACCATCAATAAACAACAATAATAGTGAAACAAATAAGACAAAGGGGCTGCCCACAACCACAAGATCAAAAATAATACCACCTGGCTTAAAAATCTATAAAAATTATACTATACATGGAACTACGAAGGAGGGTTGTAAAAATATGATTGCCTTAACCAAAATGTGTGAAATAATAATACTAAGATTCTGCCTCTTTGCAACTACAATAACTGTAGCCCAAATCAAGAAGAAAATTATACAACAACGTTGATCTCACGACGTAGAGTAACTTTCGTTAAACTTCTGAGTTGAAAGAACCAACACCCTTAGAGGATTTAGTAGCTTGAGTTCTGATTTTTCTGGGTTTGTTTATCAGTTCTAATGAAAAAATAGGAGATGGGTGTAATTAAAGAATAACCGACTTAGGGGTTGGGGCCCACTTCGAGGTGTCTACTTGTGCAGTCTCACGAAAACCTGGATATCTCTCAATTATGAAGTCGTATTGATGAATGGTTTAGTGCATTGGAAAATATACTCGTAGATCTTCGATTTGATAGGCCATGAGTATTCTAACTCTTTATATATTAGAAAAAAATTGTTGAGGCATCTGACCCTAAATTACAGAGAATTTCTTTACGACATTCACACTAACTTTTGTTGACTTTTATTTTGCAACTTCCTTGAACTTAAAACTTAACACACAAAAATTGTGCACTCAAAATAACTGATATAACATCCTTCCTAATATGGGAGGTAGTCTTAGACTTATTCCAAAAGTACGAGTTAATTCCAACGTTCAAACGGGTGGGGTGTCACAGCCTGGATACAATGGTCCATGATAACAAATTCAATATAGGAGTATGTATGCAGCTTTGAGACCATAGTACCCTAAAATATAATGGAAGAATTTGACAACTTATCCTGCAATCCATCCACAACACAAATTTTGTTTATGGCTAGCTCTACACCAACGATTACCAATTGTTGATAGGCCACAAAAATTTGGTATAGCAATTCCTAATGCTTGTGTATTCTATGTTGATCCTTTGGAAAATCTAACTCATCTATTGTTTGAATGCCCAACTACTCACGCACTTTGGAGTATGCTGTTAAGATGGGTGGGTGATTATAAGCTTATTGCGAGCTGGCAAGAAGAGGTGGTTCACACATTTGATTGGGCTAAGAAGAGATCTGGGAGAGGGGGCATACTTAGTAGCCTATTTGTAATAGTGGTTATGTTGATATGAAGGGAAAGGAACTTAATGCGCTTTCAAGGAGGTCAGTTCAAAAATGATAGAATATCAAGAGAGGTTGCAATCTACATACATACAATAGGAGAAAGACAAAAGAAGTGACAAGACTACCTCCAATAGTTAAACCATATGCCCTGAGACAGACCTATATTTATCTTTCTTACCATGTTTGTTGATTGTTAAATACAAGCTTAGCTCAATGTTTTTCTTTTAGAACCACCTGTTTTAGTCCCTACGATGGTGTTGCTTTAGGCTATAGAGATTGTGAGAAACGATGGTCTAATCCTGTTTTAGCATTGTAATGTTGCAGTTTTTGGTAATCAATAAAAGTTGTTTATTTACCAAATATTAATAATAATAATACAAATAATAACAATAATAACAAATAATAATAATATTAACAACAACAACAATAACAAATAATAACAATAATAAACAATAATAACAATAACAAAAACAAATAATAACAAAAACCATAACAAACAATAATAATAAATAAAAATAATAACAAATAATAACAATAACAATAATAATAATTATAATTATAATAATAATGATAACAATAATAATAATAACAATTATTATTATTATTCTAAATAATAACAATAATTATAATAACAACAACAACAACCCAGGCCAGAGTTCTCTTAAAAAGAAGTTAATCCCCCAAATACCCCTCCCCTATATTCAGTCTTACCCCTTCCCAACCAATGTAACTCTACACATCCGTCACCTCCCCCTTACAACTTTCACCTCCACCAAACCTCCCTCCTTCACTTGTTGTAACTCCTCCTTCCTCTGCACAAACTACCATCCTCTTCATTACTTCTACCAGTCGCAATCGTTCTTCGCTGCTGTCTTCATAATCTAACAAATTTCCGCTCTCAATGCATGTATGGTGCTCTTAACCTGCACTCTTCAAATTAAATCTTTCATCGTATATTAACTTTCTCTCTAACACACCCCGTGCCTTAATTTCAATCACCCGTAAAAGCCATGGTTGCACTGCCTCACCCTTAGCAACCTCTATTAAAGTATCTCAAATGTGGACCCGATACTGCCCAGATCAGATTTTGCCCAGAGCCTTCAGCAGGACCAAATCGTTCATATGAGTTCAATAACTGCCATGATTTTGTCCACCCGTACATTCATACAGAATTTATTTTATGCAATGTTGTACATATTCTATGTTTCCCTTCTCTACTCTTTCTTGCACGAGGGCTGTAGTGTTTATATTTTTAAAAAAACTTGCACTTATTTGATGCAATGTCATCCATATTCCAAAGTTCTCTTATATACTCTTTCTTGCATGAGGGTTGTATTGTTATTATTCTTAAAACCACTTTTTTGTTGTTTGTTCAATATTCATAATTCAGCCCGAGTTCACTTGTGTTTCACTGCTATTAATATCTTCCTTAATTTTTAATGCATCCCTGTTGCAAATGTCGAAATCAACAAGACCTCTGCATCAAACTTTTACCAATGAAATTTGACTACAGCTAAAATGTTAATCAACAACCAGATTTCATTCTATCTTCTATACAATTCATAATTATAGTACTTCAACATTTAAATCTAATTTTCAAATATAAACATTATAAGTTAATTTACTTATGGAATATGTTTTAACGTTTTTTGGTTAATTGATAGTTTGTGTTTGAATGTAACAGTTGCTATCGTTTACTTGTCTGACTCTCACCTCCTACACCTTAATTTTCAATCACCCGCTAAATGGTAATTATCGACTTCCTGTAAGATTGTACCTTGTTTTACGGTTCATATTTTCATTCGCTGATTGTGTTGCTTCTTCCAACCAGAACACACTTCCTCAACGCCTCTTAGGCCTTCTACTATGGACAACTCTTGATATGGTCACAACGGATGCAACAGAACACAATCATATCCCCAGTCATTTCAGGTATTCTGATGTAAACATGTCACAACCCAGGGGTACCCCCTAGATGTAACAAGGTGTATGAGACCCCGAGAGGCCTCATACAAGCCACTTAGCATATCATGACGTAAGATAATAGAAAATGGTGTGGAAATTTAAAGCATTTTCAATAATATCAAAGTTTCATAAAACGAAGCGGAAGTCTTTAACACTTGTCTCAAACCATCTAATACTTGAATAGTCTTAGGGACACAGCCCATACAATAGTTCTAAAACATAAAAGAAAGACATAAAGTAAAGGTGGTCAAATCTCGATGCTATGAGGACTCACCAAATCTTCACTTGCTTGCTCTACTAAGAACCTAGCCATGGGATGGAAGTCAATATCGCCGGACCTTTCATTTGATAAGAATGTAGACAAGAGTATGTGTTAGTATAAGAATGTACTAAATATGATGGCTAGCATAAATCATCAATATAAGCACAACATAGGCATTAGTCAACATAGGACATATACCATAAGCATAAGATATAAACATATAAGTCATAAGAATATTCAATGCACATAAATCAACATACTATAAAAAGAACACTTCCCAAGTAACCTCAACTTGTTCTTACTCAATACACAGGTCATCACCTCTAGTCATACATATCAAGGAAGGCAACTCAAGCAACAATCCAAGCTAATCTAACATCATAACAAGTAAATCTCATATTAAAATATACTTACGATACTTTCTTGAAGTAATCTTGTTTCATCATAAACATGCTACTTTGATTAGGGATTAGTCCCTCATTAGCTATTCTTACTATTCATGGAAGAGTACCTCTTACTAGTCCAATGACATATCATTACTCATGAATGGTTACGATTTACCAATTCAAGGCTAACAAGGAAAAGCACCTCAATATGATAGACCAAGCTATCATGGAAAACATCCTCTCATGCAAGTCCAAGCTACTCAAGGAAGGGTACTATTGCTCAATCCAAGCTATCATGAAGTGGTGTGGCCTAACCAAGTCAAGTTATCATGCAAGCATCCTCTCATGCTAGTTCAAGCTAACCTTTGGAAGGGTACGATTTCTCAATCCAAGGCTATCCATGAGTTCTACTATCTCAAGATACCATGCATGGTCTTGTCTTACCAAGTCAAGCTATTCATGAAGGGACCTCATATCACAACTTCAACATATTATAGTTTATACATGCTTTGATTCATTTTAGGTGAGCAATCCATTCAACCTAGAATCATTCAATGTGAGAAAACCTTTCACATTATACATTCATACATACATAAGGTTGATCATGTAGGTAAAGTCCTTCCACAACAATTCTATTTACTAATCTACCATTATCATATAAGCTTCACTCTCAAAGCCTTAACATTCATAGTTCATCATATTAGCTTTACTCTCAAAGCCCTAGCATTTCAACATTCATAACTACTAGCCTCACTCTCAAAACAATACTTCTCATGATCATCACATATTCCTAGATCTCAAGACATTCTAATTACATGTTTCATTCTTAAGCAACTCTATTCATATGTCATCATATATGCTCAATCTCAAGTACTACTAGTCATGATTCATCATATATACTTTAATCTAATTCAATTCATGTCTATATACTCTAATGTCAAGCAATCTATCATGTATTTCATCAATCCTAGAAGATTACATCTAAATCCTCAATTTCATGGCATAAAATCTATCTATGTCAAATTCATCTTAGAATCATAAGTTAGGCATGAATACATGTATAATCATACTAAAAATATGCAATTCTATCATAAACAATCATAAACAACCATAATCCACTCAATTGAATCATAACTGATATACCGTGCGTTTACAATATTTTCGATGCATTTCACTTAGAGTTTGTGTGGGTCTTGAGCTATTTTGTTAATAGAAATAATATTTTTATGAACTCTTTTGTAGGAAATTGGTTTGGAAGCAGTTGAGAGAAAAAGGACTGAAATTGGCAGCAACAACAACCAATAGAACCAACCACGGACCGTAAGTCAAGTGATGGTCCGTAGGTGGCACATCGTAGGTAGAAGATCAGGGAATTCTGACCAAGTGTGGAACCACGAAGCTTACCACGGATCGTAGATCAATTAACTCCCCATCCTGCACATCCATCGTTTGGGGGTCAGAGAGTTGAAGTTCCAGTACTGGATTTATTTTTTAAGTGTTGGTCTACGGAGGCAGACCACAAACCGTAGGTTGAACCACGGTCCGTAGGTCAAGCTGTCACTCAAAACCGCGTCCCACACTAATTTTCCTTATTTTGTTTCCTAGTTGGTTTAAGATTTTTTTCATTAAATATTAGTTGTAAATTCCATTTTTGGGAGTTACACATTATTGTATACTTCTAGTTTTGGTCTTTTGGGAATTAATTTGCAAACTCTTAGCAATTTAATTTCTGGAAGTTAGTTTATGCAATGACACTTTGAATTTCAATTCAAGATTTGGGTTTTCATCTATTCTAACTTAAGTTCATGAATTCTTTTAACCTAATTATGAAATGTGAACTCTCAAGCATGAGTAGCTAAACCCACAACTAGGGTTGTGGGAACCATGAGCAATTAACAAAGTATGAATAATAATTAAGTAATTCTTGAATAGTGTTTATGCATGTATTGTTAATCCTTTCGTTTAGAAGTCTTTTTAACGGGTGCACATGTTAGAAGTCGCCTCGTTCCTACTTGCCGGACCAAGGAGATAATGAATAAGAAAAGGATTAAACAACAAAGATTTAGTGGATGCTATCTAATAGTCTGATTTTAATTAAAGTGAGGGTGAAAACTAAACTAAATTGATATGATGACTAATCTAGGGTTAAGGTAAGGTTAGTAAAGCATACACCTGTAGACGGACCAAGTTGCGTGGTGAAATTCCCTATTTGGAGGACCAAAGACTTAGGGATACCTAACTTACCAACCTTGCATGTCAAACACTAGGAAATGATTACTATTATTAAGATTACTGCGTTAAAAGCTTGTGGGGGAACACACATACCCTAGTTTCCATCTTATATTAATTTCTCAAACTGTTAATCTTGCTTATTGGTTACTTATTGATTTAAATCAACAATTTGTTACTTGTTTACAATAACCCTCTTTTTACTTTTCTCAGAAATAATTTGACTAAAAAGATATAATTGTGAGTTAAGTTTAAGTCTAAACTATATTTCTCGTGGGATCGACCCCAACCTCCATGTTGGGTTCTTTATTTGACAATGATCGCTTATACTTCTTTAGGGAGGTGTAATTTGAGCTTATCAAATTTTGCGCCGCTGCCGGGGAATTTTTCTTTTAGATTGAGTCAACTACATTATTGAACTTTAGTCAAGTATTTCCCGATTTTACATTTTGTTTTGTTTTTGTTTTCTACAGGTTTCAATTCTAGTGTATGCCAAGTACACAACGTCGAGGCGAACCCTTGACCCCCTACGATCCTGAACTAAGAAGAACTCTGAGGAAAATGAATAATCTAGGGGTACACAATAATCCAATCAGAGAGGGTCACAAAGATGAATTTGAATTGCAGCCTCCTGGGGTTTTTGATGCGCCCACTCATGTTCATGGTTGTAATGTAGAAAGGGTGCAGAATTCGCCAGCACCGAGGTTTTGTGATAACTACAGGGTTGACTACAATATAGTTGAATCAGAAGGGCCTATTGTTCTTTCTCCTCTACCTCCGGGGCATACATTTATGGTGACTAGCAGTCTTATGCAAATGCTTACAGCAAGATGGTTGTTTTTTGGTCTAGTTTCGAAAGATCCGTAGGGTCACATGGCTAAATTGAAAAGTGTATGTAAGAGTTGTGTGGGATGACCGGAATTGAATATGAATGTCATATGTTTAAGAGTTTTCCCTTTGTCATTGACTAGTGATGCTGCAGTGTGGTTTTCAGAGCTGCCATACAATTCGATTCATACA
This sequence comes from Solanum tuberosum, assembly GCF_000226075.1. NCBI lineage: Eukaryota > Viridiplantae > Streptophyta > Magnoliopsida > Solanales > Solanaceae > Solanum > Solanum tuberosum. Next base: position 844,137 of record NW_006239036.1, read on the forward strand.
TGGGACCAATTGCATAAGGTGTTCGTGGCGAAGTATTTTCCAGTGTCTAAGAAGTTAAATCAGAAGGATAAACTGAATAATTTCGTAGCACTACCTAGAGAGTCCGTAAGCAGTTCATGGGATAAGTTCATTGCGTTCATAAGAAGTGTTCTGAATCACCACATAAATGATGAGTCACTGAAGGAGTACTTCTACAAAGGTCAGGATGATAATGGAAAGGTTGTGCTTGATACTATTGCTGGAGGATCATATGGTGAGTACACTTTTGAGGAGATCGCTGAAAAACTAGAGAAGATTTCCCGAAACAATAAGGCATGGAACACTAGAAAGGCAAATACTCGTAGAAGCATGTTCGCGGTCCAAATTGCACGAAATCAAGTGAATAATGACATTCATGAAGATATGGCTCAAATGAGGATAGAACTGGGCTTGGTATTGAAACACGTGAGTGGAAATGCAGAATAGGTGAATGCGGTAAATTATATAACAAGAGCTCCACCACCGCCAGTTGAGGAATGTTATTATGAGGAGGATGCGAACTTAGTGAATGATCAGATGGGGGTTTCCGAACCAATGGCCAAGGTTCCAATACGGATAATTGGCGCCAAGGTAAACGAAACCAAGGTCAGAACTATGGCAACTACAAATGAGAGGGAAACTATGTCCGAGATGGGAACTACAATCGTGATAAAAACTACAACCGGAATACCTATGGCAACATGAATGAGAGAAGTAGGCCCTATGTTTCACCTGGTAATAGAGAATTCGGTAATAGAGAGGTTGGTAGTAGTATGTCACGCATTGAGGATATGATGCAAAAGATGATGAAGAGGTTTGATACAACTGATGAGAATGTGAAGAGATGCGAAATAACTTGTCTGGAATCGGTCAAAAGGTTGATGCCCATGCAGTGTCAATCGAGCAACTTGAGCAGTAGTTTAGTCAGTTGTCGACTACTGTGAACCCACATCAGCCTGGCACACTTTCTAACAATACCATCCAGAATCCGAAGAATGATGGGCATTGTATGACAATCACTACTCGCGAAGGTAAACAGACCATTGATCCCCCTATGCCGTTTGAGGTTGAAAGTATGGTAGAAAAAGATGCGGATGAGATTGAGGTTACTGGAGAGTTGAAAGATGCAACAAAGAAGGGAGCAGAGGTAACCCAAAAAGTTGTTCCCATGCCTAAACCTCCACCTCCATTCCCACAGAGATTGGTGAAAAAGACCGAAGAAGGAAAATACCGCAGGTTCATAACTATGTTGAAACAACTTTCAATAAATGTTCCGTTGATAGAAGCTTTGGAGCAAATGCCTGGGTATGCAAAATTCATGAAGGACTTGGTGACCAAAAAGAGGGCTGTCAATTTTGAGGATGAAGAATGGTTACAACATTGTAGTGCTACTGCTACTAGGTCACTTGTGTAAAAGAAAAAGGATCCTGGAGCCTTCACTATTCCTTGTACCATCTGTATGTTGCACTTTGTGAAGGCTTTGTGTGATTTGGGTGCCAACATTAATCTGCTGCCATTGTCGATTTATAAGAAGTTGGGTTTAAGAGCTCCAAAATCGACTGCGATGTGTTTACTTATGGCTGATAGAATTGTGTAGAGGCCCATTGGAGTGTTGTAAGATGTCCTTGTGAAAGTAGAGTCATTCATCTTTCCGACGGACTTTGTGATCTTAGATTGTGAGATTGATTTTGAGGTTCCCATCATCTTAGGGTGGCCATTTCTTGCTAATGGGCGTGTGTTGGTTGATATGGAGAGAGGGAAGATGAAGTTCTAATTAAACAATGAAGAGGTAACTTTTAACATATATAGGTCTATGAAATATGAAAGTGATCATAAATCGGTATCTATGGTGAATCACATTGTGGGGAAAAAATCTGAGGTATCCATTGAGGAAAGGTCCTAGTTGATGCACTAGTAGCGGTGATGAACAACTTTGACAGTGATGGTATTGATGAGTATGATGAGCTAGTTGCACACTTGATAGGTTCGAGTTTCATTCCAAACCAAAAAGACTGGAGTTAGATATGAAGAATCGAGACTCCCCACCTGAAAAACCGTCTGTAGATGAGCCTCCAAAATTGGAACTCAAGGCTCTACCATCCCACTTGAGGTATGTATTCTTGGGGAAAGATAGCACTTTGCCTGTGATCATTGCTGCTGAGTTAAGGGAAAATAGAGGTCGTGGTATCAGTACTGAAGTGGTTTAAGAGGTCTATTGGATGGACTATTACGGACATTATTGGGATTTCACCGGACATTTGTTCTCACAAAATCCAACTTACGCCGGATAGTAAGCCAAGTATTGAGCACCAAAAGAGACTAAATCCCCATATGCAAGAGGTAGTGAAAAAGGAAATTATTAAATGGTTGGATGTTGGAGTCATATACCCCATTGTAGATAATAGTTGGGTCTGTCCTGTTCAGTGTGTACCTAAGAAAGGTGGGATCACTGTTGTTTCTAAAGTGAAAAAGAAGTTGGTTCTAATGAGGCCAGTGACTGGATGGAGAGTATGCTTAGACTACCGCAAGCTAAATGCCCGAATATAAAAAATCACTTTCTGATGCCTTTCATGAACCAGATGCAGGATCGTCTTGCTAGAAAGGGTTGGTATTGTTTTCTAGATGGCTATTCGGGCTAGAATCAAATCTCCATAGCTCCAGAAGATCAAGAGAATACCACTTCACTTGTCCATATGGGAATTTTGCCTTCAAAAGGAAGGCATTTGGGTAGTGTAATGCTCTAGCGACTTTTAGAGGTGCATGATGTCGATATTTTCAGATATGGTGGAGACACAATTGGGGTATTTATGGATGATTTCTCTGTGGCGGGTGACTCATTTGATAGTTGTTTGATGCATATGGCTGAGGTACTGAAACGATACGAAGAGTGCCATCGTGTGTTCAATTGGGAAAAGTGCCACCTCATAGTGAAAGAGGGTATAATTCTGGGTCATTGGATTTCGCAGAAAGGTATTGAGGTTGATAGAGCCACAATTGAGGTAATAGAAAAGCTTTCACCACCCATCTCTGTCAAATGTGTTCATAGTTTTCTTGGGCATGCAGGTTTCTACCGGAGGTTCATAAAATATTTCTTGAAAATTGCACACCCATTGTGCAAGCTACTCGAAAAGAAGTGTAAGTTTGATTTTGATTGATGCTTGTCTGAGAGAATTTGGAGAGTTAAAAAGAAAAGTTAGTATCAACACCTATCATTATTTCACCAGATTGGGGGCAACCGTTCGAAGTGATGTGTGATGCGAGTGGAGTGGCACTTAGTGAGGTACTAGGACAGAGGTGAGAGAAGATTCTTCATCCTATTTACTATGCCAACAAAGCTGTGAATGTGGCTCAAAAGAACTATACCATGACTGAACATGAACTCCTTGTTGTGGTTTTCGCATTCGAAAAATTTAGATCCTACTTTCTTGGTACTGAGGTAATAGTGCATACTGACTATTCTGCATTGAGGTATCTGATGGCTAAAAAGGATGCAAAACCGAGGTTGATTAGATGGGTGCTTTTGTTGCAAGAGTTCGATTTTGAGGTAAAGGATTCAAAGGGAACATAAAACCAAGTCGCCGATCATTTTGTCCAAATTGGAGGAGGAAGCTATGCTTAAGCTAGAAGATGGGGCTGAGATTAATGATGTGGTCCCTGATGAACAGGTATTGGCTACCTCTTATGATCTTATCCCTTGGTTCACAGATTTTGCTAATTACTTGGCAAGCGATTTGGTTCCATCGGATTTGTCATTTCACCAATGGAAAAAGTTTATATCTGATGTGAAGAAGTTCTATAGGGATGAGCATTACTTGTTTCGTGTTTGTGGTGATGGGATTTTCGTCACTGTGTGCCTTAGGTTGATACTCGAGGCATGTCATTCATCGCCTTTTGGTGTGCACCATAGTGGTATTCAGACTGCTCATAAGATCTTGCAGTGTGGGTATTACTGGCCTACCATCCACCAAGATGCTCATGATTTTGCCAAGTCTTGTGATAGTTGGCAACGAGAAGGAGGAATTTCAAAGAAGCAAGAACTACCTATGAACCCGATAATATTGGTGATTGAGCTATTGGATGTCTAGGATCTTGACTTCATGCGTCCATTTGTGAGTTCGCATGGGATGAAGTATATTCTAGTTGCGGTTGACTATGAATCGAAATAGGTAGAAGCAATTGCGCTTTCAAACAATGAGGGAAAGAGTGTCACCGCATTCTTGAAAAAGAGCATCTTATCCAGATTTGGTACACCTAGGGCAATTATCAGCGATGAAGGTTCTCACTTTTGTAACAAGTAGTTCAAGGTGTTGCTAGAGAAATATGGGGTTCGTCACAATGTAGCCACTCCTTATCATCCGTAGTCTAGTAGGAAAGTTGAGGTATCAAATAGATAGATAAAGAAAATTCTTGCAAAGACCACAACGCCAACAGAACTGACTGGTCAAGAAGGGTTGATGATGCTCTATGGGCCTATCGCACCGCATTCAAGACTCCCATAGGTATGTCCCCCTACCAACTTGTATATGGGAAGTCATGTCCTTTGCATGTAGAGCTACAACATAAAGCAATGTGGGCGCTAAAGAAGTTGAATTTGGATTGGGGTACCGCATCGAGTCAAAGATTGAATGACATGAATGAGCTTGATGAGTTTCGCCTAAAAGCATATGAAAGTTCAGCCTTGTACAAGGAGAAGATGAAGAAGTACCATGATCAGAAGATTGAAAAGCGTGAATTTATTGCCGGTGATCTGGTTCTCTTATTTAATTCAAGGTTGCGCTTGTTTTCTGGCAAGCTTAAGTACAAGTGGACGGGGCCATTAAGAGAAACTCAAGTATTTCCACATGGAGTGGTTGAGCTCGAAAACAGGGAAGGAACGAGGTTCATGGTGAACGGACAGGGGATAAAAGTCTACCTGGGAAATGTGAGAGTGTACATGAAGTGATAGAGGCTTGTTATCTTGATGAAGTTTGAGTAATCAAGGTGTTTGTGTCGTGTCGCGACGTTAAATCAAGCGCTGCTTGGGAGGCAACCCAAGATGTACAGTCTAGCCAACTATAGGATTTTCTTTTCCATATAGGATTTTTTCTTCTTTCTTTTTTGATTTTTGTAGTTAGATAGGTGTTTTTTTTCTCCTATTGTTGGCTAGATATAGAATAGGCTCCGTTTCTAAAAAGTGTCTAGAAAATGTAAAAAGAAAGTCCTAATAGTTGCTACGTGTGCAGGGACGAAAAAGCAAAATCTACAGAAAATAAGCTGTTGCAGTGGTCTAGGGGTCCCATCGACGGTTCGTTGGTCAATCTACGGACCGTGGATGGCATCCGTAGATCCCAAGTAAGTGTCTAATTTTTTTTAATTGTCAGAGTGACTTAAGAACCCCATCGACGGACCGTAGGTCGACCCACAGACCATCGATGAGGTCTCGTGGGTCCAAGTTAGGGTTTCTACCTGACTCAATCCAAACCCCAAATAAATAAAACCCTATTTTCAAATTCTTTTCCCACTTCCGTTTTTTCTACCCAACCGTTTTAAACCCTCCATTTACCCTATCATCTCACATTAAAACTTCCCATTACATCCATAATTCCCTCACCTTCTATTTCTAATCACTCCCAAATTCCATCACTTCCATTTTCTCTCCCACAACTTTCAAGGTCCGAATTCAGTGTCAACGTTGTTTTAAGAGTGTTTCTACTTGATCACACACTCACACCATTGTTGCTGACTAGTAAGGTAAATTGATTCCTCCTAAGCTTTGAATATTTCATTGTTTCAAATTGGAGTCACAACGAAGAACTTGACCTTGTGGTGTTAAATTACTTGTTAAAATGTTTCTTTTAGTTTAGAAACACCCTTTGAGTGATGGTATCTGAGTGTGTAGTTAGCTTTAATAAACTAATTAGGGTGATGGGTCTAGTTGGAAGTTTTGACTTAGGGTTGTTAAATGTTTATGTGTTGAATGTGAAAAATTGCATGATCACAACCTTACGGATGATGAACTACCATATATTATGTTGAAATGCATGATTAGACTTAGTTTGATTGAGTAATTGTTGAACTTGTGGTTTGAATAAAAGTTGAAGTGTTATGCCTGGCACAACAGTGATCAACGACCTCCACCCACGGACCGTAGGTAGGGGTCCGTTAATCAGTAGCGCACGATTTTTGTGTTATGTCTTGAACCACGGTATGGACTACGGTTTGTCGTTTGATCGACAGACCGTTCTGCACATCCGTGGTTGACCATTTGCAACTGATTTTTTTTTTAATGCTGACCTACGGAATGGACCAATGGGCTACCGTTCCATCGACGGACCTTAGGTACCCACGGTGGGTCACAATTCCAGCTAGTGCCTGGAAATTTTGAATTTTTTTGTCTAAGTCTAAAAGGTGTTCTAAATTTGTTTCTTGGGTCTTTTTGTGTCCTTTGTGTACTAACTAAGCTTTCACAGGTATGATGGCACCGAAGCAAGCTCCCATATACTCATGGAAGAGCAAGTCCAAATCCGTCGCCCCTTCCTGATGTCTGTTAGATGAGGACACCGATCAGTAGTACGTCCCGGAGACCACCAGAGGCTCCCCTACTTCCGTGCGGACCACGAGAAATATGACAAGGCAGGTTCTCTCATCCAGTGTCGAGGTCACTGCCCCCCAGTCTCAGGAGGGGGCATCATTTGCAGATAAGTCACATTCCGGCTCCCGTTCCAGTAGTGAATCCACCTCATCATCTTCATCTGATGCCCTTGTACCACCCAAAGCTGAACCAGTCCCTAATGCTGCGAAACCGAACAGGTGGTGTGTTGCGGGCCAGTATCATATATATGAGAATGACACTATGCTGAATGAATACAGAAGATGACAAGGACCATTACTGAGGAGCGCAAGGTTCTGACAGAGAGTATCCATACCGTGCCTGTTATTGAGGAGCTATTCCGGAGGCACAATTGTGAATGGATGGCACGGAGCCCAGAGAAATACAACGAGGAGATGACTAGAGAGTTGTATGCCTCCTATGCCGCCACTGTCTGTAATTCTATATCTAAACGGGCCAAGCCCAGAGCTCAACCCCTACGCTAGGCTACCTTGGTGCGGAATTTCTCCGTGGCTACTATCCGCCGCTTCATTTATGGCCCAGCCCACACTTTGCCTATTAATACAATGAAGTATGACTACAAGATGGGCATAGTTTAGAGTGGGGCATTTTAGAGAGATGCTGCTCAAAGAAAGACATTGTTTCGTTAGATGGCACGTCATATTGCTGAGGATGTGGCGCATACCGAGTGGGTGCACAATACTCCTCTACCTATTTGGAAGGTGACTCTGAGCTTCATTGCAAAGTTCTTCCGGTTAGTGGTTCGTACTAGACTGTCCCTTACTGAGGCGAACAATATTGTTACTTGGGACCGGGCCGTGATGGTAGCAGCTATGATGGCAGGATTGGAGCTTGATTTCTCCCGTATTTTGATAGTTGAGATCCATGAGAGGGCCTTTAAGACCACCACCACTTTGCCCTTCCCGTGTCTGATATTCCATCTCTGCAGGGAGGCTTCAGTGCCTATTTGGCATTGTGATAGGTTGCTAGAGGAGACAAAAAAAGTGGACATCGACCTCATTCAAGATGATGCCAATCTTGCTGCACCACGGTGGGAGCCACAAGTTGACCTACCGCCCTTGGGAGCTTATCTTGTTATTGATGTGGAATAGATCCAGGTTGATGCTGCTGTCGTTCCCCCTACAACTACTGATGCCCAGGATCCACCTTCTACTACAACTAGCCAGGCCCAGAGCTCATCCCGAGCCACTGACTCTTTAGGGTCCACTGTCGTTCCTCTAGTCAGAGTCCAGAAGTTGGAGACCTAGATGGCTACCTTGCTGCAACATATGAGGTCGTGGATGCAGCGTTCTGTTGAGGAATCTGAGGCTAGGATGGAGCTGATGATGGAGAGGAAGATTCAGGTCGTTCATAAGCGCTTGGATGCATTTGAGTTGCGAGTTTGGGAGAGGCCTTCCCCCACTATAGATGTGACCACCTTTCAGACGAAGTTGGCTAGGCTCTGGGCGGATGTTGATGCCTTACTATCCCCTGCTAAGGTTGTACCGGAGTGTACACCTGAGGTGAAGGAGGACGAGGTGGTGATGACTTTCCTATTTGGCGACACTATGCGACAACCTACACTTCCGACACTGAGGAGGCTCGACGATTGAAGAAGAAGGAGCACCAGTAGTTGGAGGCAGCCCATAGGCAATCCATCATTTATAAGGAGGTGCGATAGCAGCGGGCCCGTGAGGTTGATGTTGTTCCATCCGTTTCTAGGAGCACTACTGATGGTGTTCCCATTGTTGGTGAGGGTGCTACTGATGGCGTCCCTAGTATTGATCCTGCGGGTTTCGGGAAATCAAATTCACCCGCTTCTTGATGGGTCTTCGGTGCATTTGCGCCACTAGTTTGCTTCACTCTATGCTTTACTTTTTATTTTGTGCATTGAGGGAAATTGCTCCTTATTTTGTTGGGGGTGGGGTAAATAGAGTGTGAGTGATAGAGTGAAGACTGAGTAACCCAACTCATAATCCTCCCTTAGGGTTTTCTTGCCTGTGTTTTTCCCCCGAAAGGATTGTTTTACTTTTATGTTGAACCGGTATGTTTAGGATTGTATGTGTAGAAGTAAGTAGAAGAATGAAAGTATGATGGCATAAGAGCATGAAATTGATAACTGTCCAAAAATTTTAAAATGTGCTACATCTATAGGCTGAATGAGTTGAATGTGATGGATCTTCATACGACATGATAAGGAACCGGTATGATAGCATTACTTAAGCTAAAACTTGAACTGGGTAATTCAATAATCCGGTAATGAAACAATGTGCCAAGTGTGTGTGAGATGATTTTGAATGTTCATGCAGCATGTGACAATCTAGAACTTTCCCCGTTGGTCCTGCTAAGATAATCTAGGCTAGAAGTTGGGAAATGATCATAGGCCCTTGTTCAAATAAGTCCACTCAAGCCTAAAAGTCAACCAAAAGAAATAAATTCTCCCTTTGATCCAAATGTTTCAGCCTAATGAATACCACTTCTTTCAATACACCTAATTCACCTTCACTAAAAAGATTGTTGTGGCCCCGATCCCTCTTTGGACATGTGCATCTTAACTTAGGCTAAAAGCCTAAGTTGAGGGTGGCTAATTCAAAAAGTTACCTTAATCTTGGCCCTGGTCCGACATCGGATATTTTGCACCTCAACTCATGTTAAATACTTTAGTTGAGGGTGGCTATAAAAAAGGAAACAGAAAGAAAAAGGGTATGAAAAAAGTTTGTGTAGAATAAAGAAAAAGAAAAGAAAAGAAAGAAAAAGATGTGATTGAAGTCAAAAGAAGCAAAAATATGAATGACAAAAGTGTTGAAAGAAACAAAGAAAGATGAAGTAGAAGAAAAAGAAGAAAGAGAAAAATAAGAGTGATAAAGTCAAAAGTCACATATGTGTTGAAGAGAGTCAAGGGAAAGAGGAGAAAGTAAAAAGATGTCAAGAATTGGTTGAGAAAAGAGGTAAAAACCCAATGTAATGTCAATGAGGCAGAAAAGTCACTAAAAAGTACCCAAATATACTAGGCCCTGAGCCTACGCTACAAGCTAAGAAAGTCCTATAGTGATCCTAGTGACTTGTTTGGAGAGTCTATGCAGTGAAAATAAGGGCAAGCATATGGTATTGAGCACTAACTGTACTTGTAGTCACTTCTGAGCGTGAGTGTTGAATGAATCCTTAAACTTGAAATTCATATCTAGTGTGTGAAAAAGGATTTCTTTTGAAGTGAGGGCACTAGCTACATTGTTGGAGAGTTGGTACCTTGGGGATTGTGAAAAGTTTATGTTGTGATGTCTATTTGTCGATCTATGTCATGTGTTGATCCGCATAAGTTAGCTTGTTGAGTCTAGATGAAAAGATTTGTACTAAGTGATGGAATTGATTGAGAAGGCCATGTGATTGCGCGAGTTTGTATGTTTGCTTCTACATAAGTGTCGTTTAGAGTGTTAGTATGTTGCTTGAGAACAATCAACAAGTTTAAGTTGAGAGTGTTGATATACCGCGCGTTTACGGTATTTTCGATGCATTTCACTTAGAGTTTGTGTGTGTCTTGAGCTATTTTGTTATTAGAAATAATGTTTTTATGAACTCTTTGCAAGAAATTGGTTTGGAAGCGGTTGAGAGAAAAAGGGATTGAAATTGGCAGCAACAGAAACCAACAGAACCAATCACGGATCGTAGGTCCAGTGACGGTCCATAGGTGGCACATCGTAGGTCGAAGATCAAGGAATTTTGACCAAGTGTGGAACCACGAAGCTTACCACGGATGGTAGATTAATTGACGCCTCGTCCTGCACATCAGTCGTTTGGGGGTCAGAGAGTTGAAGTTCCAATACCTGATTTATTTTCCAAGTGTTGGTCCACGGAGGCAGACCACAGACTGTAGGTCGAACCACGGTCTGTAGGTCAAGCCGTCAGTCGAAACCGCGTCCCAAACTAATTTTCCTTATTTTTTTCCTAGTTGGTTTATGATTTGTTTTTTATAAATATTAGTTGTAAATTCCGTTTTTGGGGGTTAGAAATTATTGTGTACTTCTAGCTTTGGTCTTTTGGGAATTAATTTGAAACTCTTAGCAATTTAATTTCCAGAAGTTGGTTTATGCAATTACACTTTCAACTTCAATTCAAGATTTGGGTTTTCATCTATTCTAACTGTAAGTTCATGAATTCTTTTAACCTAATTATGAAATGTGAACTCTCAAGCATGAGTAGCTAAATACACAACTAGGGTTGTGGGAACCATGAGCAATTAACAAAGTATGAATAATAATTAAGTAATTCTTGAATAGTGTTTATGCATGTATTGCTAATCCTTTCATTTAAAAGTCTTTTTAATGGGTGCACACATTAGAACTCGCCTCGTTCCTACTTGTCGGTCCCAGGATGTAATGAATGCGAAAAGGATTAAACAACAGAGATTTAGTGGATGATATCTACTAGTCTGATTTTAATTAAAGTGAGGGTGAAAACTAAACTAAATTGATATGATGACTAACCTAGGGTAAATGTAAGGGTTAGTAAAGCATACACCCGTAAACGGACCAAGTTGCGTGGTGAAATTCTCTATTTGGAGGACCAATCATTTAGGGATACCTAACTTACCAACCTTGCATTTCATACACTAGGAAAGGATTACTATTATTAGGAATACTGCGTTAAAAGCTTGTGGGGAACACACATACCCCAGTTTCCATCTTATATTGATTTCTCAAACTGTTAATCTTCCTTACTGGTTACTCATTGATTTAAATCAATAATCTGTTACTTGTTTACAAAAACCCCCTATTTACTTTTCTCGGAAATAATTTGACTAAAAAAAATATAATTGTGAGTTTAGTTTAAGTCTAAACCATATTCCTCGTGGGATCGACCCCAACCTACATGTTGGGTTCTTTATTTGACAACGATCGCTTATACTTCTTTAGGGAGGTTTAATTTGAGCGTATCAATAACCCATAACATTAGAAGAAACCCTAATTTTACTTGGGGAATTATTCCTCTAAATTGGGGAAATGATGGGGATCCATGGATGAAAGGATTCCATGGATGAATAAACCATCATACCTTAATTACAAAGCCCACAAAGCTTGGAAGATTGAGTACTTGACTTGATCTAGCTTGAACCCTCTTCTTCTTCTTCAACTTTTTATTGAGAGAATTATTTGAGAGAAGAATCCAATTCTTTTGGTGAGTTTGAGAACATGACTTAAATGACTTAATTTAGGGGTCTAAAGTACTTATATAGGTGGTTTAGGCTAGGGTAAAATGACACCACTTAAGTCTAATTAAATTCGGAAAGGACCCTTGTGTCCTCAAATTAGTTGTCCAGTAACCAACCATGAGACCACGTTGACAGGCTGTGGATGGACCAACGGTCCATCTTGGTTAAGCATGGTTTGGTTGAGAGACTTATCATGGCCACCTACGACACCTTCAACCATGGGCCGTGGACCCATCCATGGGGCGTGGGTCCAACTGTGGTTCTGCCTTAGGCAGTGTCTGTGGTGTCCACCTACGGGGCGTGGATCAAACCATTGGCCGTGGGTGGCCCTCGTGGATGACACCTGGGAGTTCTAAAATCCTTTAAGCTTCCCTCTTTCGAATACGGGTTGTTACAAAATATATCCTTATCAATGTTATGCTTTCACCGTTTATTCTATTTCACAAACTCCCACCCGTCGCCTTGATTTTCATGCACCCTTTACACCCACCTTAGCTTACCTATGGACTATGGTTCCTCTTCTTGCCGTTCATATTTTCATCTCCTTCTTTTATCGTAATGCTTACCAAGTACTATTCCTCTTTATCGATTGCTAGGAGTGCTACTATGAACGCCAAAGATCTGTCTCCTAATGTGGATGCAAAGAATCCTAAACAAATCCGCGCTAAATCCAGGTAATCACCTCTCATCATCCATTCATAAAGTGAAGCCTTTCACAATTTATTGGTTGTGTCACCCTCACGCACTTCCCTTGCTTAAATTGATACATTGTATAAACACACAAATATTCTGCATGAGGTGCCTCTTCTTACCTCACATTTTCATCTCCTATTTTTAAAATCCAATGCTTAACTCTAATATTCCTCTTCATCGCCTACCAGGAGTCCTATTATAGACGCAAAAGAACTGCCTCCTGATGTGGCTGCAATGTAACTTAAAGAAATCCACGATCAGTCCAACTAATTAGGTCTTAGCACACAATCATATATTTAAGTGTTTGACCATTTATTGGCTGTCTCACCCTCACACCCTTCAACTTAATTTGGAGTCACCCGTTAAGTTATGCTTTGAATGCTACAATCTCAAAACACCCAAGACTATATCGAATCAAGAAATAAACGCATCCATCCCTTCAAACCTAAACCATCTTATTGAATTTCCACATAATTCCGACATTATGACTTGTACTTCATTATTGTTGGTGACAATTAACATTATTACCTCCAGACGCCCTTCAATGGGCATATGCTCACCTATCAAAACTGCGAATCAACTACTGCGATAAGAACACTCCCACCTGAGGGCCTTCATTCATACCAGAAGCATGGAACCACCAGCAGACGGTTAACAAGCGGAACAATTGCCTTATGTACTGATAGATTTTTGTCTCATGTTTACCTCTTCATTTTGTTATCCTTGTACTAACAATTACCCGGCTGAACCCACCAAGGTGCTCAACATTGAAATTGTTGTCGCAATGTCATTTACTTCAGAACAACTAGCCTCTTATTCTATTTGTATTATGTTACAACTTACATTACAATTGTATCTATCCTTCGGTAGATCTTCTGCCCCTTTAGTAACATGACTTCTTGTGTCCCTTCATTAACATGAATTTAGTGGAACACATTGGGCCAATGGTCATTACCAGTATATACAGAAAAACCTTTTTCAAAGGGAAAAGAATTATCGTGTTCCATTTGATGGTCCTTATAAAGAATGTGGAAGTCCTGTGGCTGTTAATATGCATATTTTATATTATGTGAAGGACTTATGTCCCTTCATTTACATGATTTTACCACAACACACTGGCCCAATTATTGAATCAACTATTAGTTAATACAAAATGCAATGATCACCAGCTATACAATATGTTGTTGAAGTATTTTTTGAGATATCTTTAATTCTCAATACAATGCAAAATTGTGGCGCTGTTACCATTAGACATTTACTTACAATTTGGAAACTTGTGGTGCTGTTACTGTTCTACTTATACTTGACGTGGGCCTTTGAAAGTCCACGTTTGTTCGCCAAACCTTCCAAATTGATTAATACAGTTGAATCTTTTGCGTGCTGCACCAAACTTAATCTACAATACTATTTCCCCTGTTTTATAAACCAGGGACACTGACTATCATACCATAATGCTTTCCCATATTCCCCGAAATTGCAAATTTTATAATACATATGTTCACCAAATTTCCCATAGTTACTAAACTAGAAAATTCCTAACTAAAATATATGGGGACAGTTTAGGCTCCAGTATCTTGTTTTTTCGGCAACTCCTTCTTTGCTGAGCATAGTTTAACAAACTAAGTACTCAAATCCTACTAATAAAATCCAGCTTTTCCTCTATCTTTGCTCCATTTAACGCCTACCACTAAACACATACAGAAAACATTAACATGAGATTGGTGAACGGGATGCATCGAGCTTTTGCATGCATTATATCCTATGTGATCACAAATTTATCTTCACACCATGTCTCTCCATCTTTGCCTTCAATGCTCACACCAAGTTTAGGGTAGTTACTTAACTTTCAGATAGACATCCCGGCCTATTAAACGACAATATGAAATGAAATACTAACACATAGTCAACCTAAAAGTACTCTATTTTACATATGATATGTATATTCATTTTCATTGAGTAAAAATAGTCTACAACATATTAGAGATTCATAAACTAATTAGGTAAACGAGTCGTCTAAAGATCCATTAAATAACAATTTACCGATCAGGCTTAATTAATAAAATAGGCTAAGTGTCAAAATAAAGCATTACCATAAAATTAGATTCCTTGCATAAATAAATGTTATAAAGGCTAAGTACAAAATTGAATGCATAAAAAACTTTACATGGGAAAATCCAATTTATAATAACTTATATGGGCAAATTTGGACTATTAAAATCATATATTGTAAATCTTATAATTAAGCCTAAGTTGTGTAAAAATAGTTTATAAGTTCATTAAAAAACCTGTGTACATTATTATATTAATGAAAAAACTCAAAAAAAAGGTAGCACGTGATTATTAGAGCACTTAGGAGTAATGACAAAATACATATAATTTAATGTTCATCAGGAGTCCTACTAGGTATCAAACAATGTAGAGTTAGATTTAAATCATCCAAGCCACAAACTACAGTCAAATAAGACATCGTAATTCATAACAACTAGTGCGTCTGTTTCAAACGACACTTGCGAAACTGTACGTCTTTTTCAAACTGGTTCCAACCTCTTTTACATTTCCTTAACGGTCTATATAATGGCTTACAACCTCCCTACACCCATTAACGATCACTTGTCTTTGCCTTCCCTAATAAACTCATAATTATTTTTCTACTATCCGCAAATTTCTATCAAATATGACATATTCACTTCTTTCACAATTGGATACTACAAGGGATAACTGGTTGGTTAGGGAACGAGTTTGCAGGATGTGGGAATTTATAAACTACAAGTGAGGCAATGAGATGATAAATCCGGACATGGTACTTATTAACGAAAAGCTAATGCCCAATTCTTTTTAAATATATATGACATTGTTGGTTTGGATTTTTGGAACGCACTTAACAGATGACATCTATTAAGGAACTTTCATACACGCTATAATCTGGAAGAATCAAGTGAGCAAGTTTCGACATAATTTGAGCGAAGGCTCTGTCATTATTATCGGGAACTTTAAAGTTGCTAAAATTATGGGAGAGTACAGACCAGTACAGTCCGATTTGGAAATACCATTCTTGCAGATAACTGCCATCCAAAATCTAGAGGATGATATTGTTCGTATCCCTATAATGATTTTCAGTTTATTCAGCCAAACATGATTCGTTCAAGGGTCAATAACAACAACATCCTATCAGGTATACTTATTTACATCATTTATGTTCCACACAGTCTCGAACTTATGTTCGTAATACTCTCGCTCTTGAGCTTGTAGATGTTGTTAGATGCTTATGTGGAATAGGTGATATAAAGTGTGTTGGTTTGAAGTGGAAGAAACAAGACATGCACATTCTTACAGATCCGTAATCCACTAATCCTATTTAATATTCACTTATATTGATTCACCCCATAGAATAAGCATACAAAATCATTCCCTTATCAATTACATACAGACATACCGATTTACTACTGTACCAAATAATCATATTGATTTTTACACTAATAGATTATATTGGTTATTTAGGGCAGATCGATCTGTCAAAGCAAAAATAACATTGTGGGAGGGTTACGGAGAAGGATTTTATTCCTACTTATTTCCCTAGAGTCCGGACCATATATTGTCATTGTAACGGCAACTACAGTAAAGGAATTCAGAGGTACAACAATTTAAGATCTTAATAGTTATTTGCTTTGTTAACATTTTAAACTCTTCATGACGTTTAATGTGGTTTTATTTTATAATAGGTGAAATTACTTTTGCCTCAACCGTCGCAAGCAAAACACATGTTAATCTTCCAATGGATAACATCAACTCATTGAAAGTAAGCCCATAAACATACAAACCATCTAGAGTTCGAATGAAAGTAACATACCCATGGAGGAAGCAATGTTTGTCAACAGGATCACTGTCTCAGAGTTACTGGATTCAGACTGGAGTTACGATATAAAGGTTAGTGCCTCAATATGTCATCCTACCCTATCAACAATACAAAAAATCAACAGGCCTCCATTTCAAATTCATATGCGTTGTTTATACAAATATCAAAATGTATGGTTATACTGCGGGCTCAGATCACTGAAATAGATACCTTCTTTGATTGGTATTACATATCCTGCAACTTATGCAACAAAAAATTGAACCTACAAAGGGTGTCTACACATGCCTCAATTGTGAAAGAAAGTGTGACTTTCTATTGTTTAAGTAAGGATATATTTAGCAATGTACCACATGCTTACGTTTAAACAAACACTAATTTTAATGTCAAACACAGGTACAAGATACACATTAAGGTGAAAGACAATGGCAGGAAGACTACTTTGGACCTGTTTAATGGGGTGGCAGAAAAATTGCTTGATACTTCTGCTTTCAAGTTGGTGAATCGATTGTACAAAAGTGATATGTAGCTACTGTCACAAATTGAGGCCCTTTGCGGCAAGGAGTTTGTATTCAAACTAAAATTAAGCAAGTACAATTTGAAAGAGGGGCTGGAAAATTATACAGTGACAAAAATGTACCTGCCAGATGAACAATTGGAATTACAACATCAAATCAACAAAGATAAAAAGGTGATGTGACATAGTGTTATTCATATTATAATACCTATTGTATTTATACAGACATCATTCATCTCTGCCCAAGTTGTGGAACATACACCGAGTTTAATAATGAGTATGCATTTTACTCTATAGGTAAAACACAAATTGGAAGATACACCACAACCACATGTCCAGAATGCAGAAGTTCACACACATACGACTCTAAAGAAAATGCTGGCGATGGGGAGGGCACTTCCAGTAGCAACATAAAAGTTTATGCCAGAAAGCTAAAGAAGAGAAGAAAGTTCCTCATAGACAAACGAGATAGTGATGAAGACACCAACAAAAATGTCAATTTAAAGGCTTAGAAACTATTTTATATGATCTGCACCTTACTATTATTACTATATCCAAGTAGTGTGTAATTGAATTGCCAGCGTACTTTACATTTACAAGTCAAACCGTGGCAGATTTTAGAGCAAATGTTGTTGATGTCTGTATTCGTAGGGTATTATGTTACCTCAACTTGAATTTTAATTTGTTCTACTAAATGCAGCTGTATTAAGGTGTGTATATCCGTTTTTTGTATTGTTCCATAATAGGCTAAATAAATGTACAATGTTCAACAAGAGAAACAAAACTTAATGTTGGAGGTTTGAAAACATGATTACTGTACACTCTCAAATTTAATGTTTTGTACTATACAATGTATAGTAAATATATTATTTCGCAATTAACCGTTCAGTATTAAGAAGCCAACTACATTCAAGAACAAAGATTACTCCTAATAAATATGTACAAATTGAAATGACAAGTATGGTAGAGGACCATCTAAATATTAAATCTTGATCAAAGGAGAAATTTTTGATAGCTATCCATGATCTTCATTATGTGAAAATACTAACTTTTCAAATTTATGTTGGAGAAGGTTTCAAACTTTAGTTTTAACAAAAATCTACCTTTTCCCCATTTATAATATTTGGAATTTATGGATATATGATCCCTAACCTTAATGAGGTCATGCAGAAAACATCACTCTGACTTACCAACATACATTATCAGTTGAAAGATGGATAGAATCTGCAAAAAACACACACACTTCCACGTTCTCTTTGTGTGCTGCCCGGTATTTCAGTGGTGCAAATAAAGAATTCTTTAATTAGTTGGAATCTCTATAAAAATAGGTTCTGATAAGTATTACGTGAAACAAAGTACTACAAAACATTACAACTGAAACAAAACAAGGGAAATAAAACTCCAATATATACGCTTGTAGGGGTATAACAACAATAAGTAACAACATTTCGACCAATCAAAAAATAAAAAGACAAACAGAAATATATCCTAAAGATGGAATATTAAGTAATATGGCAGATCCCATTTATTAATAATATAAAATATGATCAATACGCCACTTTTAGGGGCATAATTACATTCAATTCAAATAAGAAGCCAAACGATGTGTCCTTTCGCTGGCTTAGTACATGCCTTTTCAATTTTGAAAATGATCACAACTAACACTTACACACTACAACGTCTATTACTATTTGAAATCAAACTATTGTAACGACACCAAAAACATACCACCCATGTAACGACCCAAAAAACTAGTAAGTGAAACTAAAGCCTAACGAGTTTGTTTTTTGAGTTGTTGTGGGGTTTTGAAGTTGTAGAATGTCTTTCCGAGTTTAGATTGAGGGGTGTAGGGATTAAATGTCAAGGTACGACCCCCCAAGGACCAACCAAGGGTCCTTGTGGGGGGACACTAAAGCCTAACCCCAAGGCTGCCCCAACTAGCCAAAGTTGCCAAAATATTTGGGAGCAACGGATGGGACCTACGCCCCGTATGTCCATCCATGCCCCTTGGATGGCTTCCGTGCGTCAAGGCCCCAAAAGGTGACCCTCATACACAAACCACATACCTGCAGGATGGGGAGTCACCCTACCTACGGTCCGTAGGTCTAGGGTCGTGAGTCACCACTGGTTTGCTGTCAAGTTTCAGCCAAGTGGAGGGGCAACTTAGTAAATTCATAATTAATTAGTTAGGGGTTGGGACGGTTATTATTGATTTATTAAAGTATTTTAAGGGTTTTAAAGGTATTAAACACCTTTTTCAATTCATTATTTCAAAATACAAAATAGAAACCTCCCACCCTCCCAAAATATTCTCTCTCTAGAAACCACCATTGGAGAAGGAGTCAAGCTTTGAAGCTCAAGATCTCACATTTCACTCTCAATTTTTGTGGAGTTTCTTCCATAAAGATATGGTAATCTTCATTCTTGATTAAGTTTCATTCAAGGAGCCCTATCAAAAGATGATTTCAAATTCCCAAAATTCCCCCAAAACCTAGGGTTTTCAATCTATGCATGGGTTCAATTCCAAAACATTTTCAAAGGTTTATATATGATGAATTATGGATGGATTGTTGAATTAGTGATAAATTTTCTCTATGAACCAATGTTTTCCCCAAAATCCTAAGTTGTGAATTGTGATTGGGAATTGATTGATCATGAAAGTATGTTGAATTGTTTATGTCTTTATTGAATCAGTTATTGAATTATGTTAATTACCTTATCTAATGTAGTATTCGAGATGTTTGGGTTGAGATTGATTCATAGCTTTGAAGGGCAATTTCATAAAGGATTATGTATGATTATGATGTGAAGTATATGTGTGTAATCTCAATGAAAGTATTATGATCATATTTAGAATGAAATTGTGTTATAATTGAAAGCTTATTCTCAATTAACACTTATGAATGATGATGAGAGAATGTGAAGGGTTTCTTCAATGTAATGTTGTATCTGAATTGGTAGGCTTAGGCTTCCTCTTCTTGTATACATGAAAGTAATGTGGTTATGACTATAATGCAATGGTGTTGTTGTTGAAAGGTTATTCTCACACACACACTCATGACTGAGGAATGAATGAAGTTTCTATGATTATGTTAATGATGATGTGTTGATTGAAAGACTATTCTCAATTGTACACTAACGAATGATAATGACATGTTGTGAAAGGAATTTCTCACATTATGGGGATTCTTAGTTGAAAGGATATTCTCATCTTTGGATCTATGAGCTATCTAATGAATGAATGTTGAGTTTGAGATGGAAATTCATCCATGAGTTAAGGCGGGGTATCTAGTAGCAATCTCCCATAACAATGAACTAAAGTGATGAATGTCAAGTACTCCGTGTAGAATAATGCTAAGCATCGAGAGGATATGGATTGAGATGGATGCTCATCCGTGAGTTGAGGTGGGGTGTCTAGTAACAATCTCTTGAGATGGATGCTCATCCGTGAGTTGAGGCGGGGTATCTGGTAGAAATATCCCTATACCATAACTATGTTCCCACATAGGTTTATAGCTAGTGGATCCACCTAAGCTAAATGTTAACGGTCCTACCTTAGGCAAGTAGGAATCCCTTATTCTCTGAGGGTGACACCGGGATTCCCTGAATTACTCACACGGTCTATGTCGGTTAAGGCTTACCCACACAAATAATGTTAATGAACTATGGCTTCTCAAGAATGCACTACTTAGTGTGGGTGGTAGTATGGGATGCCATGCATGCATTGCACAAGTAGGCTTTGAGAGTAGTCATGGTGTGTTCCTTTATGCTATAATATTTTATGATCAAGGATATGAGTTAGGTACTATGGTTACTCAAGGAGTTCTATGAAGTGTGGGTGGTAGTATGGGATGCCATAGATGCATTGCACGAGTAGGCTTTGATAGGGCTATGGTTTGCTTCTCAATGTCATAATGTTAAATGAAATGAATGAGCTTATGATGATGCTAATGAGAATTATGATTTAATGTCTAATGAAAATAATGTTCTTTTAATGATGCTAGTAAGACTGTTGACTTAAATGCTTAATGTAATGGCGTAAGCTTTACTTGGATTGAATTATGAGTTACTTTCCTTATCATGACTTATGAAATGTTTATGTTCCTTATGTATGAGTATTGTTTAAAGATGAAAAGAGGGAATGGTAAGTTGACTTTTGGTGGCCTTAATGTGGTACTTAGTGTGGATGGTGGTATGGGATGCTATTCATACATTACACAAAGTATAGCTTGGGGATACTTAAGGTGAACGCATAATGTAAAATAGCTTATATGTTGATTATGTTCCAATGTGATGAAATGGCTTATATTATGATTATGTTCTACTGTGATGAAATGGCTTATATGCTGCCGTGTATCTTATGTCTTTTGCTAAAGTTCATGATATTTCTCAAAATTGGCATATGCATGGTTTTCAACCAAAATGTCCTTTTAAGCATGGTTTTTTCGTGGCTATCATACTTAGTACATTAAATGTGCTAACACATATTTCTCCATTTTTACCAAAGTGTAGGGTTTGGAGATTTGATGTTCTATTCTCGGAAGATAGGTTCCTAAGGAGCATGGAGTTGAAGATTTGGTGAGCCATCATAGTTTCGAGGACGAACCCACTATTTCCCTTTATGTCTTTTACTTTATGTTTAGAGCTTTTGTATGGGCTAAGTCCCGAAGTTTATTCAAAGTGTTACAGATGGTTTGAGACAAAGTATAGAAAGACTTCCGCATGCTTTTATGAAAATGACTTCGATTGTAAAGAAAAAATTTAAATTTCGCACTATTTTCCTATGCTCTTATGTTCATGAATGGTATGACGTTTGTATGAGACTTTTCGGAGTCTTGTACGCTTTGTCACTTTTTGGGTGTAGGCTCGGGTCGTGACAAACATGGTATCAGAGCACAAGATTTTGGGATGGTTTTAGGATGTCTCAAACCACATCTAGTAGAGTCTTGTTCATAGTGTGAAGCGCCACATTTATGAATAGGAGGCTATTGGATGTTAGGGAAATCTCACTGCTTCATTCTTCAAGTCGTGCCGTAGAGTTTAACTTTATAAGGTTTCTCTATTATTCCTTATCTGATGGTCTTTAGGGTATGACCACTTGAAAGGCTTATGTTACAAGGATCGAGGGAGAAAAAGGTTGGTTGTGATGCCAATTATGTCTATGTGACTCGATAGATTTGAGATGATAGATTGTGATGTTGTCTTTATTATGAATGGGTTGCTTTATGGTTATGTTTAGTTGATGTTAGAACCCGAATTAGTCATGATGAGTTTTGATGTATGTTGAAAGAGTTGATGAATAAGGTGTTTTAGAAATGCGTAGATGTGTTGGGAAAATAAACTCCTCTAAGAAAGGTATAAGTGTAATTCACCTTGGTTTAGAATCATCTTGGGTGATGAGTGTGAAGGTTTAGTGATGACTTGCTCCGACCTTAAAATTGAAAAAAGTGATGTTGTAAAGAGTTTATATAGGCTTGCTCCTAAGGGGGAGATAATGTGCTTAGATAGAAAGGTCGTTGGGTGTTTTGATGTTCATGAGTTAGGTTTGCTTGAAATTCTCGCATTAAAATGTGAAGTGAGTTTGAGGAGTTTAGACCCGGTTTGCTAGACTCATATGAGACCTTGAGTGGTGTTGGTAAGGTTGTTTGTGAGCAAGAGTTGCTTAATGAGGACCTTCATAATTTAGAAGTACCGGTTGGGATCTTAGAACGACAAGTTAAGAAATAAAAGAGCAAGGAAGTTGTTTCCATATAAATATTGAGGAGTAGTATTTTAGTAAGAGTTATAGTTTAGGGTGCTACTTGGGATAGGTCGAGGGCCAATGAGAAGTCCCGATATCCTCATTCTCTTTCTTTCTATTCCTATTCAAGCCTAAGACAAAGAATTCTTATTTTTTTTTGGATTGTTTCATGTTTTTGAGTCATGTGTGATATTGCGTTTCCATAGTCTCCTTATGTTAGGCATGTTCTTGATGAATTTATGTTTAAATGAGAAAGTGAGTTTTTATGGATTATGTACCCTCATGTTGATGTGCATTTAGTATGAGTTGTCTATATGCTTCATGAGGTGAATTGTTGAACATGCCTAAATACGCTTTTGAGAGTAATTGCATAATGTGCTTAATGATGTTATGATGAGCATGATTTGAGTTGGAGAAGGTAATTCCTCCAATGAAATTAGAAATGTTGAAGTTTTCATGCATAATGAGTTTGTAGATGTAGTTCCTACTTTCTTGTGTTGCATGGAGTATGTTTGAAGTGGAGTTGATGTTTCCTCCCAGTTTTGTGCATTGTTTATGATGTTTCATGCATGATGGGCTGCGAGTCTTGAGTCTTTATTTCCCTAAAATGTTTAAAGTGTCATACGAGGACGAATGTTCCTAAGGGGGAGATAATGTAATGACCCGGAAAACTAGTAAGTGAAAGTAGAGCCTAACGAGTTTGTTTCTGAGTTGGTGTGGGGTTTTGAAGTTGTAGAATGTCTTTCGGAGTTTAGATTGTGGGGTTTAGGGGTTAAACATCAAGGTACGACCCCAAAGACCAACTAAGGGTCCTTGAAGAGGGACCCTAAAGTGTAACCCCAAGGCTGCCCCAACTAGGCAAAGTTTCCAAAAATTTTGAGAGTTACGGATGGGTCCTACGCCTCGTAGGTCCATCCACACCCCTTGGATGTATTCCGTCGGTCAAGGCCCAAAATGGTGACCCTCAGACCAAAACCACGGACTTGCAGGATGAGCGTCACCCCACATACGGTCTGTAGCTCTAGGTCGTGACTCACCACTGGTTTGCTGTCAAGTTTCGGCCTAGTGGAGGGGCAACTTAGTAAATTCATAATTAATTAGTTAGGGGTTGGGGATGGTTATTATTGATTTATTAAAGTATTTTAAGGCTTTTAGAGGTATTAAACACATTTTTCAATTCATTATTTCAAAACACAAAATAGAAACCTCCCACCCTCTCCAAATATTCTCTCTCTAGTAACCACCATTGGAGAAGAAGGAGTCAATCTTTGAAGCTCAAGATATCACATTTCACTCTCAATTTCCGTGTAGTTTCTTCCATAAAGGTATGGTAGTCTTCATCCCTGATTAAGTTTCATTCAAGGAGCCGTATCAATAGATGATTTCAAGTTTCCAAAATCCCCCCAAAACCTAAGGTTTTCAATCTATGCATGTGTTCAATTCCAAATCATTTTCAAAGGTTTATATATGATGAATTATGAATGTATTGTTGAATTAATGATGAATTATGGTGAATTTCCTCTATGAACCCATGTTTTCTCCAAAATCCTAAGTTGTGAATTGTGATTGGGAATAGATTGATCATGAAGTATGTTGAATTGTTTATGTCTTTATTGAATTTGTTTTTGAATCATGTTAATTCCCTTATCTAATATAGTTTTCCAGATGTTTGGGTTGAGATTGATTCATAGCCTTGAAGGGCAATTTCGTGAAGGATTATGTATGACTATGATGTGAAGTATATGTGTGTGATCTCAATGAAAGTATTATGATCATGTTTAGAATGAAATTGTGTTATTATTGAAAGCTTATTCTCAATTAACACTTATGAATGATGACGATAGAACGTGAAGGATTTATTCAACGTAATGTTGTATCTTGAATTGGTAGGCTTAGGCATTCTCTTCTTGTATAAATGAATGTAATGTGGATATGACTATAATGCAATAGTAGTGTTGTTGAAAGGTTATTCCCACACACACACTCATGAATGAAGAATGAATGAAGTTTCTATGATTATGTGTTGATTCAAAGGCTATACTCAATTGTACACTAACAAATGATAATGACATCTTGTGAAAGGACTTTCTCACAATATGGGGATTCTTAGTTGAAAGGCTATTCTCATCTTTGAATCTATGAGCTATCAATGAATGAATGCTGAGTTTGAGATGGATACTCATCCATGAGTTGAGGCGGGGTATCTTGTAGCAATCTCTTATCCCATAACAATGAACTAAAGTAATGAATGTCAAGTACTCCGTGGGGAATAATGCTAAGCCCCGAGAGGATATGGATTGAGATGGATGCTCATTCGTGAGTTGAGGCGGGGTATCTAGTAACAATCTCTTGAGATGGATGCTCATCCGTGAGTTGAGGTGGGGTATCTAGTAGCAATCTCCCTATCCCATAACTATGTGCCCATATAAGGTTATAGCTAGTGGATCCACCTAAGCTAAATGTTAACGGTCCTACCTTAGGCAAGTAGGAATCCCTTATCCGGTGAGGGTTACACCGGGATTCCATGAATTGCTCACATGGTCTATGTCGGTTAAGGCTTACCCCCACAAACAATGTTAATGAACTATGGCTTCTCAAGAATTCACTACTTAGTGTGGGTGGTAGTATGGGATGCCATCCATGCATTGCGCAAGTAGGCTTTGAGAGTAGTCATGGTGTGTTACTTTATGTTATAATGTTTTATGATCAATGATATGAGTTAGGTACTATGGCTACTCTAGGAGTTCTATGAAGTGTGGGAGGATCGACGAAGCTGAGAGCGGGATCCAGAATTTTAGGAAGCGACTGGAAGGGAAGCAACTGGGCTAGACTGCTGATCTTCTGGAGTAGCCTGACCCTGGGAAAGAGGCTGTAATCGCCGCCGAGAATAAACGTGGTAGTATGGGATGACATCCATGCATTGCACGAGTAGGCTTTGAGAGGGCTATGGTATGCTTCTCAATGTCATAATGTTAAATGAAATGAATGAGCTTATGATGATGCTAATGAGAATGATGATTTAATGTCTAATGAAAAGAATGTGCTTATAATGATGCTTGTAAGAATGTTGACTTAAATGATTAATGTAATGATGTATGATTTACTTGGATTGAATTATGAGTTACTTTCCTTATCATGACTTATGAAATGTTTATGTTCCTTATGTGTGAGTATTGTTTAAAGATGAAAAGGGGGAATGGTAAGTTCACTTATGGTGGCCTTAATGTGGTGCTTAGTGTGGATGGTGGTGTGGGACGCTATTCATACATTGCACAAAGTATAGCTTGGGGTTACTTAAGGTGAAAGCTTAATGTGATGAAATAGCTTATATGTTGATTATGTTCTAATGTAATGAAATGGCTTATATGTTGATTATGTTCTAATGTGATTAAATGGCTTATATGTTGATAATACGTGTACCTTATGCCTTTTGCTAAAGTTCATGATATTTCTCAAAATTGACATATGCATGGTTTTCAACCAAAATTCCCTTTTTAAGCATTATTTTTGCGTGGCTATAATACTTAGTACATTAGCAAAAGGCTTAAGGTAGGTTCCTAAGGAGCATGAAGTTGAAGATTTTGTGAGTCCTCATAGTTTCGAGGACGAACCCAGTATTTCCCTCTATGTCTTTTACTTTATGTTTAGAGCTTTTGTACGGGATAAGTCCCAAAGTTTATTCAAACTGTTGTAGATGGTTTGAGACAAAGTATAGAAAGACTTCAGTTTGCTTTTATGAAAATGACTTCGATTGTATAGAAAAGTTTTCAATTTCGCACTATTTTCCTATGCTTTATGTTCATGAATGCTATGAGGATTGTATGAGACTTTTTGGAGTCTTGTACACCGTGTCACTTTCGGGGTGTAGGCTTGGGTCGTGACAACCCAGAATCCCAACTCTGTTTCCATTAGTCCAAAAACTTTGTCACCTTCTAAGAATACAAGTGTAGCACACACATAAGTCAATACTAGTGACATTGGCCTAAACAAAACTTTCAGACATGAATAATAGATTTGATATCATGAATTGTTAACACAGTTTTTGCCCCAACAAATATACCCACCGATATTAGGAAACTGCAACAACTTCTACCTCTATTAGCAATAAAAGACAGGATGTTGAAACGGACAATAAATAGTTATACATTATCAGTGAATAACACTCGGAGGAAAGACAAAATTGTCATTATTTGTCATGCCCCGAAGCTACCCACCAAGACGCGGACACGGGACTTAGGATCACGAGTGACCCAAGCTAACCCTGCTGACATATCATAAGCATACTAAATATACTGAAGTAAGAAAAGACTGTGCGAAAACTAAATCATAAGATAAACTAAAATGAAATGATGGGGAATACCCATAACTATTTGAATATAAAAAAATACTGAGAGTTTAACAACAACTGAAAGGTCAAACTCAAGTACTAAAGCTAAAACTAACTATGTCTGAAATAAGCCTCTAGCTGACTAGAAGTGTTGGGACATGCCCTAGCTAAATCTAGCAAATACTGAAACTACGACTAAAAACAAAGGAAACATGTCTATCATCTCCGAAGAATGAGGACTCACCACTTATGCTGATGAACTGAAGATCGGGAACCGATCTATGCGTGATCTGAAAGTTGAGGACCTGAACCTCCATCACAAGAAGATGTAGCGCACAGTATGCGTTAGTACTTGAAAGGTACTGAGCATGCCAGATAGAATTAAGCTGAACAATAAACATAACTGAACCAAAGCATATATCTGAGAAATGATAAGAGATAAGCATGATACTATACTGAGAATACTGAACATGAACTAACTGAATGCAATGACCAAGTTTTTAACATGCTGAGACTGAATACTATAACTGATAACATGGTCAGTGCAATAGAATCTGACTATAAGGGAGCTACTAATAACTGACATAAAACCACATGATCTAAATGTGGAGTCTGATGTATACACCCCATCGAGAGAACCCTACATACCTTGCCAGAGGATAGAGGCATGACTGGCGTGATCACTAAAATGTAATGCCCACAGAGGGGACTTATAAACCTAAGGGGGCACGTAGTTATGGGACTTGAGAGTGACTAGCCCTAGTCCACTCGGTATTAAGCTACTCCCAATTGATTATGTAATTAACAATATTATGACTGAAATGTGAAGTAATGGATAACTCAATTACTGACATGCAAACTCTGAGAATGTAACAATTATAACTGATCATGTAACATTCGTAAACTGAAACATGTATATCTGAAATAACTGACCTAACATGTGTAATTCATGAACTAAAAGAACTACATAGCTAAGGTTCTGAATTTATGAAAGAATCTACACAAAACGATAGTAAATTCATGACAATTTGAATTTGATCATTTTAACAACTAAAACCCAATAATTTCTAACATTCAAGAAACCCTAAGATTAGATAGTATTAATGGAATCAAGATTCTGACTGAAATCTAGGGACCTAATGGGTGAAAGGAACCCACTAGTGAAATCCCACATACTTGGTGAAGAATTCCACGGAGAAATCTTTTGATTTCGGGGCTGGAACTGACGAAAACTCATTGCATTCTTGAACTAGGGCTGCTTGACTTTCTCTCTGATTTTTGCTCTAAGTTTCGCTTGATTTTGGTGAATAATTGATAAGGGTAAGTTCTAATTAGTTTACTAGGCTAAAGCTGACCGAAACTACGTAGTTTAGGGATCAAACGACGTTGTTTAGGGGTCCAACGCATAAGGAAAAGACCAAACGACCCCTGACTTAAAAGCTATTGGGGCCACCGATGGACCAGACCGATGGACCGTGGCAAGACCGACGGTCCGTGCTGGTCAACTATCGTTCACGACTGGAAGTTGGAAACTGGGGATCTGACCTACGACCCTGGACCACAGACCGTGGTCTGACCTACGGTCCCGGCATAGGTTGACCCTTAGACGAAATTTCTGGGGGGGTTCTGGGGAAAGGTTGCAGATGGTGAACCAAGGACCACCAGGATAGACCGTGGGTCACCCTACGGTCCGTGGGTGGTGCCCGTCGGTGCCACCTGCAATTTCTGAAATCTGCATTTTGGTAGTTCTAGCATACGAGGTGTTACACTATCAAAAAATGCCGAGGAAAGTATGGACGACTAAAGCCGAAACTCACATTACGTCAGAGGCAATACAAAGGACAACCACTGATTTAGCACATTACATCAAAAACTTGGCAACGATGGTGAACCTATCAAATATTCATACCATAGAAATGCATCAACAAATATAGGGTAAAATGCTATTCACCTATATATCCATCGAAGAACCACAAACACCTTCAACTACTTATACTAACATATAGCGACATTGCAACCCTAAATCTACCCTCAGAAAAAGAGTAAAAAAATGTCCAAAATCATCACAGACTGTGACACATTTGCCGCTACTATGCTTCCCAATTGATTTACGTTACGTGAAAATCTAGATGCCTAATTACCTACACCCATAAACAACATAATATGGTTGATGCATGATAAATGAAACAATCAATTGACTAACACGCAACATATCATATGCATGATACTTATTAACAACGTTTTCCAAACCTTTTCTCAAGACAACAATGTAACCAATCTGGTGATTCAGTTATGGAGGAATGTGCAGATGTCGTAGTGTCAATGCATACACACAGAAGTGGTAGTAGACAAACCATTAGACACAATACAAGTATATCTCGAACTCTTTCAACAACATACATAATTATACCTTATATTGGTAAAACATGTTTGTCATTTGTTTATACAATACTTATATTGTTTCCCACCAAACTTTTGTGGAAGTTGAATATACGACAACATGGAATTTGAGCCCTCCAACCTACACCTGTCAATATTGAAGGGCCATTCTATGGTACGAGGAACGGACAGACAAAACTAAAAAGCCACAACAATCCAAATTTGCAATTTGTTGTATGGAAGGACGTGTTCATCTACCATTACTGAGTCAACCACCACCCTACCTCAAATACATCTTGGGCACAAAATCGGGAAACTAAGTATCAACTACATGAAAATTATTAGGGTATATAACTCGATGTTTGCGTTTACATCCACGGGAGGCCGAGCTGACAGATCAATCAATCGTTCAAAGGGTCCTTATGTATTCCGAATAAGTGGTCAAAATTACCATCACATTGGCTCCCTATTACAAGAAATTGGAAAGTGGCCACAAGTTGCACAACTCTATATATATGATACGAATAATGAGATAGGGAATAGAATAAAAAATCTGATGCATGAAGAAGTTGAAACATAAATTGTAAAGGGAATATCGTAAATGCTTGACGAGGATAATGTTTTGGTCAAATCATTTCGTTTGTCAAGGAATAGATATAGAGAAGAACCACAAATAGAGTTTCAGATGCGCCTCATATCTGAAAGTACCAAAGGTGGCAGATAATACAACATACCAACCGCTTCAGAAGTAGCTGGACTAATCATTGGTGAACTTACAGATGCAAACTTCCAGCTAGACATCATTGTGGAACACCGTAAGAATGGACTGTAAAGGATCACAAATTTACACCCAACTTTCATGTCTATGACTTACCCATTGATACATCCATATGGAAAATATGGCTATAGGCTTGGAGTACATTTGGTTTCATAAAGACAGAAAACTTTCACGCGTGAAAACTTGACAATGAGACAATTTTATGGCTACCACATACAACAACGCCTTAATGAGGCCCACACTCTACTACAAGGTGGCAGGCTGTTGCAACAATACATTGTGGATGGGTTCATGGCAATTTAAGAAGAAAGATTTAGGTACATCCGGAATAATCAAACAAAACTTAGGTCTGATCTTTTTGGTGGCTTGATGGATACAATTGTACGTGGAGATTCATATTTCTCAATGGTGGGACAAATTATTATACTCCCTTCATCGCACACGGGGGGATCTCTTTACCTAGCACTGAATTATCAAGATGATATGGCCATATGCAGGTGGGCTGGATACTTAGATTTGTTCCTGACATTCATTTGCAACCCAAAGTGGCCCGAAATAAATGCAATGTTGCGCCTAATTAACCAAGAAGGTGATGGTAGCCGGGTGGACATCATATGTAGAGTTTTCCATATCAAATTGTGCCAACTAATGCAGCATATTAAAAAGGATAATCGTTTCAGGAAAGTGATTGCGTGTAAGAACTGCAAAATATATACTCTTCAAAACCCTGCAACTGAATCACTCTTTATGCAATCTCTGTGATTTTATATTAGAATATAGTTGCATACATATGTGAGAACAAAGACAAAGAACATTGTCACAAAATCAAAACCATATGTGCAACCAACCTAAACAAAACACCTAGGATGGTTAATTAGTAGGAATTGCATCAGCATGAATACATGATATGAACTTAGATTTATAATGTACAAAAAACCATATCAGAGGGTCTGGGGAATAGATCAGTCACAACTAAGCTATTACATCATACCTCTATAAATTAGTACATACCTCATGTCTAGCTACTATAATTCATGCTTATTTTTAATATTATGCAACCAATTCAAGGCACCCAACATACTAATCAGGTCCTTATACACATCTTATTGGAGGTATATATACAATTGAGTTCCAAAAAGAAGGCTTGCCACATGCACATATACTTCTATTCCTTCATGAATCATTAAAAAATCCCACACCAGATCATATTGACAGACTAATATTAGCTGAAATACCAGATTTTCAACACGATCCAGATGGGTAGAATGCAGTCAAGAACTATATGATGCACGGACCTTGCAGAGACCTAAATCCTAGTTTCCCATGTATGAAACAAGGGAAGTGCACAAAGAATTTCTCAAAGAAATACAATGATAGAATAAATTTTGATTTTGATTTTGATGGATTCCCTATTTATATGAGATGGAACACCGGTATTGAGGTCAAGAAATATGGGGTAAGCTTAGATAACAAATATGTTGTACCATACAACAGGGAGCTGCTTGTCCAGTTTGATCCACATATAAATGTTGAGGTCTATAATTATTCAAGGTCGATGAAGTACCTATTCAAATATGTTCATAAAGGGTCAGATAGAGTGACAACAATAATAGAATCAAATGGGACAACAACTAAAAATGATGAGATAAAAAAGTATCTAGATTGTAGATACATATCGGCTACAAAAGCTTGCTGGAGGATCTTTAAATTTGATATACATCACAGACAACCGACAGTTGAGCGCTTACCTTTCCATTTACAAGGACAAAACACCATAATAGTTGAAGAATCAAGGAGGGCTGAAAGCGTACTGAGCAGACCTGATATTGAGAAAACAAAATTTACGGAATGGCTTGAGGCTAACAAGCAATACTCTAATGCGAGAGAGCTGACATATTCAGAATTTCCAACACGTTGGGTCTGGAATGGAAGAGACAAAAAGTGGACCAGGAGGAAGAAGGGGCATGCAATTGGTAGAATATACTTTGCACACCCGGCAAATGGAGAACGGTTTTATATGTGTATGTTGCTGAATTTTATGAAAGGTTGCACTTCCTTTGAAAGCATCGGAAGAATCAATGAAGTCAATCATAAAACTTATAGAGAGGCCTATTACACATTAGGTTGATTAAATGATGACAAAGAGTGGGATGACTGCTTGTCCGAGGCGGCCCAGTGGGCTACTGGAAATGAGTTGAGGCAACTTTTTGTAACTATAGTTATGAACTGTCCCATCTCTGATTGCCGCAAACTATGGAAGAATAACTATGAAATATTATCTGAAGATATCACATCGATGCAGAGAAAGAGATTATGATTGAATGATTTACAACTAAATACAAAGCAAATTGAATCGTATACACTCTTTGAGATTGAAAGCATCCTTCTAAAGATGGGTAGAAGTTTGAATGATATAGAAGGTATGCCACTTCCAAATTCTACACTAATGCGGAATGTACGTAATCGCCTAATAAATGAAGAGCTAGACTATGACAAAGAGAAGCTCAAAATACTACACAATGAATCCATCACTCTCTTAAATTGTTGGCAACGATCGGCATATGAAGCAATAATATCATCAGTTGATAATAAAGAAGGCAAATTATTTTTTATACACGACCATGGTGGTATGGGAAAGACATTTTTGTGGAATACAATTATTTCGAGGATCAGATCACAATAAAAAATAGTTCTCCCTGTTGCTACTTCATGTATAGTAGCTTTATTATTACCAAATGGTAGGACTGCTCATTCACGTTTTCATATTCCTCTAGATGTCACTCTAGAGTCAACATGTGAAATAAAACAAGGCAGCCAATTAGCGGAACTTCTTAAAATGAATGCTTTGATATCGGGGATGAAGCACCAATGGAAAATAAATTATGTTTTGAATCATTGGACAAGACTTTGAGGGATATTATCCAAGATAGGTATGAAAATAGCGCAGACAAACCTTTTGGGGGCGTAACTTTCGTATGTGGTGGTGATTTCCATCATATATTGATAGTTATTCCAAAAGGGAACCAAATATGATATTGTTGATCCATCGTTAAACTATTCGCACTTGTGGCCCTACTTCTCTATTTATGAATTGAAGGAAAATATGCGACTTAGCCGTGGAAAAGTAAGGGGTTGTGAAGCAGACAAAATATCAAGTTTGGAGAAATGCCTTATACTGATTGGAGATGGATCCGTTTATGCAAACAATAAGAAGGACCACATCTATGGGACGCCTGATGTATATGTTGAACCATCACATAATCAGATAGAATCCATTGTAAAGGCAGTGTATCCGTCCCTATTACAGAAGTATAACGACCCATCGTACTTGAAAGAAAAAGCCATACTCACACCAAAAAATGAAATGGTTCATGAGCTGAATGACAAAATTATGAAAATGATACCAAGGGAAGGAAGAACTTATCATAGCTCGGACAATGTTTGCAAAGCAAGTGTGAATACTAATGAGGAGGATATATTGTACCCAACTGAATTCCTAAACAACTTAGGATTCCCAGGCATCCCTAACCATGAAATACAATTGAAAGTAGGATGCTCTCTTATGATTATTAGAAATCTAAATCAAACTAAAGGACTCTGCAATGGTACCAGATTAATAATAATGCATCTTGGCATTTGATCAGTTAATGCTAACATTATCTCTGGTAAGAACCCTGGATCAAGAGTCACAATACCAAGAATTATCGTGTCTCCAAACGAATCAAAGTGGCCATTCAAGTTAAACATACGCCAACTTCCTTTAGCACCCTATTATGCTATGACCATCAATAAGATCCAGGGACAAACTCTTGAAAGAGTTGGATTGTATCTTTCAAAACAAGTATTCACCCATGGACAATTATATGTCGTAGTATCATGTGTAACAACAACAACAAGATTGACAATCCTCAACACGGATGAGGACACGAAAGACCAGAAATACATACAAAATATTATTTACAAGGAAATCTTTCAGAATGTATGCGCAAGAATAGTACAAAAAGATGAGGTATTTTTTAACAATTAACCATTCACTATCGCGATTATAAATTATCCGAACAATAAATAGTACCATAACTAACTTTTATTTATCACTGTTGTCCAGAAAACTGCCCGTACAAATGAGGATTTGTGATGGAGATGCAATGTGAATGCCTCAGCCCATAACTACAGGTCAACCTCTATAGACCATAGCGAATCTAGCAAATTTGTAAGCACTTACTAATACAACCATTGCAGGTGAGTAGCTTAAGCAATTTATATCTACATAACAAATGCTCATTACTGACAAAAGTGAATGTTCATAGGAAAATAAAATGAAGATGGTATGCAAAACACATGGACAAATACCTGAAGTAACCTAAGGCAACTTTGAGGGTCGCAACCAGATTACTCTTTCAGGGTATGGAGTAGGGGGGGAAATTCTACCACATAGGTGCCAAATCATAATTCAACACTTCCATCCAACCGTAACCAATAGAAGATCAACCAACAGGGCTAGATATTGTATTTGGTATTACAGTATATAGTCCTTATGAGGACACCTATGATAGAGAAGCTTTGTGTAGCCCGCTTTACGAGGAAAAAAATAATGGTATAGAATGTGGAGTTAACTATTACTTCTTCTGCCACAAATCATTGTCGATACTATTTGTAGCTCACTATTACGTGACTAATGTACTATCATATAATAGGCAATATTTTGATCTACGATTTGCATACATAAGGGCCTATTTACATAGACACACATCCTATATAGGTTTGTATTTTGTTAGTGACTTACATCCGATTCACATTTCCCATCACTGCAATATGTTACTTCTTAGACTAGCTGCACATGATTTTATACAATTCTCTTAACCTATAATGTCACCGTCATTAAAGGATTAAATTGATAACAAGGAAGATGTCTTCACCTCTATCATATAAATATTTTCCATATTTATTACCGTCATGTATTAGATCCATGGATTTAAACTTTTTCCTCCTGCGATAAAAGGCCACCCACCATTGAAACATCCAGTTGGTATATAGTACTGGAAAATAATGATATGCTTAAAAACATACTATGACTTAGAAATAGATTTACAATATAATTACCAATGATGTGCGGACAATTGTATAAGCAATTATATTTAAGACAACCAAGTTTACTCAAACATTATAATGCGTTCATAAATGGAGTGATTGACGGGCAAACATGGACTTCCATTAGCCCACGTCAGTGAAAAGTTGAATGATGACACACTTCACCACACTTCCGACAGATGTACATATAAACAATGTTGCTTCTTCAACAGAATTAGTAACCGATTACGGGGCAATAAGAAGTAAATATTACATAATTGTATAATTGGGGTACATACACTCGTGCACGAAGCGCATGTAGTTTCCTTAGTATATACATAAAAGAGAACCCTAGGCCCTCTTACGTGGCGCCACCACAGACCAAGAATCCCTTTTAATTTATTTATTTCCAAAACTAGCCTTCCCCTTTCATGAAAGGTTGTGACTTTTATGAAAATTTGTGACTTTTATGAAGAGTTGTGACTTTTATGAAGAGTTGTGACTTTTATGAAAGGTTGTGACGTTTATGAAATGTTGTGACCTTTCCGAAGGGTTGTGACTTTTCTAAAGAATTGTGACCTTTCTGATAAGGCACAATAAACATTTGTTCACACTACCCTTTGTTGTTTATAAATAGAGGGATTTCCTCTCATTTTAAAACAACAAAAATCTGAACTTCTTCTTCTGCACAATTAAATATTCGTGTACTTTGCTCCTATTGAGTGGCTTACTGGCACCATTATTTTTGTATCAATACGTTGGTGAATAAAATTATTCCATCCTAAGAGAATCTAATTCTTTAAATCTCATTATTAGAGGGGAATAATTTTCTTAAGGGGACACTGTGCATTCAGTGGACTCAATTTTTTCCTTTCTATTTCATTCTATTTTTACATATCCTGATATATTTTTTACAGTCATTAATTTATGTTTATGATGTTAATTGTTATTTTTGAGTACATGTTTTAAACTCTGTTGTTTATGTTTCTGCAAAGTTATTGTCTCCAGTTATACTGAACATATACACATAATAGGTATATTCATTGTGCAGAAAATAATTATTGTACTTAGTTCTAAGAATTCATGTTTTGATATTCTATATAAAATTCTATAACTTAAAAGTACTATATATAAGCTTACATATTATCTATTTTAACATAGATATGAAGTTTCTCACTTATCAATTGAAGAAAATTATTATGAAAGTTCAAAAGTTATAATTGCTTTCATGTTCAAGCGTAATTTATTTTTTTGAATCTGTTAACAATTTTTTGAATTTTTCCCTGAGACATATATCACAATTGTATAATCTATGCAACTTAAATGTGTTCTTTTTCTTACGAAATGCCTTTGTATATATATTCATATTTTCTTCTTTATTTTCCTTTTAATGTTGATGAAAGAACAAATGATTTATTATTTCATGAATAACTCATTCATTAGAGGTTCTTGAGTTATTTGACAATGACAAATAATCAAATTCATGTTGGAATATTACTAATATTTTTTTAAGAACCTATATTTTTCATTATTTTTAATGTATGGATATTAGTAAAGGATTATCTGCAAGTTCAATGCAATTATTATTTATTACCACGTGAAGCGCGGACAATTTACCTAGTGTGTGTATATATATATATATATATAATACCAGTTGACTTTAAACACCAAGAAGTTACAATTTTTTTCACATCCGGTTGACGATTCAAGAAGTGTGAAATCACTACATCAAAAATGATCTTTAGCGGCAATTAATTAACAACAATAACTGAATGAAAACTAAATATGTACTTTTAGTAGCAATTAGAACTCTTTGTATATGTCCCCAAAGACTTTAGTGACATTGGATCCAATGACAATTAACTAATGCCGGTAAAGGTTTTAACACTATTTGTTTATGTGTATATTTATTACCGCTAAAATATGTTTTTGTTGTAGTGAATGATGCAACAATTTACAAATAATAACTTTGGTTCAGGAAGACAGAGAAAGCATTCAAGTTTCCTCAAGATTTGTTAGACTTGAGTTTCTGGCCAAAGAGCCAAATCAAACAATATTGAGGTATGAAAATGAAATCCAATTGTAATTGCTTAGATTCCTATTCATGAATAAGGGTGGAGTTTTAAAAAAATGGTTTGAAAATAAAGTTCTATAAATTATTTATTTTTACTATGTGTGATAAGATCAAGTTAATTGAATAGAGATTGTGCTTTCGTTACATAGATTATATAGTCCTAAAAGGTCATGATCATTTTCTTCCTACGAAATACATTTTAAGAAGAAGTATCTTTAAGTTGTTTACTTTTTCTATTCAATAACATATAATTTTACATAAGATTATCCATTTGAATTTGAATCTCAATCTTTTAGATCTCTATCTATTATTTATTCATATCTCCATTTTACTTTTATATTTAGTGTCTTTAAAGCATTATTGTGGAAACAAACAATCACAAACCCTATTTAATTTAAAATTTGAAAATAAAAAAAAATTATAAACACTAAAATTTCTTATCCACATACTTCTTCACTTTCCTAGATACTAACGAAGGATACAACGAATATACATTAAAACAAGGCGATCAAATGATGAAACGAGAAGCAAATGAAAATGATTACCCACAAGTATAATTACGATACTTATCATGCTTTAAACTTGGAGTTTTTCATTGTTCTTAAGCACTTGTTAGTAGATTTGATGGTAATTTACCTTTGTTTTGTAGGAAAATAGGTTTTTGACACGCCGGGTTGAAATTCAATGAAACAACAACTTTTGGAGTTTAGACTATTTGCCCTACGAGTTGTAGACTTTTCTACGAGCCGTAGGGATGAGTCGTGGAGCTTAGTGTTGTGCAACGAGACTGGACTACGAGTCATAGGAACTTCTACGAGTCGTAGGTCCAAATTGTAGAAAAGATTAAACTTTTAAGCCCCAGTACAGGGACTACGATTCGTAGCCTTGTCTATAGAAAATTCCATAAGATTGAAAGAGGAAGTTGTTTTGACGAAAGGTTCCTACGATTCGTACAACCTAACCGTAAAAATGACTATCGAAATCCTACTTTTCCTATGTTTTGTTAGACTACTGTATTTAGGATTGGATGTCTATAGTCTTTTGTTATATGTTTTTATGGTTAGACAATAGATAACCTTGTTTTTTCTTTCTGAGAATTAATTTTTGTGAAACACTTTTCCATTTTAATTCTTTAAATCGTTGGTTCATATTGAATCTTTTATTCATAAATCAAGATTCCAAAATCTATCTACTCTAATTGTAAGATCATGATTTATTTTAGCAACATTTATATGAATTGTGATCACCCAAGCATGAGTAGCTAAATCCACAACTAGGGTTGTGTTAGTTGTGGAAACCACGAGGAATTAACAAACTAGACCTAATAATTTGTAATTCTTCAATAGTGTTTATGCATGTATTGTTGATCTCTTGGCTTTAACTGCTTTTAAACGAGGTCCCATGTTAGAACTCGCCTTATTCCTATTTACCTGACCGAGGGGTAACAAATGAGAAAATAGATTAAATTAAAGGTGATTTGATGGCTACAAACTTCATCTAATAGCTTAAACAGACCAGTGATAGCTAATCTAGGGTCAAGGGTAAGGGTTAGTAAAGCATACACCCATAGACTGGCCAAAGTTGCATGGTGAAATTCCCTATTTGGGCGACCAACCACTTAAGAGATACCTAAGTTACCAACTTTGCATGATGGACACTAGACAAGGTTACTACTGTAAGGTTTACTGTGTTAAGGACTTGTGGAGAACACTTATACCCTAGTTTTATCTTCTATTGAATTTACAAAACATTCACTTCTGCTTACTTGGTTGCGTGTTACTAAAATCATCATTTAAGCTTTTGTTTTATGAAACCCCTCTTTCTTACGAAAAGAACTAGATTAAGAGTATGACTAACAATAGATTAGGCGAAGTGTAGACCTCATTACTCGTGGGATTGAACCTAACCTCTATTAGGTTCTTTATTTGAACAATGACCGCTTATACTTCTTTAGGGAGGTGTACTTTGAGCATATCAAATTTTGGCATCGTTGCTAGGGAATAAGACTTTTAGATTAGACTATTTTTTGTTATTGCACCATTAGTCCATTATTTCTTGATTTACATTTCTTTTGAGGTATGTATTTTTGGGCCAAAACAATACTTTGCCAGTCATAATTGATGTATATTTAACTAAAGGTAAAGTAAAGGCTTTGGTATCGGTGTTGAGGCATTTCAAGAGGGCGATTGGATAGATTATTGTTGACATCATAGACACTCCACCAGGCATATGTTCTTATAAGATCTAACCCATGCTTGGTTGCAACCGAGCATTGAACACTAGAGGAGACTAAATCCACATATCCAAAAAGTCGTAAAGAAGGAAATCATCAAGGGGTTGGATGCTAGAGTGGTTTATCCAATTGATGACAATAATTGGGTGAGCCCTATTCAATGCGTGCCATAGAAGGGAGGAACCATCGTGGGTCCCAAAGAATGAGCTTATACCAATAAGGACGGTTAATGGTTGGAGAGTATGCATAAATCATCGCAAGTTGAATGTTTGGACAGAGAAGGATCACTTCCCAATGCCATTCATGGATCAAATGTTAGATCGTCTTGTTGGTAAAGGTTGGTACTTTTTCTAGATGGGTATTCACGCTACAATCAGATCTATATAGATCCTGAAGACCAAGATAAGACCACTTTCACTTAATCCTATGGGACATTTTCTTTCATGAGGAGTTCGTTCGAGTTGTGGAATGCACCAATGACCTTTCATTGTTGCATGATGTCTGTCTTCTTAGATATGGTGGAAGACACTATTGGGGTATTCATGAATGAATTTTCTATTATAGGTGACTCGTCTGATGATTGCTTGGCCCACCTAGGTGATGTTCTAAAATGGTGTGAAAAATGCAATCTCGTGTTAAACTGGGAGAAGTGTCACTTCATGGTGAAAGAGGGCATAGTTCTTGGCCATCAAATCTCTCAAAAAGGCATTGAAGTTAATAAAGAAAAAATCGAGGTGATTGAAAAGTTTCCCCCACCTATCCCTGTGAAGGATGTTAAAAGCTTTCTGGGACATCCTGATTTTATCAACGATTTATCAAAGACTTCTCCAAGACAGCGCACCCATTATGCAAGTTACTTGAGAAGGACATAAAGTCTGAGTGATGATGCTTGTTTGTAGGCGTTTGAAGGTTTGAAAGAGAAGTTGATCTCGTCACCTATCATTATTTCATTGAATTGAGGACAACCATTTGAAGTTGTATGTGATGTGAGTGGGGTGGTGCTTGGCATGTTGTTAGGGTAAAGGCGTGAGAAGATTCTTTATCCCATATACTATGTGACCAAAGCCCTAAATATTGTTCAAAAGAACTACACAGTCACCAAACAAGAATTCCTTGTTGTAGTCTTCGCATTCAAGAAGTTTAGATCCTATTTTCTTGTCACCAAAGTCACTATTCATACACTGACCATGCAACTTTGTGATACCTTATGGCAAATAAGGATGCTAAACCAAGACTAATTCGATGGGTGTTGTTGTTGCAAGAGTTCAACTTCGAAGTGAAATATAGGAAAGGGACTGAAAATCATGTTGCTGATCACTTGTCCAGATTGGAAGAAGAAGCAATGTTAAAGTTGGACGATAGAGTTGAGGTAGATAATACGTTTCCAGAAGAAAAGGTTTTGGTAGTCTCTTATGATCTTATCCCTTGGTTCGTAGATCTCGCTAATTACTTGGTGAGTGATGTGGTACTTTCACGACCCAAGGGTACCCCCTAGACATAACAAGGCACATAGAACCTCGAAAGGCACCATGTAAGCCACTTAGCATATCATAACATGAGCATAGAACAATAAAGAGTAAAAACGCATTTCAAGTCCAATATTTTCATAAAGGAAAGCGGAAGTCTAGACTTGTCTCAATTAGTCATCTATTACAATACTTGAATCAAATAGGGTCACAGCCCATACAGCAGAATCTGAAAGTCAAATACAAGAATGAAACTACTAAATGGAAATATATGTCCTCGAATCATGAGGACTCACCAACAAGCAAGGAGAAATGAGTAAATCCAAGCTCTAACCATAATGATGACCACCTTGAGAATCGGACCCTACACTTACGAAAAATGTAGGAAAATATGGGTTAGTAAAAAAATGCACCAAGTACGATAGCCATGCATAAAATCATGAAAACAGGCTAAAAGGGACATTTTAGTTGAATGCATGCAATTTACTAAGTTAAAGCATCATTTCGAAGATAATGGAAAAGCATAAGTCATAAGCATAATCAACTCATAGATCATCATACCATAAGAGGAACATATCATACATACCCTCAAAGCTTACTTGTGCAATGCATGAATAAGATCTCATAATCTCCCTGTAGAGACCCTTCAGAAATAATAAAAGCCAATAACTCAAGAGATTTTTATGCTTGTATTGTCCTCACACTAGTAAAAAAGAACAATAAGAGTAAAAACGCATTTCAGGTCTAAAATTTCCATAAAAAGCAAAGCGGAAGTCTAGACTCTAAGTCTCAACATAGCAATCTATTACAATGTCCGAATGAGAAAATGGACACAACCCATACAACATAGTCCAAAAATGAAATACAAGAAAGGAAATACAAAGAGATAATATCCGTCCTCGAATCATGAGGACTCACCAACAAGCAAGGAGAAATGAGTAAATCCAAGCTCTAACCATAATGATGACCACCTTGAGAATCGGACCCTACACTTACGAAAAATGTAGGAAAATATGGGTTAGTAAAAAAATGCACCAAGTACGATAGCCATGCATAAAATCATGAAAACAGGCTAAAAGGGACATTTTAGTTGAATGCATGCAATTTACTAAGTTAAAGCATCATTTCGAAGATAATGGAAAAGCATAAGTCATAAGCATAATCAACTCATAGATCATCATACCATAAGAGGAACATATCATACATACCCTCAAAGCTTACTTGTGCAATGCATGAATAAGATCTCATAATCTCCCTGTAGAGACCCTTCAGAAATAATAAAAGCCAATAACTCAAGAGATTTTTATGCTTGTATTGTCCTCACACTAGTAAAAATGATATAAAAAGAATATTTCCAACTTCTGAGCACCCAAACTAGGTGGTTCATGCTTCACACAATCATTCAAAATTAGTGGTAAATTTAATATATTACAAAACTTGGGCTTACACACCCCAAAAGAACAAAACATATAGGCATACTTATATTATAACCCATGGTGACATGATCAAATTAACCCTAAAAATTTCATGTAAATATACAACACATAGATCATGTATAAGTCCCAAGGTTTATACAAAATATAGATGCTTATATGCAAATGTGATCTTCCTTAAAGCTCTCAAAATCTCCATCTCCAATGGCCCGCTTCATGCCTCCTCTCAATCATTCCCTACGATAGAAACAACTATCGCTAAGCATATAGCTTAGTGGTGTAAAAACTATAGGTTTGGAGCTCTCAAATTCACCAAGCTACCTTTATCAAGTCAGGAGCAGCACAGAAGGCTCGCCCAATATATACATCATGTTGTCACACCAAGCACAAACAAATATCAAGAAGGGCCGACGCCGTGTATCAAGAAGGGTCAAAGCTCAATAATCAAGAGAACCAAGAACCATATTAAAAATGGCTTTCTAGTTCGTACTTAAAATGGACAACTTCCATTCTTAAGACGGACTAAAAATCCAGAGTCAAGATGACCAATGATCCGAATCAAGAGGCATGTCAATACTGACAAAGTCACAGCCACGAGAAGGACAAGGTCCCAACAAGAGTGCCAGGTGATCAAACAGTCCGTACGAGTGGGCGAGTTACACAAGTGTCTTTAACGTCTTAAAGGATAACAACACGACAATGCAAAGTGACAGGTGGTAACCAAGGCACCAAGATAAACTTTCAGATATACCAGCAGGTAAAAAGAGTACAAGTACAAGTTTATACACAAACCTCAATAATTTAGCGTAGAAACAGTCCAACACAACTTCGCGAGTTCAAACAGTAGACCAACCAACGTGTCAAGGTCCTCAACTTGTTCACGAGTATATACAACCTTAAAAATATAATTAAATAACTTCTTTAATTCCTAGTATCTCAATAATGTCGAAGTAAAACAGGATTATCATCACAAGTAAGCTTAGCCTGTACAAATATGACTATGCTCCCAAAACAGTGATTCTGGCCAGTCTAGTACCTCATGTCGCAACTTAGATTTGAAAAGGAAAACGGAAAAACTAGACTTTATAACCTTCATGAAAGATGTAGGTACATCTCTTAAGGTTGCAAACAAACAAGAATCACCGCAAAATATATTTTTTACAAAAAGATATATTCAAAACACTAACAGTTTTCCATATAGGATTTCTACTTTCCATACAAGTAATGTCTCCATATTTTCAA
Source organism: Solanum tuberosum (assembly GCF_000226075.1). Classification (NCBI taxonomy): domain Eukaryota; kingdom Viridiplantae; phylum Streptophyta; class Magnoliopsida; order Solanales; family Solanaceae; genus Solanum; species Solanum tuberosum. The sequence continues at coordinate 887,749 of NW_006239036.1, forward strand.
GGCAAATACCACCGTCACTAATTAAAGATCATGGGTAGGATAATTCTTCTCATGGACTTTCTTTAAGTGTCCTTGAAGCATATACAATCATTTTACCATTTTGCATGAGGACACATCCCAACCCCACTCTAGAGGCATCACAATATACCACAAAACCATCTGTACATTTTGGTAAGGTCAACACCAGACCGGATGTAAGTCTATCTTTCAACTCTTTGAAGCTTTTCTCACAAGCCTCCGACCACTCAAACTTAGCTTTCTGTTTAGTCAAAGCTGTCAATGGAGAAGCAATGGAGGAAAACCCCTCAACAAACCTCCTATAGTATTTGGCCAAACCCAAAAAAGGCTTCTAATGTCGGAAGGAGTGAGAGGTCTAGGCCAACTCTTGATTGCATCCGTCTTCTTAAGATCTAACTCAATACCCTTGCTTGACACATTATGACCAAGGAAAGCTATAGACCTTAACCAAAATTCACACTTGCTAAACTTTGCAAAAAGTTGTTGGTCCTTAAGAACATGCAACACAATTCTCAAATGGTCCATATGTTCATTTTGACTCCTTGAATATATCAAGATATCATCAATAAACACAATCACAAACATGTATAGGTATTATCTGAACACTCTATTCATCAAGTCCATAAACGTCATTGGATCATTAGTCTACCCAAACGACATTACCACAACCTCAAAAGAACTACATAGTCACCAAACAAGAATTCCTTGTTGTAGTCTTCACGTTCGAGAAGTTTAGATCCTATTTGCTTGGCACCAAAGTCACTATGCACATACTGACCATGCAACTTTGTGAAACCTTATGGCAAAAAAGGATGCTAAACCAACACTAATTTGATGGGTGTTGTTGTTACAAGAGTTCAACTTCGAAGTGAAATATAGGAAAGGGACTGATAATCAAGTTGTTGATCAGTTGGACGATAGAGTTGAGATAGATGATACGTTTCCAGAAGAAAAGGTTTAGGTAGTCTCTTATGATCTTATCCCTTGGTTCATATATCTCTCGTTAATTACTTGGTGAGTGATGTGGTACTGTCACGACCTAAGGTTACCCCTAGATGTAACAAGGCGCATAAAACCCCGAAAGGCACCATGTAAGCCCCTTAGCATATCATAACATAAGCATAGAACAATAAAGAGTAAAAACGCATTCCAAGTCCAAGATTGTAATTAAAGAAAGCGGAAGTCTAGACTTGTCTCAATTAGTCATCTATTACAATACTTGAATCAAATAGGGTCACAACCCATACAACATAATCCGAAAGTCAAATACAAAAATGAAACTACTAAATGGAAAAATCTATTCTCGAATCATGAGGACTCACCAACAGACAAGGAGAAATGAGTAAATCCAAGCTCTAGCCACAATGATGACCACCTTGAGAACCGGACCCTACACTTGGGGAAAATGTAGGAAAATATGGGTTAGTAAAAAATGCAGTAAGTATGATAGCCATGCATAAAATCATGAAAACATGCTAAAAGGGACATTTTAGTTGAATGCATGCAATTTATTAAGTTAAAGCATCATTTGAAGATAATGGAAAAACATAAGTCATAAGCATAATCAACTCATAGATCATCATACCATAAGAGGAACATCTCATACATACCCTCAAAGCTTACTTGTGCAATGCATGAATAAGATCCCATAATCTCACCCACACTAAGTAAAGCTTCTTCAGTAACTATAGTTCATAAATCATCTTCTTGTTCATACTATCATAATGAGGAATAAGCCTTAACCGACATAGACCATGTGAGCTTATCATGGAATCTGGTGTCTACCCCACATCGAAAAAGGGTTGTCCTACTTGCCTAAGGTAGAACCATACTCTTAGCTTAGGTGGATCCACTAGCTAAATACTTATGAGGGAACATAGTTTATGGGATAAGGAGATTTCTACTAGAAACCCAGACTCAACTAAGGTAGAAGGTTTCCATCTCATAAGATACATACTTTGGGAACTTGGACTCAACTAAGGTAAAAGGAACCCATGTGGAAAGCCAGACTCAACTAGTGTAAAAATTTTCATTGGGAAGTCAGACTCAACTATCGTAGAAGCTTCCATCTCATATTCATATCCAGTTGGTGCTAAGCACTAATAGCCATGGAGTTCATATTAAGTCTTGACTTAAGTTCATCTTCATGGAAGAATGTCTTGACACTCAATCCAACATAACTCCTACTATAGCTCATAGATTCAATAGGTGAGAATAGCCTTTCAACCTTAGAATCATCATTTTGTGAGAAAACCTTTCACATCATATCATATTCATACATATGTGTGTATATGAGGATAACCTTCCAACAACACAACAACTAGATCATAATCATAATCACTTCACTCTCAAAGTGTTCTTAAAGCATATACATAAATCTCATAACCATGCATAATTCTCATACTTTTCCCTTCAAGGACCATAGATCATATTCCATCAACACGTCTAGAATTACTATATTATACATGAATAATAACATGATTCAATTAACTCAATTACTACAAGCATAATCTCACAATATGGATCTTTCATCAATTTACCCACATCACAAGGTCATAAATTAAAAATATGGGGATTTCATGGATTCTTAGGGGATTTAAACATAAAAACATAATAAATCATTTATTCAATCATAATATAAAGTAATTAAAGCATTAAAATCATTTTTGAAAGGTATCCATGACTTGGAGTCATACCCTAGCTTTTGGAGAATTTCTATCTTTGTAATTGAGTTTTGGAGGAACTCCATGGATGAAATTTATCCATGGATGAATTAGCTACCATACCTTAGCTATGAATCTCAATAATTTGAGTAGAAAATCTTTCTCCTTCAAACCCTAGCTCCAACTTCCTCCTTTTTCTTCTTTTTCCTTGAAGTTCTAGTGAGAGAATTTTTGGAGAAGATGAGTTCTTTTGGGATTTTTTAGAATAATGTCTTGGATTCCTTAATTTGGTGACTTAAAACCTTATATAGTTAGTCTAATTTAGTGTAAAATGATGTCACTTAATATTAATTTAAATCAGAAATCTCCATAATGCCCCTAAGTGTAACTGCCAAAAAGCAGTTTCAAGCCTCACCCACAACCCCACAACCACGGTCCGTGGATGGACCCACGTGGCATGATGGTGAACCGTTGGTTGGGGTTATGATACTTTTTTTTGCAGGCTTGACCCACGACACCTCAACCACAGGGCATGGGCTGACCCACGAGGTGTGGGTCACCTCCGTGGGTCATTGCTAGGCAGCCTTCTAAGGGTTTTCCTTAAGGACCTATGGTTGGTCCTTGGGGGTCGTACCTTGACGTTCTAACACAAAACCCTATATTTTTAGGTATGGGGAGGTACATTTATGACTCTAACCCTCACGTTAAGATCTAGTTTAGCCTAGTAGTTTCCGAAGTGTTCCAGGTACCTTTGATTTTTTCATTTCACCAAAGGAGAAAATTTGTGTATGATGTGAAGAAGTTTTCATGGGAAAATCCATACATGTTATGTGTCTGTGTCGATGGGATTATGCTTCACTGCATACAAGATGATGGGTATTTTGGAAGCTTGTCATTCATCTCATGTTGGTGGTCATCATAGTGGTATCTGAACTACCTACAAAATCTTTTAGTGTGGGTATTATTGGCCTACCATTCACCAAGATGCTCATGATTTCATTAATTATTGTGATCATTGTCAAATAAAATGAGGTATTTCAAGAAAGTAAGAACTCCCACTTAATCCAATTTGGTGATTGAACTATTCGATGTATGTGGCCTTGACTTTATGAGTCCATTTGTGAGTTCGAATGGGATCAAGTACATACTTGTTGTGGTTGACTATGTCAAAATGGGTTGAAGCTGTTGAAATTTAAACAATGAAGGAAAGAGTGTCACCGCATTCCTCAAAAGAAATATCTTCTCCAAATTTGGTACAGTAATGGTGAGTATCAGCGATGGAGGTTCTCACTTTTGTAATAAGTTGTTCAAGACATTGTTTAAGAAGTATGATGTTCGACATAGCGTAGCTGATACACTCAAATTACACCTCCCTAAAGAAGTATAACCGATCGTTATCAAGTAAAGAACCCAACTTATAGCTTGGGGTTGATCCCACAAGGAATATGGTTTAGACTTAAACTTAACTCACTATTATATCCGTTTAGTCAAACTATTTCTGAGACAAGTAATTAAAGAGGGGGGGGGGTGTTTGTAAGAAAGTAACAAATTCTTGATTAAGTAACAAGTAAGCAGGATTCAAACTTTAAGTTATCAATATGAGAGAGAAACTAGGGTGTTTGTGTTCCCCATAAGCTTTTAACGTAGTAATCGTAATAATAATAATCCTTTCCTAGTGTTTTACATGCAAAGTTGGTAAGATAGGTATCCCTAAGTGATTGGTCCTCCAAATAGGGAATTTCACTACGCACCTTGGTCTGGCTACGAGTGTATACTTTACTAATCCTTACCTTTACCTCAGATTAGGCATCACATCAATGTATGGCTTAGTTTTCACTCTCGCACCAATTGACATTAGACTATTAGATAGCATCCACTAAATCTTTGTTGTTAATTCTTTTCTCATTCTTTAGATCCTTGGTCCGAGAAGTAGGAACGAGACGTGTTCTAACGTTTGCAACCGTTAAAAAGACTTCTAAGCAAAAGAATTACCAATACATGCATAAACACTATTCAAGGATTACTTAATTATTATTCATACATTGTTAATTGTTCATGGTTCCCACGACCCTAGTTGTGGATTTAGCTACTCATGCTTGAAAGAATACAATTCATATTTTGATAAAAAGAATTCATGAACTTATGATTAGAGTAGAAGAACCCCGAAATCTCCAATCGAATTTCTAAGTGAAAATCTTATAAAATGAAATACGGAAATCAAATTGCTAAGTTTTCAAGTTAATTCCACAAAATACAAAGAACTAAAAGTAAACAATGTTGTCTCACCGCCAAAAATGAGGTTTATAACTCATATTTATAGAAAACAAGTCCTAAATAAAAAGGAAACAAAATAAGGAAATAAGATGTCTGGAACGCGGCATCGGTTGACGACTTCGACCTATGGACAGTGGGTCGACCTATGGTCCATAGGTCCCCTTCCGGGGCTCCACACTTAGGATTTTTCATAAGGTATTAGAACTTCAACTCTCTGAATCCATCGATGGATGTGCAGGACGGACCGTGGGTTGACCTACGGTCCTTTAGTTGCTCCGTAGTTCCACACTTTGTCAAAATTCCATGATGCTCCATCTACGCTTTCCCAACGACGGTCCGTAATAGGACCTACAGTTTGTGGATCACTTTCGTAGGTGGCTCCTTCTGCATAATTTCAGCTATCATCTCTATCAACTGCATTCCAAGCTTATTTCCTTCAAACATAATACAAAACACATCATTTCTAGTACAATATAGCCCTAGACACACACAACTTCTAAGTGAAATGCATCAAAAATATCGTAAACTCACGATATATCAACACCCTCAACTTAAACTTGTTGTTTGTCCTCAAGCGACACACTAAAACTCTAAATGACACTTGTGTTGAAGCAGACATACAAACTCAAGCAAACACATGGCCTTTTCAATCCATTCCATTTCCTTAGTTCAAATCTTTTCATTTAGACTCAACAAACTTACTCATACGGATCAAGACATGACATAGATCGATCAACAGACTTCACAACATACACCCCTTTCACAATCACCAAGGTATCAATTCTCCAACAATGTAACTAGTGCCCTCACTACAAAAGAAATCCTTTTTCACACACAATAATTATGACTTTCAAATTTTAGGATTCGTTCAACACTCACGCTTAGAAGTGAATTCAAGTACAGTTAGTGCTCAATACCACAGGCTCACCCTTATTTTCAATGCTTAGACTCTCCAAGCTAGTTGCTAGGATTACTATAGGACTTTCTTAGCTTGTAACGTAGGCTCAGGGTCAGGTATGGTACTTTTAGGTACTTTTTTTTTACTTTCTGCCCTCCTTGATATTACATTAGCTTTTTACCTCTTTACTCAACCTATTTTTTTGACATTCTTTCATTGTATTCTTTCCCTTGACTCTTGTAAACACAGATGTGACTTTTGACTTTATAGCTCATATTTTTCACTTTCTTCTTTTTCTTTCACTTTATTTTTCTTTGTTTTTCAGCATCTTTGTCATTCTTCTTTTTGTTTCTTTTGACTTTAGTCACATCTTCTATTTTCTATCTTTTTCTTTCTTCTACACAAAACTCTTTTCATACCCTTTTTTTTTCTTTCAGTTTCCTTTTTCATAGCCACCCTCAACTTATGTATTTTGCATGAGTTGAGGCGCACAATATCCAATGTCGGACTAGGGCCGGAAACTTTTTGAATTAGCCACCCTTAACTTAGGCTTTTGGCCTAAGTTAAGGTGCATAGGTCCAAAGAGGGACCGGGGCCAAAACAATTATTTTAGGGAAGGTGAGTTAGGTGAATTGAAATAAGTGGTCTATATTAGGCTCAAACATTTGGATAAAAGCAAACATTTGTTTCATTTGGTTAGACCATTTTAGGCTTGAGTAGACTTATTTGACAAAGGGCCTATGATCATTTCGCAACTTCTAGCCTAGATTCTCTTAGCAGGACCAACGGGGCAAGTTCTAGATTGGCACACACCATATGAACATTCATACTTTTCTCACCCACACTTGGCACATTGTTTCATTATTAGATTATTTAATTACTCAGTTCAAGTTTTAGCTTAAGTCATGAAGCCAAATCATTTCCTTATCATGTCATATTGTGTTCCAGCACATTCTACTTATCAAGCCTAAAGATCTAGCTTATTTTAATTTTTTGGATGGGAATCATTTTTTCATGCTCTTTCTGCCATCATGCTTTCATTTTTCTACTACTTCTACACATACATTCCTAAACATGCAGGTTCAACAGAAATTAAAACAATCTCTTGGGGGAAAAGAACACAGGCAAGAAAACCCCAAGAGAGGATTATGATTTTGGTTACTCAGACTACACTCTATCACTCACAATCTATTTACCCCACCCCCAACAAAATTACGTGCGATTGTCCCCAATGCATAAAAATTAAAAGTAAAGCATAGGGTAAAGCAAACTTGTGGCACATATGCGCCGAAGACCTCACAAGAAGTGGGTGGGTCCGATTTCCCAAAGCCCACTAGATCAACTCTAGGAATGCCATCAATAGCGCTCTCTTCAACTACCGCAACACCCTCAGTAATGCTCACTCTGCCAGATAGGCCAATATCTACTTCACAGGCCCGTTGTTGTCTCAACTCCTCATCCAGTATAGACGCCCTCTGAGCCTCCTCAAATTGTTGGCGCTCCTTCTTCTTTCATCGGTGGGCCTCCTCAGTGTCGGTAGTGCAGTCGGAGCGGGGGAGCTTCCCAGCAACACGGGAAAAGTTCGGTGGTGGCATGGAATTGCCAAATAGGGCATACATCACCACAGTATCAGCCTCCTTTGTAGGGGCAACCTCTGGTGCAGAATCGGGAGGGGCTAGGAAGGTATCAACATCAGCACGAAGGCTGGCCAACTTCGTCTGGAAGGTAGCCAAATCAATAGTCGAGGCCGACCTCTCTAAGACTTGCAACTCGAAGGCATCCAGGCGCTTATGAATGGTCTGAGTCTTCTGGTCCATCAGTTGCTCCATCCTGACCTCGAACTACTCAATAGAACGCTGCATCCATGGCCTAATATGTTGCAGCAGTGTGGCCATCTGTGTCTTCAGCTTTAGAACATGAGCTAGAGGAATGGGAATGGACCAAGAAGAGGGAGTGACTCAGGAGGTGCTCGGGGCCTGGATAGTGGCTGGAGAATTTGCTGATGGGGACGGAATGGTGGATTCATCGGCTTGAATCCACTCTACATCTGCATCTAGGTCATCCCCCAAGGGTGGTACCACAATCTGTGGCTCTCTCTGTGGGGCAGCTAAGTTGGCATCATCCCGAATGAGGCCAATATCCAGAGGTTTGGTTGCAGTAAGAACCTGATCACAATGCCAAACAGGGATAGAAGAATCCCTGTAGATCTAGAAAATGAGGCACGGGAAGGGTAGGGTGGTGGTGGCCTTGAAGTCCCTCTCATGAATCTCCGCAATCAGGATGAAGGAAAAGTCAACCTCCAAACCTGCTAGAAGGGCTTCGATTATCACGACCCGGTCCCATGTGACCACATTGTTTGCCTGAGTCGGGAACAGTCGATTTCAGACTAGCAACTAGAAGAACTTTGCAGTGAAGCTCAATGTAGCCTTCTTGATACCCATGCTAGGAGTCTGAACCCACTCAGCACGCTCCCCATCATCATCAATGTGATGGGCTAACCACCTCAAAAGAGACTCCATCTGCTTGGCATTCCGCTGAAATACCCCACTCTGTATGATGCACATCCTGTAGTCATACTTAGCTGTATTAATCGGCAAAGTATTGGCTGGGCTATAGATAAATCGGTGGATCGTGGTCTTGGAGATGTCAACTGGGAATCGTCGTACTAGTATGGCCTCAAGTGGAGGATGAACCATGGGCTTGACCCATTTTCTTATGGAATTCCTGATCGTGGCAGCGTACGAGGCATAAAACTCCCAAAATTTCTCCTATCTGTATATCGTGGGGCTTCATGCCATCCACTCACATATGTGTTGTCAGAAGAGCTCCTCGATGACTGGTGCAGTGTGGAGGCTACCTGTGTGAACCCGACGCTCCTCAATGACTAGTCGGGCCATCTTCTCGTGCTCGTTCAGCATGTGAGCATTGGTGTAAATCTGGTATTGGCCCTCCACGAACCACCTGTTAGGCTCTGTAGAAACTAGTGTTGTAACACTCCAAAAAATTTGTAGACTACACTAGAGCCTAATGTAAAACTAGTAGCCTAAACTAGAGCCTAACGTAAGGATTAGAGTCATAAATAACTCCTGATAATTAGAATGAAGGTTTTAGGGGTTAAACGTCAAGGTAAGACACCCCAAGGACCAACCAAGGGTCCTTGAGGAGGACCTAAAATAGCCCCTAAGAAACTGCCCAAAAGGGGCCACCAACGGATGGGTCCCGTGGTTGGGTGTCGTGGGTCAAGATCCAAGGTGAGGAGTTGCAGGCCACCACCCACGGAGGTGCAGCACTCCCCGTAGACTCACCCACGGTCTGTGGGTCATGGGTCGTGGGTCATGCCTACACACTGTCCAATTCGGCCAAGGCTAAGGGTTTTTAAGTAATTTCCTTTTTAGTTAATTTTATGTGGGGTCATTTTATATTGTTGTAATACACCTATATAAGAGTTTTTAAGTCATTAAACACCTCATACACCTCATAAATCCCAAGACCCAAATCCATAACCAACTTTTCCCAAAATAAACTCTCTATAAAATTCTAAGGAAGAAGAAGAAAGATGAAGCTAGGGTTGAAGAATCAAGATTTTCTCCTCAAATTCATGTTAAAACTTCAGTAAGGTATGGTATCTTTTCATCTATGGGTAGCCTTCACCCATAGAGCCCTTCCAAAATGCCTAATTTCAAAACTAGAAAACCCAAAAGTTAGGGTTTGACTTCAATCTCATTGATTCCTTTTAAATTCGTTTTAATTGATTGAATTATTGTTTTTTATGGATATATTAATGATTTTATATGATTTTAAGTTGAATTCCTCAAGAATCCATGAATTACCCTATTTTCTCAAATTGGATCTTAAAGTGCGGGTATTGATTGATGCAAGTAGAATGTCCTAGAATTATGAATGTTGTGAATTGATTACTTGAATCTTGTTATCATCCATGTCTATGTAGTAATTCTAGATGTGTTGGTGAATTATGATCCATGTTCCTTGAAGGGAAAATTATGAAATTTATGTATGATCTTGATATTTATGTACATGATTTGTGAATACTTTGAAAGTAGTGTGATTATGACTATGATGTAATGGTGTTGTTGTTGAAAGGTTATTCTCAATATACACACACTTATGAATGAAGTTTCTATGATTATATAATGATGTTATGTTGATTGAAAGGCTACTATCAATTGTACACTTATGAATGATAATGACATGTTGTGAGAGGTTTTCTCATAATATGGGGATTCTTAGGATGAAAGGCTCTTCTCACCTATTGAATCTATGAGCTATCTAATGAATGATGTTGGGTTGATATGGATATTGAAAGAGATGGAAACTCATACGTGAGTTGAGGTGGGGTTTCTAATAACAATCTCTTGAGATGGATACTCATACGTGAGTTAAGGCGGGGTATCTAGTAGCAATCTCCATATCCTATTTCTCCCATAATAATGAACTTAAGTAATGAAAATTTAAGTACTCTGTGGGGAATAATGTTAAGCACTGAGTGGATATTGATTGAGATGGATACTCATACGTGAGTTGAGGCAGAGTATCTAGTAGCAATCTCCTTATCCCATAAACTATGTGCCCTCATAAGTTATTAGCTAGTCGATCCACCTAAGCTAAATTAATGGTTCTACCTTAAGCAAGTAGGACACTCTTTTCGGTGTGAGTGACACCAGATTCCATGATTTGCTCACATAGTCTATGTCGGTTAAGGCTTACCCCCACAATGAATGATAATGAACTATGGATTCTCAAGAATGCACTACTTAGTGTGGGTGGGGGTATGGGACGTCATCCATGCATTGCACAAGTAGGCTTTGAGAGTAGTCATGGTGTGTTCCTTTATGTTATAATGTCTTAGGAAATGAATATGCTTATGATGATGTTACTAAGTATGTTGATACGAAGGCTAATGTAATGAAGTATGCTTAATGTGGATTGTTGTTATGGGTTGCTTTCCTTGATATGATTTAGTAAATGTGAAGGTTTCCTTGTTTATGAGTATTAACTAAAGATGGGATCAAAGAATGTAAGTATGATTATGGTAGCCTAAAAGTGGTACTTAGTATAGATGGGATTATGGGATCTTTATCTATGCATTGCACAGGTTTAACTTAGGGTTACTTATGAGATGGTTCTATTATGCTATGATGATCTATATGTTAAATATGCTTGTGACTTATGTTTTTATACTAAAGTGCATGATGATTCTCAAACTTGGTAAATGCATGTGTTTTCAACTAAAATGTCCCTTTTAGCATGTTTTCAAGGTTTTTATGCATGGCTATCATACTTAGTGCATTTTTGTACGAACCCATATTTTCTACATTTTGCATAAAGTGTAGGTTTCGGTTCTTAAGGTGATCTTCTATTCGTTCAAGCTTGGATCGACTATTCTCCTAGTTTGTGGTGAGTCCTCAAGATTCGAGGACGTATGAGTCAATTGTAGTTTCTTTCTAGTTATTTCACTTTCGGATTATGTTTAAAGGGTTGTGACCCTATTTTTTATTCAAATATTGTATTTGATGGCTAATTGAGACAAGTTAGACTTCCCTTTGCTTTCATAAAACACTTCGATTGTATGGATAAAAGTTTTTAAATTCCACATCATTTCTTATATCTTATGTTATGATATGCTAAGGGGCATACATGGAGCCTTTCGGGGTTCTATATGCCTTGTTACGTCTAAGGGGTACCCTTGGGTCGTAACAGGTGTAGGCTCAAAACTGGGGGGGCACTAGAATATCTCCCGCGCTATCATCCCTGGAGGAAGAGGTGGTGCTGCCGCTAGAGCTGGAGCCGGACTGTGACTCTGAGCTAGCCTGTGATCTGATAGGTGTGGCTCCATCCTCAGACTGGGGGCAGTGAGCTCGTCAGAGCTCATCTACTGAGCTCTGTTCTAAGTAGTGCGGGGAGCAGTAGGGGCTTGCTTAGGAGCCATGGTACCTGTGAAAGTTAGTTAGTACCAAAACAAGGCAATAAAACACATCGAAGAATTTTAGAACAAGAAACAGACCTGTCACGCCCTGAACTCAAGGGGCGCAACTGGCTTCTAATGCCAAAACTTAGGCCCGAGCCGACCCTACTGAACCATTTGCTACTAGCGCATGGCAGCCACACGCAAACAAGAAAACAAACAAGTATATCTCAGCTTAAAACTAAGCCCTCGGCCAACAAGACCCCTTTCAACAGATCTATAAACAAAACAGCTACTCCCAAGAGTTCATATAAAGAAATAGCCAACAAGCAGAGAAGTCTTGATTGGGCCGTCGAGGCCACCATGATCTCTATAACAAAACTGGAAGCATGTATATATCAAGACAATACATCAAACAGCTCACAAGCTTCAGCAAACCAACAAACTAGGCCAGCTTGGACATAACGTAGCTACACACCCCACACACTAGTTTGCAAGCCTCTAAGAGTAGTAAAGGTTGGCGGGACAGGGGCCCAGCCTACCCATAAAAATATATACAACAAAAGCTAACAAACCTCCAAACTCTGGCAGCTCCAGAGGAAAAGGGCTAGCCAACCGGATAGAAGTCAATCATGCTGCTGAGGAGGTCTACTGGGTCGTTTGTCGGGACTTGCATGCATGAATGCAGCGCCCCCAGGCAATGGGGCGTTAGTACAAAATAATGTACAGAGTATGAGAGGCAATACACTATGATCATATATCCTAATATACTAGAATAATCTGATAAATAAATCAAGGATAAGATAAGTGTACTGACCTGCTCATAAATCTAAACTTATCAAATATAATAAAACAACAACCTAACCAAGCCCCCATAAGCTCGGCAGGTACAAATAGGACACAAGACTACTTACTGAGGTCCCCATAAGCCCGGAAGGTGCCAATTAGTCTATATACCCGTATCGGCAGTCCCCTAGCCCCATAGGCAGTCACATATCCCTATTAGGCATTAATATAGCCTCGTAGGCAGCACATAGATCTCTTAGGCATCAACATAGCTTATAGACAACTCATATCCCTCTTAGGCAACAACATGGCCCTGTAGGAAGCACATAGCCTTCTTAGGCGTCAATATAGCCCTGTAGGCAACTCATAGCCCTTCTAGGCATCAATATTGGCCCGTAGGCAACTCATACCCATTTTAGACATCAATAAATCCTCATACGAAACTCATAGCCCTTCTAGGCATCAATAAAGCCCCGTAGGCAACTCATAGCCCTCTTAGGCATCCATATAGCCCCGTAGGCAGAACATAGCCCTTCTAGGCATATATCACTTTCTTGCAGCTAACCACAATAGCCCCAAGGGCAACAATAACAATTCAATCGCTAAAAGAGAGCAATTTAGTTAGAAGCAACCTATACAATAGCCTCTAAGTCGTATCCAACATAGGGACGTTACTAAGTGAATAAGAATCCCGACAACGGAGGATTATATCAACTCGAGTAGTGAACAATCAACAATAATGGCTACAAGTATAACAAGGATAACAACCCAATTACATTGCTCCTAAGCTTTAAGGAAACATGCCGTAAGTAGGGAATAGCCTTAACATACTTTTTTCGCTAAATTCACGTGGCCTAACGACTTTTAATCACAACCCCCTCGATACTACAACAAGGCAGGACCATAATCAACACACAAGAATCGAGGATACCACAATAATTTGATAAAAGATATGTATTTCCATCGCAAATTGCTATTTGTGGCTTATTAAAGTTAGAATCGATGAAAGAAAGGTCTTACCTTGATCTTAAGTTCGTAATACACCTCAAAACCTTAAAATATGTCCAAACCCTTGCTGTCCCAACACCAAAGTATGATGTGCTATGAAATCGATAAAACAAATTATACCATGTTGATGAGCTCAACGCGTAGAACAACTTCCGTCAAGAACATAAATCAAGAAAATCTATAACTTGGCTGATCCTAGAAGTGGGTTTTGATAGTTTTTTGGAGAAGATGATATATAAAAAGTTCCACCGACCTAGGAGACCCACCTCACGTGCCTGCTTGTGCAGGCTTTGCAAAAATGCGTATATCTCTCTATTCTGAAGTCGTATGAACAAACAGTTTGATGTGTTGGAAAGTAGACTCGTAGACCTTCGATTTCATAGGTCGTGGACCCCAAAAATATTTATAGATTGGGAAAAAACCTCCGAGTCATTTGACCCAAATTTCAGAGAAATCATTAAAAAGGAATTTTCGGTAACTTTTGCCAACTTTCATTTTGCCACTTACCTAACTTCAAAACTTGAGATACAACCCTTGAATAATTAAAATATGACATACCACATCATTCTTAATTTATTACCCACCCTCCTGGCCTTTCCATGAAGATATGAGTTATTTTATACGTTTCGAAAAGGCGGGGTGTTACAGGACCCAAACAAAAATTTAAAAAATGCTGGATAGTAGCTGAATTGTCGACCCACGGTGGGCACCTACGGTTCGTGGGTCCCCTCCGTAGGTTAGAGTACCCAAAATTGGGTCTGTGATGTGGGAACCACGAATGTGCAGAACGGTCCGTCGATGGAACGACGGAACGTAGTCCACACCGTGGTTCTACACTTGGTCAAAACATTGTGTGCAATTGACCCACGGACCCCGACCTACGGTCCGTGGGTTGGAGTCGTGGGTCAGTTCTGTGCCAGGTTTCAGAACTTGACTCCCACTTCATGCCTTTTTTCAACAATTACACAAACAAACTTGGCCTATGCATGCATTTCAATATATAATATGGTAGTTAATCATCCTTAGGGTTTCGTTGACACAAATTTCACATTTTAACAAACCGAAATATACGAACCCTAAGTCAAAACTTCCAATTTGGCCTATTACATGATTTAGTTGGTTAAAATTTACGACAAGCTCACATATCATCATTCCAAGGGGTTTTCTAACTACAATTTAACATTCAAACACATGATTTACAACCAAAGGTCAAGTTCATTGTTGTGATTTCAAATTGAAACTATGAAATGTTCAAATTTTGGGAGAAATAAACTTACCTTACAAGTAATCAACAATGGTGAGTGTGTGATCGACTACAAGAACTCCTAAACCAACGTGGACACTAAACTCGAACCGTGAATTTGCTTTGGGAAAGGATGGGAGTGATGTGGAAAAGAAAAATGAGATATGGGAGAGGAGAGTGATGGTATGGGATATGGATAGTTGATATGGGAGTGATTAAGAGGATTTATGTGGGAATATGGGTATTTGGAGGGTTGAAAAATGGTTGGGAGGGAAATATGGAAGTGGGGAATGTTTTAAAATGAATGGTTTTTATTTAAAAGGGGATCCGGGTCAGGTCATCAGAAGCCCTAGGTTGGACCCACGAGACCCCGTCGACGGTCCGTGGGTCGACCTATGGACCATAGGTTGGGTCCGTAGGTCACTCTGACACTTAGAAAAATTTAGAAAACTTACTTGGGATCTACGGACTCCATTCACGGTCCGTGGATGGACCAATGGACTGTCGATGGGGTCCGTAGACCACTGCACAACTATTTTCTACAGATTTTTGCCTTTCGTCCCTGCACACGTAGCAACCATTAGGACTTTATTTTTACATTTTATGGACACTTTTTAGACACAGACATTATTCTATATCTAGCCAACACTAATACAAAAATATAACACCTATCAAAACAGCTACAAAAAATCAAAATAAAATAAGAAAACTCCTATATCAAAAAGAAAAACCAATATTTGGCTAGATTGCACATCTTGGGTTGCCTACCAAGCAGCGCTAGATTTAACGTCGCGGCACAACGCAAATCCCTTGATTACTCAGACTTCATCAAGATAATAAGCCTTGTACACTCTCTGATTTCCCCATGTAGACCTTGATCCTTTGCCCGTTCACTTTGAACCTTGTTCCCTCCTTGTTTTCGAGCTCGACCGCTCCATGTGGAAATACTTGAGTGACTTTGAATGGCCCGGTACACTTGGAATTGAGCTAGCCAGGAAACAAGCACAACCTTGAGTTGAATAAAAGAATCAGATCACCCACAACAAATTCACGATTTTCAATCTTTTGATCATGATACTTCTTCATTTTCTCCTTGTACAAGGCTGAACTTTCATATGCTTTTAGGCGAGACTCATCAAGCTCATTCATGTCATTCAATCTTTGGCTCGATGCGGCGCCCCAATCCAAATTCAACTTCTCTAGCTCCCACATGGCCTTATGCTCTAGCTCTACCAGCAAATGGCATGACTTCCCATATACAAGTTGGTAGGGGTACATACCTATGAGAGTCTTGAATGCGGTGTGATAGGACCATAGAGCATCATCAAGCCTTCTTGACCAATCCGTTCTGTTGGCGTTTACAGTCTTTGCAAGGATTTGCTTTATCTCTCTATTTGACACTTCAACTTGCCCACTAGACTGCGGATGGTAAGGAGTAGCTACATTGTGACGAACTCCATATTTCTCTAGCAACGTCTTGAACAACTTATTACAAAAGTGAGAACCTCCATCGCTGATAATCGACCTAGCTGTACCAAATCTGGATAAGATACTCTTTTTCAGGAATGTGGTGACAATCTTACCCTTATTGTTTGAAAGCGCAATTGCTTCCACCCATTTCGATACATAGTCAACCGCAATAAGAATATACTTCATCCCATTGAACTCACAAATGGACCCATGAAGTCAAGGCCCCAAACATCAAATAACTCAATCACCAATATCGGATTCATAGGTAGCTCTTTCTTCTCTGAAATTCCTCCTTCTCTTTGGCAACGGTCACAAGACTTGGCAAAATCATGAGCATCTTGGTGGATGGTAGACTAGTAATACCCACACTGCAAGATTTTATGAGCAATACGAATACCACTATGATGCCCACAAATAAGTTATGAATGACACGCCTCTAGTATACTGATCATCTCAGCCTCGGGCACACGGCGACGAATAATCCCATCAGCACAAATACGAAACAAGTAAGGCTCATCCCAAAAGAACTTCTTCACATCATGCATAAACTTTTTCCTTTGGTGAAATGACAAATCCGATGGAAACAAATCACTTGCCAAGTAGTTAGAAAAATCTGTGAACCAAGGGATAAGATCAAAAGAAGCAGCCAATACTTGTTCGTCTGGGAATGCATCATTAATTTCAGCCCCATCTCCTAACTTGAGCATAGCTTCCTCCTCTAATCTGGACAAATGGTCAGCAACCTAATTTTCTGTACCCTTTCTATCTTCCACCTCAAAATGAAACTCTTGCAGCAACAATACCCATCTGATCAACCTTGGTTTTGCATCCATTTTAGACATCAGATACCTCAATGCAGAATAGCCAGTATGCACTATGACCTTAGTACCAAGCAAGTAAGATCAAAATTTCTCGAATGCGAAAACCACAGCAAGGAGTTCAGGTTCAGTCACTGTATAGTTCTTTTGAGACATATTCAGAGCTTTGCTGGCATAGTAAAATGGATGAAGAATCTTCTCTCATCTCTGTCCCAATACCACACCAATCACCACCCCACTCGCATCACACATCACTTCAAATGGTTGCCCCAATCCGGTGAAATAATTATAGGTGTTGATACTAACCTTGCTTTCAACTCTCCAAATGCTCTTAGACAAGCCTCATCAAAATCGAACTTACACTCCTTTTCGAGCAGTTTGCATAATGGGTGTGCAATTTTAGAGAAATCTTTGATAAACCTCCGATAAAAACCTACATGCCCAAGAAAACTTCTAACACCTTTAACAGAGATAGGTGGTGGAAGCTTTTCTATTACCTCAACTTTAGCTCTATCAACCTCAATACCTTTCTCTGAGATCCGATGACCCAGAACTATCCCTTTTTTCACCATGAAGTGACACCTTTCCCATTTGAGCACAAGATTGCACTCTTCACACCGTTTCAGTACCTCGGCCAGATGCATCAAGCGAGTCACCTACGACTGAGAAATCATCCATAAATACCTCAATAGTGTCCTCCACCATATCTGAAAATATCGGCATCATGCAACGCTGGAAGGTCGCTGGAGCATTACACAATCCAAATGGCATACTTTTGAAGACGAAAGTCCCATAAGGACAGGTGAAGGTGGTCTTCTCTTGGTCTTCTGGAGCTATGTAGATCTGATTGTAGCTTGACCACCCATCAAGAAAGCAATAACAACCCTTACCAGCAAGGCGATCCAGCATCTGATCCATGAACGACATCGGGAAGTGATCATTTTCTGTCCAAGCATTCAGTTTGCGGTAGTCCATGCATACTGTCCATCCGGTCATTGGCCTCACCGGAACAAGCTCATTTTTCACGTTAGGAACCACAGTCTTCCCACCTTTCTTAGGTACACATTGAGCAGGACAGACCCAACTACTATCTGCAATAGGGTATATGACTCCAGCAACCACCCATTTGATGATTTCCTTTTTGTACGACCTCTTGCATAGGTGGATTTAGTCTCCTTTGGTGCTCAATACTTGGCTTGTTGTCTAGCATGAGTTTGATTTTATGAGAATAAATGCCAGGAGGAATCCCAATAATGTCCGCAATAGTCCATCCAATAGCCCGTTTAAACCTCTTCAACATAGAAACCAATGCCTCTACTTGTACCTCACTCAAATCTGCCACAATAATTATCGGTAAAGTGGCATCTCTTCCCAAGAATACATACCTCAAATGTGATGGTAGAGCCTTGAGCTCTAATTTTGGAGCTTCTTCCACAGACAGTTTTACAGGTGGAGAGTCGCGATTCTTCATATCTAACTCCAATTTCTATGGTTTGGAATGGAATTCGAACCTATCAAGTGTGGCAACTAATTCATCATAGTCTTTAATACCATCACCCTCAAAATTCATCATTACCGTTGCCAGTGCATCAACACCCAACCTCTCTTTAATAGACACTTTAGAACCTCGCTCCACAATATAATTCACCACTGATACTAATTGAGATCTCTTTCCTGCTTCATAGACCTACAGATATTGAAAGTTACCTCTTCATTATTCAATCGGAACTTCATATGTGCTCTCTCCATATCAACCAAGGCGCGCCTAGTAGCAAGGAATGGTCTCCCTAAGATGATGGGAACCTCAAAATCAACCTCACAATCGAGTATCACAAAATCCATCGAAAAAATAAATGACTCTTTCACAAGGATATCTTGGAGAACATTAATGGGCTTCTTCACAGTTCTATCGGCCATGAGTAGTCGTATCGCAATCAATTTTGGAGCCCCTAAACCCAACTTCTTGTAGATAGACAATGTCATCAGATTAATGTTGGCACCCAAATCAGACAATGCCTTCGCAAAATGCAACATCCCAATGGTACAAGGAATAGTGAAAGCCCCAGGATCCTCTTTATTTTGCACTAATGACCGCGTAGCAATAACACTATAATGTTGTAACCTCACATCATCTTCAAAACTGACAGCCCTTTTTTTGTCACCAAATCTTTCATCAACTTCGCATAGGCATTTGCTCCAAAGCCTCTATCAACGGAACATTGATGGAAAGCTGTTTCAACATAGTTATGAAACTGCAGTATTTTCCTTCTTCGACCTTCTTCACCAATCTCTGTGGAAATGGAGGTGGAGGTCTAGACATGGGAACAACTTTTTGGGTTACCTCCACTTCCTTCTCTGTAGCATTTTTAGACTCTCTTGTAACCTCAATCTCATATTCATCTCTTTCTACCACAATCTCAACATCAGATGGCATAGGGGATCAATGGTCTGTTTACCTCCTCGAGTAGTGACTGTCATACAATGCCCATGATTTTTCGAATTCTGGATGGTGTTGCTAGGAAGTGTGCCAGGCTGACGTGGGTTCACAGTAGTGGACAACTGATTAAACTCATGCTCAAGTTGCTTGATCGACACTACATGAGCATCAACTTTTGGACCGATTCCAGACAAGTCATTTCGCATCTCTTTCATATTTTCATCAATCGCATCAAACCTCTTCATCATCTTCTGCATCATATCCTCAATGCGTGACATACTACCCCCAGCCTCTCTATTGCCAAATTCCTAATTCGCAGGTGGAACATAAGGCCCAACTCTCTATTCATGTTAATATAGTTGTTCCGGTTGTAGTTGTTATCACGATTGTAGTTCCCATCTCGGACATAGTTTCCCTCTCGATTGTAGTTCCATAGCTCCGACCTTGGTTTCTTTTACCTTGGCGCCAATTATCCGAGTTGGAACCTTGGGCGTTGGCTCGGAAACCCCCCGTCTGATCATTCACCAAATACACATACTCTTCATAGTAGCATTCCTCAACTGTTGGTGGTGGAGTTCTAGTTAGGTAATTTACCGCATTCACCTTTTCTGCACTGCCACTCACATGCTTCAATACCAACCCAACTTTTGTCCTCATTTGAGACATGTCCTCACGAATGTCATCATTAGATTGATTAGGTGTTGCTTAAACTGCAAAGGTGCTTCTACCTGTGTCTGCCTTTCTAGTGCTCCGTGCCTTATTATTCCGAGAAATTTTCTTTACTTTCTCAGCGATCTCCTCAAAATCGCACTCACCATATGATACTCCAGCAATAGAATCCAACACAACCTTTCCATTGTCATCCTGACCTTTATAGAAGTACTCCTTTAGTGACTCATCATCTATGCAGTGATTTGGAACACTTCTTATGAATGCAGTAAGCCTATCCCATGAACTGCTCACAAACTCTCCAAGTAATGCTACGAAATTGTTCAGTTTGTCCTTGTGATTTAGCTTCTTAGACAACATGAAATACTTCTCCATCAACACCTTATGCAATTGGTCCCATGTATGAATAAATTGTATGAAAGCTCAGAAAACTACACCACAACATCACCGGTCAATGATAGAAGGAAGACTCTCAAACCTATGACATTCATATCCAACTCCGATCGTCCCACACAACTCTTGTAGACACTTTTTAATTTAGCCATGTGACCATATGGATCTTCCGAGGCTAGACCAGAAAAACAACCCCCTTGATGTAAGCATTTGCATCATACTGATGGTCACCACAAATGTATGCCCTGGAGGTAGAGGAGGGATAACAATAGGTCTTTCTGATTCAACTGTATTGAAGTCGACCCTGTAGTTATCACACAACCTTGGTTCTGGCAGATTTTGTACCCTCAAAGCATCTCCGAGTAGATTACCACCACGAACCTGAGCATTCTCATTACCAACTCCATCCTCCTGCTCCTCTATGATTTGATTATTACATACCCCTTGATTTTCCTTTTTTCTCAAGGTCTTGCTTAGTTCAGGATCGTATGGGGTCAATGGTTCGCCTCGACTCCGTGTACTTGGCATACACTAGAGTAGAAACCTATAGAAAACAAAACATAAGAAAATGTAAAATTGGGAAATAATTGACTAAAGTTCAATAATGTAGTTAAACTTAATCTAAAAGCCATATTCCCCAGCAGCGGCGCCAAAATTTGATACGCTCAAATTACACATCCAAAAAGAAGTATAAGCGATTGTTATCAAGTAAAGAACCTAACTTTTAGGTTGGGGTCAATCCCACGAGGAATATGGCTCAGACTTAAACTTAACTCACTATTATATCCGTTTAGTCAAACAATTTTCGAGACAAGTAATTAAGGGGGTGGGTGGGTGGGTGTTTGTAAGCAAGTAATAGACTCTTAATTAAGTAACAAGTAAGCAGAAATCAAACTTTAAGTTATCAATATGAGAGAGAAACTAGGGTGTATGTGTTCCCCATAAGCTTTTAACACAGTAATCCTAATAATAATAATAATAATCATTTCTTAGTGTTTTACTTGCAAAGTTGGTAAAATAGGTATCCCTAAGTGATTGGTCCTCCAAATAGGAAATTTCACTACGTACCTTGGTCCGGCTACGAGTGTATACTTTACTAACCCTTACCTTTACCTCAGATTAGACATCACATAAATGTATTGCTTAGTTTTCACCCTCGCACCAATTGACATTAGACTATTAGATAGCATCCACTAAATCTCTGTTGTTAATTCTTTTCTCATTCTTTACCTCCTTGGTCTGACAAGTAGGAACGAGGCGAGTTCTAACGGTTGCAACCGTTAATAAGCCTTCTAAGCGAAAGAATTACCAATACATGCATAAACACTATTCAAGAATTACATAATTATTATTCATATGTTGTTAATTGCTCATGGTTCCCACAACCCTAGTTGTGGATTTAGCTACTCATGCTTGAAAGAAAGAACACAATTCATATTTTGATAAAAAGAATTCATGAACTTACGATTAGAGTAGAAGAACCCCAAAATCTCCAATTGAATTTCAAAGTGAAAATCTTATAAAACAAAATCCGGAAATTAAATTGCTAAAGTTTGTAAGTTAATTCCACAAAATACCAAGAAATAAAAGTAAACAATGTTGTCTCTCCCACAAAAATGAGGTTTATAACTTCTATTTATAGAAAACAAGTCCTAAATAAAAAGGAAACAAAATAAGGAAATAAGTTGTCTGTAACGCGGCATCAATTGACGACTCCGACCTACGGACCATGGGTCTACCTGCGGTCCATAGGTCCCCTTCCGTGGCTCCACACTTAGGATTTTTCATCAGGTAATGGAAATTCAACTCTCTGAATCCATCGACGGATGTGCAGGACGACCCGTGGGTCGATCTACGGTCCATCAGTTGCTCTGCAATTCCAAACTTGGTCAGAATTCCCTGATGCTACATCTATGCCTGCCCAACGACGGTACGTCACAGGACCTATGGTCAGTGGATCACTTTCGTGGGTGGCTCCTTCTGCATAATTTTAGTTATCATCTCCATCAACTGCATTCAAAGCTTATTTCTTGCAAACATAATACAAAACACATCATTTCTAGTACAATATAGCCCTAGACACACACAACTTCTAAGTAAAATGCATCAAAAATACCGTAAACTCACGGTATATCAGTAACAACCCCTTACCATCCACAGTCTAGTGGGCAAGTGGAAGTTTCAAATAGAGAAATCAAGTAAATCCTTGCAAAGACTGTGAATGTGAACATACAAAATTGGTCGCGAAAGCTTGATGATGCTTTATGGGCATATCCGACTGCATTAAAGACTCTCATAGGTATGTGTCCTTACCAACTTGTGTTTGGAAAGTCTTGTCACTTTCCTGTAGAGCTAGAGCACAAAACCATGTGGGCACTCAGAAATTTGAATCTAGATTGGGGTGTTACATCAAATCATAGGTTAGATGAGCTAAATGAACTTGGTGAGTTTCTCCTGCAAGCGTATGAAAGTTAAGCTTTATACAAAGAAATAATGAAGAAGTACCATGATCAAAATATTGAAAAGCGAGAATTTTCTCCCGGTGATTTGGTCCTTCTTTTCAATTCAATATTGCGCTTGTTTCTTGGAAAACTCAAATCAAAGTAGATGGGACCGTTTTGAGTAGTGCTATTTTTTCACACGGAGTGGTTGAACTAAAATATAATTAGAAAACGAGTTTCAAGGTGAGCAGGCAAAGGAAAAAAGCACTACATAGGAAACCAGAAAAAAACAAAGTGATTGAAGAATGGGCTTTTGATGAAGTCTAAGTAATCAAGAAGATATAGTGAAGTGTTTGAAATCTGGGAGACCCATAGTGTCGGTGCAAGTGTTGGGCCATCCAAATCGGTGGTGTATCATGGGCATGTTTGATATTTATACAGAGGCCATCCACCAAAATGTCCATAACAAAAATAAGCAATTTCAGTGGAGCCACAACTACTCATCGGTAGCCTACATATGGTGCCATATCATGCTCTATTCGGGCGACACTGATGTTCTTGGATAGCGGACCATAGGGAGATATAGTGCATCCATGGTTCGTGAGTTATACACCTCATATGTGGCAATGGTGCAAAATGCCTTACCAAAGAAGGCCAAAGAGCAGCAGCCCTCACTTCTGACTACTTTGGTATAGGACATCCCCATAGATTTATCTGAGCACATGGTTCGATGGTTCCTACATGGATCGACATATGAGTAGACCACCTCCACAACTGAGTTTGACTACAGGAGCAACAATTGTTGAGATGGGTGGCTGGATACATACCGGATCAAGGTGTTGACGCCGATTGGGTTCACAATATTTAGGTCCTGATCAAGAAGGCCTTACTAAATTTTGCGACCAAGTTCTGGTGGTCTATTCGTGCTAGACTATCCCCCACCATTGCGGATAACCACTTAACCCTAAATCGAGTAGTGATGGCGACATGTCTGATGGGTGGATATGAGATTGAATTACCTGCCTTTTGATTGCTAATATTGACAAGCGAGCATTTAGGAAGACAACAACTCTCCCTTTCCCCAGCTTGATCTTCCGTCTATGTAGAGAATCTACTGCCTCCATGGTTTATGTTGTTGACCCATTGATTTAGGTGACCATGACCATGTACATTGGTTTGATTAGGGATGAGGCCAACCCGATTGCACCGCGATGAGGCTCACAATTCAACATGCCTGAGATGCCAATGGCTGCTCAGCCTAGAGATGGAGAGGTTCCTGTGCAGGATACCGCCACTATAGAGTCCATTGAAGCTACCCATACCTCCTCATCTACACCATCAGCTATCACACAACATGCTTCTACTAGTGTCGTGAGTCATTTCACGGTGCCAATAGTTAGATTTCAGAGGCTATAGACCCAGATGGCACAGTTGCTGCACATCTCTACCCATGGGTCTATTCAGTCATTGAGGAGTTTGAGGTGAGGATATGGACTACGATGGCGGAGCATACTTAGGCCACATAGAGAAGGATCAATGCTTTTGAATTGAGGATGTTGGCTCGACCTCAGACCACCCCAAGTGCTGATGTAGAAAGTTTCTGAATGAAGTTAGATAAGCTCCATACAGATGTTGATGCACTAGATGCTGCCCCACCACCACCTCCAATATCTGATCCCTCACATCCAGAGGGTATAAATGAGGTATTGATAGCTTTTTTGGGGAGGATGATATTCCTAGTGTAGTAGGGAAGTGCACACGGTCCAAGGATGATACAGGATATGGGCTACTAAGTGTGCGAGGAAGAGGGATCAGCGTGCACTTAAGATAGCTTGTCAATATCCGAGCTAAGAAGGATATATTGGAGAGAGTACGACAGCAGGCGATTTGAGCTTCAAGCTTAGGGGGAACCACTTTTAGTGCTCCCCAGATTGATCCAAAGGCGCACAGTGATGCACCAGGGTCCACACCGTTGGACCCACCTACCTCTAGCTAGCTCTTCGGCGCTTAGGCGCCATAGGTTTGTCTTCACCCTTAGTTCTTTATATTTGTTTTCTTAGTGCATTGAGGATAGCGCACAATGTTTTATGTGGGGGTGGGATAAACCATTTAAGAGTGTTTGGGTGAAGTGTGAATAGCCCGAACATTCAGATCTTGCCTTGGGATTTTTTTTTCCATGTTCTTTTTCACAAAGGACTATTTAATTTATGTTGAACCGACATGTTTAGGATGTTGATTATGAAAATAGACTATAAGTTAAAGCATGATGAAAATTGATATACAAATTTTGGGCTTTGTGCTATATTTGTGTTACTAATAAGTAAATTGTGTTGCATCTTGGTATGACATGGTAGGAACTGATAGGATAACATGAGTTAAGCTAGAGCATGAACCAGATACATTGATAATTGATAGTGAAACAATGTGCCATGTGTGTGAGAGGTATTTATTTATTCGTTCAATATGTGCCAATCTAGAATTTACCCCGTTAATCCTACTAGGATAATTGAATTGTTAATTAGGAAAGGATCATACATCGTTGTTGAAATTAAGCCTAAAATCAATCAACCAAATGAAAATGCTATCTTCAATCCAAATTGTTGAGCCTTAAATAGACCATTCTTTTTGTCTACCCAATTCACTTCCCGTTCGTGAATGTTAATCTTTGTTTTGTCCATGGTCCCTCCTTGGACATCGTGCACCTCAACTTAGGCTAAAACCCTAAGTTAAGGATGACTACTGTAGAGGAAAACAAGAGATGAAAGGAGTATGAAAAGAACTATGTTATAAGAAAAGAGAAAAATAAGATGGTGTGGCATATAAAAAATGCTTGTAAAGATGAAGAAAATAGTGTAACGAGAAAGAGAAGCAAGTCAAAGCCACATCCAAGCTTTAATGAGAAATGAGGAGAAAAGAAAATAGAGGTGAAACAAGTATTGATTGTAAAGAGGAAGAGTAGCTAATGGAATGTCAAGGAGGGTATAAAAGTCACTTTAAATCTAAATATACCACACCTGACCCTGGGCCTATGTTATAAGCTAAAAAAAGGCTCATAGTGATGCTAATTTAATAGTTTGAGAGTCTAAGTAATGAATATAAAGGCAAGCCTATGGTATTGTGCATGTATTGTATTGAATTCGAATGTGCGAGTGAGTGTATACTGAGTCCAGTGGTTGAAATACATATTGATATTTGTGTGAAAAAGGGAATTTCTTTGGAGTGAGGACACAAGTTACATTATCAAAAAATCAATACCTTGGTGATTATTATCGATACATGTGAATATATCCATTGATATGTCTATATCATACATTGATCCGCATGTGTTAGCTTGTCATGGAATTAATGATTGCACTGTCTTGAATAATGAATCCGGTGGATAGATTGTTGAGAAAAGACCATGTGATTGCTGGAATTCTAGGTCTATTTTTGCATCATGTCGTTTTATGTTAGTAGTCTCCCTTGAGACAAACAACTATTTTAAGTTGATGGTGTTGATGTACTACATATTTTATGGTAGTTATGATGCTTTAAACTTGGAGTTTTGCATGGTTCTTAGGCCCTTGTTAGTAGGTTTGATGGGTTTTTACCTTTGTTTTGCAGGAAAATAGGTTTTTGACACATCAGAATAAAAATTCAGTGAAACAATAGCTTTTGGAGGTTAGACGATTTGACCTACGAGCCGTAGACTATTCTATGAGCCATAAGGATGAGTTATGGAAGGAAGTAGTGACTTTTTGAGCTAAGTGTTGGGCAGCGAGACTGGACTACGAGCCGTAGGAACTTCTATGAGCCGCAGGTTCAAGTCTTAGAAAAAATTAGAGATTTTAAGCTCTAGTACATGGACAACGAGTTGCCATGACGGACTGTGTAAAGTTCTCCGAGTCAAAGACCTTTTCCGTACAAAAGTCCAAAAGATTGAAATAGTAAGTTGTTTTGACGAAAGGTTCCCGCGAGCCGTAAACCTAACCGTAGACGCGACAATCAAAATCCCATTTTCCTATGTTTTATTAGCCTACTGTATTTAGAATTGGATGTTTATAAATAGTCTTTTATTATTTGTTTTTTTATGGTTAGACAATTAAAAACCTTATTTTTACTTTCTGAGAATTAATTTTGTGAAACACTTTTCCATTTTAATTCTTGAAATTGTCGGTTCATATTGCAATTTTTTGTTCATCAATTCAAGATTCTGCAATTTATCTACTCTAATTGTAAGTTCATGATTTATTTTAACAACATTAATAGGCATTGTGGTCACCTAAGCATGAGTAGGTAAATTCACAACTAGGATTGTGGGAACCACAAGGAATTAACAAAGTAGAACTAAAATTTGTAATTCTTGACTAGTGTGTATGCATGTATTGTTGATGTCTTAGCTTTAATTGCTTTTTAACGAGGGCCCGCATTAGAACTCGCCTTATTCCTACTTGCTTGACCAAGGGGGTAACGAATGAGAAAGAGATTAAACAACAGAGATTTGATGACTACAAACTTCATCTAATAGCTTGAACAACCAGTGATAGCTAATCTTGTGTCAAGTGAAAGAGTTATTAAAACATACACCCGTGGATCGATCAAAGTTGTATGGTGAAATTCCCTATTTGGGAGACCAGCCACTTAGGAGATACCAAACTTACCGATTTTGCATGCTCGACACTAGAAAATGTTACTACTATAAGGTTTACTGCTAAGGACTTGTGGGGAACATATATACCCTAGTGCTTACTTGGTTTCATATTACTGAAATCAATCATTCAAGCTTTTGTTTTACAAAACGCCCCTTTTTACGGAAATAACCGGATTAAGAGTATGACTAACAATAGATTAGGCGAAGTTTAGACCTCATTCCTCGTGCGATCGACCCTAACCTCTGTTAGGTTCTTTATTTGAACAATGACCGCTTATATTTTTTTAGGGAGGTGTAATTTGAACGTATCACCCTACATTATTGGATCAGGATGAAATTTAGTAATAAATTAAGCAAAGGCCATAGAGGAAAAAACCATCGGGAAATAAAGTCTTAAAGAATAAGATTTTTATTATTTATTTTTACACATTAAATTCTTTATTTTATTTTTAGATTTAAATATTCATACTTAGATATTTTGGAATGAGCTAATATTAAGAATTTGAATTAAAAAAATTATCTTTTAAAATAAATAGAAGAATCAACGAATTAGTAAGAAAATTAAATTAAAATTGAATTAAATTTGGATTTAGAGTGTTTTTAGACCAAAAGATTTTAATTTAGATAGTCCTTTGTGGCTCCGGTGGCGACTAGATCAACGCGTTATTGCTTCAAGAGAAACTCCCATCGAAGTTCACTATGAATCTTTAGGTACTTTTTATGAGATTTATGGACACTATCTAATAGTAAGAAGTCTAAAAAAAATAATTCTTTTTATATACATTCGAACCACTGTTGGTCATATTCCTCTTTATCGAGAAATCGAAGAAGCTATACAGGGGTTTTCTCGGGCGGAGGGGTATCTTGAATGACAAATAAAGGTTTAAAGGTATTTTTACACCAAAAAGTAGAAGAATGATATTTTTGATATATTTCCAATAAGCATCTCTTATATTTATACAAATACAGATATCGATTCCCGCTACAGATGACACTTCCAACCGGAACCAGGGACAAATGAACCGATTATTTTCACAGATCTGCAACAATAAAAAAGCCGATTTGAGATCGTTTATCCAGGAAAGGCAACATCTATCGCAAACCTTCAACTCGTGATTGAACAGGTTAGGGATATTCTTAGCTCTTTTCCCTAGAAATTTTGAATACTACACTTCACGCCAATGAGTGATCAAACTTGTCACTTTATTGGTGTGAGAAAATGTATAAATGGTCCCTGAACTATTGGAGTAGGTTTGAAATAGTCCTTTCACTATATATTTATCGAATTTGTCGTTTAACTATCCAAAACAATATCAAGTTTGGTCCCTTAACTATTCACTTATCGGTTTAATTTTCAAGTATAAAAAAACTTATCAAGTTTCATATTTGTCTATTTTTTTCATATACAAATAACTTAAGTTTATACTAAAGAAACTCGTGCAATCGTGAAATTAAATATTTAACCCATTTTTCTAGTTGTTTCTCTTTCTGCCCCACTACTTCTTCTTCAAATTACTCTAATGAAAAGAACCTAACTTTAACAATTCAAAATAAAATTAATGAGGAAATAATATACGAGTCCTGATTTTATTCAATGAAAGATAAAATGAAGCATATTATTATTGCTAATAACTTGAATATACTATATTCTCTTCTCTAGAGGTTAATGGTTCACAATCAATGTGAGTTTTTTAATTTTACTTTTTCACAAAAAAATAAAAGATTCGATCTCATTACTCAAATTTCTCTAGGTAAAATAAAATAAATAGAATAATAAAATCAACCTATTCCAAAATTAAAAAAAAGTTGCAAATCTACCATTTTATAAATTTCAACTTCTAAAAAATTAAACAAATTTCTTTTAATAAAGTCATTGGAGTAAAAAATTTGGAATCAAAATATGCGAGTAAAGAACTTTTAGTTTTATTCTCATTGCAAGAAATTCATTTCTATTAAATATAAATAAATCTCTCCCCGCACCTAATGAGTAATAACAATAATTTTTTCTTTTTATAATAAACTTTAGCATTTTCAACTCATTAGCAACAATTATATACTTAATTTTCTTCTATATTGAATAAAATCATGACTTATATCTTCTTTCTTCGTGAATTTTATTTTGAATCATTGAGGTTAAAGTTCTTTCAATAATAGTAATTTGAAGAAAAGTTGTCGGGGAGAGAAAAACAATTGAAAAAATGATTTAAAAAATTAATTTCAAGGCATGAGTTCTATTAATATAAATCTAAGTTTTTTATATATATATACATATATATATATATAAAATAAACAAAGACTAAACCTAATAAATTTTTAAATAGTTAAAGAACTAAAATGAGTAAGAGACTAAAAATGATTAGTGTGTATTTATTTTATATATATAATAATTAATAGACCAAACTTGATAAGTAATATTTTGAATAGCTAAATAATTATAATTAAATTTGATAAATGTATAATTATATGTGACTGTTTTAAACATAGTCGAATAATTGAGCACCATTTATTGCATTTTGCATAGCTATTTATATGAGAAAAAATTGCAAGCCGGCAGTGAAACCTTCCGCCGCCGCTGCTGTAGCAATGGCAACCAGGTATGAGCACTGCCGAAATCTCTATATGTATGATGATGAAGATGGAATTAACGTTTATATTACTGTATGGTTTCTAGTAGGAAATTGAGAGCATTCAAGAATTGGATGAAGTCGCAACATGTAGAGTGTAGCGACGCGCTGGACGTGGTAGTGACGACGAACTCTTCGGCGGTATCCGTAAGAGCCTTGTGCGATCTCAATGTTGGCGATTTAGTGGCGACTATTCCCAAGGAGAGTTGCTTGACGGTAAAGACTTCAGGTGCGCGGCAAATGATAGAGGAATCGGAGCTTGAAGGCATCTTAGCTCTAGCAGTTGTCATCATGTATGAGCGAAGCCTTGGTCCGCTATCTCCTTGGTTTGGTTATCTCCAGTTGATCCCTTATTCTGAACCTATCCCTTTGTTGTGGTCCCTATCTCAAATCGACTCTCTTCTCGCCGGAACTGAGCTTCACAAGGTCTCCAAATATATCTTTCTATTCATTCTTAATATAATATCTGTACACAAGTATAAGTTACCCTAACTAAGGTCCAAAGTTTTTTTGCTTTTCTTCGCCTGTCTATGATGCTACTATAAAGAATCTCCAAGCTTCTCTGCTTGATTCTACAGTAATCTTTTTAGGTTTAACGTAGATGGCTTTGCACATAAACTCTTTAACTCTGGTGCAAATTGGAACGTCCTGGAAAAATGTTTAAATTTCTTTGATGAGTATGTTCTTAAAATTTTCTGCACAGATTGTTTAGTGGCATCTTCTTGAATAGTTGAGTACGTTCACTTGCAACTTGAATAAACTGGAATGAGTTGGCATGTATCTTGATTACAACTACGAGTGAGTTGACTTTGAATAGGATTAAAACTTGGAGTGAGTTGTCTTACAACTTCCTTGCTGCTCAGAGGAGCTGTCTTGTAATCTGATTATGACTTGGACTGAGTTAGCCTCTTGGTGTTGGTGAAAGAGAATCAACTGTAAAATAGCAGTCTCTTGTTCAATATTTAGCCATGGATGGAATGACAATCATAGACCATAAGTGTGAGTGGAAGTTAGAGAGAGATCTTTTCAAGTATGAGGACTTGAAAGGATTTTTAGGAAATATTAAAGTTCTTTTATCTTATTTGCTGTCCAGTTTGAATTGTCAGCCTAAAAATTGGTAGCAGAGCTTGACACATTGTATCCATAATAGCAATAATTACGCCACAATCCCAAACAAGTTGGGTTGGCTATATGAATCCTCATTTCTTCATTTAAGCTCATATTATATCATACTCATAATGAATAAAATAAAACTGGAAAATACGTTAAAACTATATATAAATAATAGTGATAATAATAACAACAGAAGTTCTATACGAGTTTAAAAGCTAAGCTCAACTAGTACCTATCACCTATATGAATTTTTTTGCCCATTGGGCCCTATCTTTATCTAAGTCTGTATTACACACTGTATCCATACTATTGAATTTTTCATGGTTATCGGTGTCTTTAGAGTTTAGATTGTGTTTTCTGATCACTTTGAGACAGAGGCAATAAATTATAATGTGATTGTGAGAATGTGAATCCTGTATACTCTAACCATTTGTAGATTTGTAAATGGATGGAATGCGAGTTCCTTTTTTTCACCCATCTATGATATGATATGAGCTGAAATGCCGAAATGAGGATTCATATACCCGACCTAAACTTATTTTGGGACTCTGTGGAGTTGCAATGAATGGACGATGAATTCCTTTGTATTGTAAAGCCTATGTAGTGTTGTAATGGATAGAGTGATGATTTCTTTTGCAACTCTAGCATTTTTAAGGCTATGTTAGATGGAAGAGAGTCCTCTTGAGCCATATATGGGTCAAAAGGATGAAAGGTGATTTCTGTGATGGAGTAGGCGAATTCCCTGTAATATGTGGTTCTGAAATAGATTGAAGGTGAGTTCCCTTTTAGACCTAACTATCTGCAGGGTTGTAAAACAATGAAAGGTGTATTCTCATGTATAAAGCCATTTGTGGGGTTGCAATGGATGGGAAGTGCAAGACCCTTTTACACCTACTCCAAATATTAACTTTTTTGGCCAAATCGATATGTTTGATCAGAGTAGTATGCAAAGAACAAGCTACTATTCCAATTTCCACATGAACGAATATGCCAAATCGTCCAAAGTAGCATCAAATTCAAGCTTCTGTGTGACAACTCCTTACCGTATGTTTGAGGAAGTGGAGTCAGCCTCTCTATATTACTGAATCCCTAGTAAGCAATGCACAACAAATCTGAGAGTCAAGTATTGCAAGATGCTTAGAAAAATGTAATTTGGAGTATAGAGGCATTGGAGCATGTGTAAGCACAACTTGGAGGAAGTATGAAAGGATAGTGCATATTAAGGCACAAGTGCTAAGAGCTTATAAAATTCTTTGATGGAAAAGTTGTAGTAAAAGAACTTCAAGTAAGAGCTGATTGAGGTGGAACAAGTCTATTGTGTTAGAAATTCCAGCCAATCCTCTCTGTATTACTGAATCCCTAGTAAGCAGTGCTAACAAGCCTATTTTTTGTTTATTTTTTTCTTTTGAGTAAGTAGGCTAGCAACTTGATTACAACTTGGAGTAAGTTGGTTTGCAACTTGTCTACATTTTTGAGTGAGAGATTACAATTTTGAATTCGCTAGCAACTTGATTGCATCTTGTATTGCGATGTCTTGCTGCTTGATATAACTTGTATTGAGTTGACTTGTATTTTTTGAGTACAACTCAGAGTGAGTTGGCCACTTAGGTTTGGTGAGGGAATCAACTTTATAAATTGCCATCTCTTATTCATTGTTTAGTCGTGGAAGGAACTGAAAATGTAAAAAAATGGAACTGAGAGGTTGAGAGAGTTTTGTCAATGTAAGAGCATTGAGAGAATTGTAAACTATATGTGGCAGAATTGTGAGAAAATAGTATAGAATGAATTTATGGGATACTCTTGATCTTGGATTTATTTTCTGGATAACGTAGAGTGGGATCTCTAATTTGTATTCTTTTTCAATATGTTTAATACTTCTGTTGTAGGAAAATTCTTCCTTTATGCCGATTGATGTAGGTCTAACCATGTTATTGTCGGTGTCAATGTATTCTTTCATAAGTGTTATCATAATTTGTTTTCATGTCCCAGTACGGCTGATCCTTTTTGTGGTGTAGCTGGACTTATTCTAGAAGGATATTATAAGTTGTTTAATAGTTCAACTTCTTTTGTTTTTTTAATGTGGATGAATCTGCAGCTCAATAATCTGTGTGCGGAATCCTGATACTTCTATTGAAAATATTATGTTGGAACTTTCTAGAGTAATTGTTCAGTTCTTCAGTAAAGCTTATTGAAATTCATCCAAATAATGCCAGAAGAGTGAAGAACTTGTGCTCTGTTCGGCTTTCAAATGAAACAAAAAGGAGAAGCCGTGCATATGAAGTTGTCCCTTTGGCATTCGTCAAATGGTTGCATATAAACAAATAGGATAGCTTCTGTCAGAAAGGGTTGAAATTCTTATGCAAATGTAGTTGGTTAACGTTTTTTGTTTTTGGTTAACGATTTGGGCACCCATGGAAGTCCGGTGATTATTGATGAGTGGGTGCCTTTTTAGGATAATGTCATTTTTGCCTAGATCTCTCTACTTCATGTCATTTGCTTGTATATGAAGCTTTCTCCGACACAGCAATAAAATCATTACGTTATCATCTGAAGAAAAAGATTGCTGATGTCGCTGCCTGCCTGTGTTGCTACTTCTGTTTGGTGAACTTCAAACTAAAAGAGAATGAGATCTCTTCTACGAAAGAATGTATTTGCTGCTTTGCAAACTTTTGATTTTCTGACAAGCTATTTGAAGTTGGGTAATCGTGCATATTAGACTTTATTCTGTTCTTATTCTATTGTATGACCATTATGATGTATTTGTAGGCAGATAGTTAAAGACGACAAGGCACTTATCTACGAGGACTGGAAAGAGTGTATTGAGCCTCTCTTAACTTCAGTTTCTTTACAGCTTAAAGCAGAACATTTTGGTGTTAAGGAGTATCTTGCTGCAAAAAGTCTAATTGCGTCGCGGTCTTTTGAAATAGATGATTACCATGGATGCGGAATGGTTCCCTTGGCAGATCTGTGAGTATACCTTTTAGTGGAATCTTCTGCATCAATTCTTACTTCTTCATCTCCCTCTTACTTACTGAACTTCCCATATTGGTTTGAGCTGTCTCACTATTTCCTATTCAATTTGTAGTTGCTGACTTATTTTACCTCTGCTGTGAGGGGTTCATTCGCTCCTTGTTATGTCATGATGTTACACGTCATAAATTTCATCAGTGTTGTTTCATGATTATTGTGAAATGTATGCCTCGTGTATGCATGTGAGCAGTGTCCTGGTTTTAAATTTTTTTAGTAGCCTAACCACATTGCTTGAAAAGTCAAAATCTATTCTTCTCTCACCTTATTTAAGTCCTCTTCGTGTATCCATTTTATTTCCTAGCCATACTTTGTTTAACTTCATAGTTTTGCAATTACCGAGTTTCATTGCATTTTTATTTTTATTTTAACGACTTGTTGTCTCGTTTGTCTTATTCCAAATCTAATAGGTATATGTGTTGCTTGAACTACTGAACTGGTGGAAATATTAAGTGGACTACCACAGTGTTATTAAAAGCGAAAAGCGTAAAAAAGCTCTAAGGTCAGTGGGGGCTTTAAGCGCAAAGCGCAAATAAAGCGTGGGCTTTAATGAATAACTTTGGGATGCTTATGATATGGTTTGTAGTTTCTATTTTCAAGACTATATTGTAAAAAAGGCTATGACCCTAAGATTGTATTCAATTGTATTAGATGGTGATTGAGACAAGGTCTAGACTCTTATACTTCTTTTATGAAAGAGACTTCTATTGTAAAAGTTTTAAACTCCGCATTATTTCTATTACATATGTTTATGATTATGCTAAGGGCTTGTATGAGACCCCTTCGGGGTCGAGTACGCCGTGTTGCATCTAGGAGGGTAACCCTGGGTCATGACAGTATGAATTTTTAGCATCTCATTGTGACTACCCGGTTATCGAATGAGTCTCTCGTGATGAACATTTCACAGTAGCTAGAAAGTGTGGAGTCTGGTTTGATATTGGTGCCAATGCCTTGTGTGATGAGCTTACTTTGAACATTGTGTGATGACACCCAGAATTTTCCCCGTTGGTGCGGTTGACTAAGTGATGCAAGCACTTGAAATGATCTTAGGCAACAATTTTGAAGAGTGAAATAATTTGACAATATACCTCTTTTGTGGACAACTTTGTGAGATGTGTGAACCTTGCTTGAACCCTCTTGAGCCTTATCCCTTTCTTGGAAGCAACTTGAACAATTATGAACCCTCTTTATCCATTAACACATAACTCTCATGAAATGTGGTTTGTGATAGCCAACTTTGGCCAAAAGCCTAAGTTTGGGGCGTGGTGAAAAGAGAAGGTAAATCAAGAAGTGTGAAAAATTCCCCTTTTGAGAAATAGTTTTGAAAATAATAAAGATGGAACTCCTCCATGTAAAAACAAAAAAAATATTAAAAAATAAAAAATCTAAAGAAAAAGAATGAAAAAGTAGTGAAAGTTACAAAAGAAATAGGTAATCGGTAATCCATTTGAAGTTGAATAATAGGGTGAATTATGAGCATGATCAAAATGTTGAAGAAAAGGAAGAAAGTGATGTTCAGACCACATTTCATGAGGGTAACAGTCACTAAGCCTAAATGACCTTACCTTTACACTCGGCCCCGTTAAAATCCTTGAAAAGACCTTTGTGATCTTGAGTGAGCTGAAACGAATGTTGATTGGAAAATAAGGGCAAACCTATGTGTGAAGTCATGCATGTGTTCATCTTTGTGAGTGTGAGAGTCGTATGTGATTTTGGAACTTTAAATTGTTGAAGAGCTTTGTCTGAATATGGAATCATCTTTGTTGTGAGGGCATTTGAGTACCTTTGTTGAGCTTGAACCTGCATTTGAAGCAAGTATTGTGAACTAGAGCATCTTTGATAATGGTGAGTCACAGCTTGAATCATTGAGTGCACAATTGATCATTGCATGAGTAAGTTGAATCTTATTGTGTGCATTCGTGTTGAGTCTTCTATAACACTATTTGAGACATCCTTTTTGAACTGTTGATCTTGAGTTTTACTTGAGGACAACGAAAAGCTTAAGTTGGGGATGTTGATGAGTCCAAGATTTTGACTCATTTAGGGCATTGTTTATATAGATTTAGTGTCCTCAAGTGCTTAATTTATGCCATAAATTGATGCTAAAGCCTTGATTCTTAGGTATATGGATTGAGGAACAAAGCAAGGACACTAACATGAAAAAAGGAACAAAACAAGCTGAAGGAATGAAGAAGGGCGAGCCTGAGGATCGCCAAGAGCACTTGGCGTGTCGTCGAGTGGCTAATCTGACCGCCTAAAGTTCCAGTGTGCCAAACCCTGAATGAAGAAACCAAGTCGGTGACGAAAATGACCAGTCGACGAATCGCCGAGCAGTTCCGTGGAGAAAAGATAGATCGCCCAAAGTTACTAAACTCGAGGATGCTGAATGCCAAGGCGAAAAGGCGATAGAAATGGTCAAAGGACAGCTCGCCGATTGGTTCGGCGATCCTGACTTACTTCGCCAAATGGCCATTCGTGGTTTATTTTTGGCGACTATAAATTAGATTTTGGAAATTTTATTTAGGAGAGAACTTGATGTTGGATAAGTTGGACAAGACTAAATTAGTTTAGAAGACTTTTCTATGTAGTTTTTCATAGTTTTGAAGAACCTTAGAAATTCAATTTGGAGAATTTGGAAGTGGGTTTTGAATATTCTGCAAATTGAGCATTGTAAAGACTAAATCTCTCTTACCGAGTTGATGACTAATCGATTTGGTAATCTTTTTTACTCTTTTATGATGTTTGGCTAAAACCCCAATTCTTGGGGTGTGATCATGTGATTATGGGTTGAATTAGTTTATGGGTATTGTTAATTATTAGTTTAAATGCTATTTTGAAAGTTGAGTTTAATTCATTAATTATGGTTAATTTATGAATTGTAGCTGCAAATGCAGTTCTAATTTTGTGTTTTTGGCTTGTTCGAGAGTAGAGGTTTTAGAACTAAGATTATTGATTAATGATTTGTAGGTATTGGGTTGAGCTGGGTTTAGCTCGCGAGAGTGAATCCTAAACCTAATCCTACCCATCTAGCTCGTAAGAGTGGATGAATTATGGTGTGGGCTGTTCTTCATTCTTATGCTTGTTGATGTTCGAAAGAAATCACCTGATTCGGGGTAGTTGTTCGAGAGAAAGCTATCTCCCTTATAGTCTAGCCTACTCACTAACTTTTAGCTATTTACTAGTAGTTTCAATTACCCATATATCATAATTTTCCTATAATCGATCACATCCCGAGAATCCTTCTCCCTATTGTTATTTTGAAGTTTGTGACGGCTTGTAGTTGATAATTAAAACCAAAATCCCCATCTGACATTCGTGTCACCCTTTTAATTTGATCTATGTCTTTTTCGACAATTTCTATTCCTATAGCTGATTAGACCACGTTTGCATTTCCTAATTGAATTTAAAACATGTACCTGTGGGATTCGACCCCAACTCAATTGTTGGGTTTTATACTGATTTTTGATTGTTGACACCTAGAATTGGAAGAGGTGTGCTTGAAACGTTAAATCAATAGGCTTTCTTTGATTTGTCTTGTAAATTTTAGCCTTTTAAGATATATATCAC
Source organism: Solanum tuberosum (assembly GCF_000226075.1). NCBI lineage: Eukaryota > Viridiplantae > Streptophyta > Magnoliopsida > Solanales > Solanaceae > Solanum > Solanum tuberosum. The sequence continues at coordinate 925,751 of NW_006239036.1, forward strand.
TAGTAGCCCCTTTGAGCTTGTAGCCTTTTATTGGTAGTCATATTTTTATCTCGACTCTTTTGTTGAATCCCTAGTTTTTGCACCCTGATTCCTTGAGCACCGTAGCATAGACTTACTATAATTGTTAAATCTGAAGAAAAAAGGATAGTTGAGTGAAAAAAGGTAATCAATGATAGCTACAAAGTGATTAAAAAGACCTCTTTGAAAGTATGTGACATGAAAAAAAAACAAAAAAAATATTCTTTAAAAAAAATGATTAAAGCATTCTTGAGATGATGAGAATTACTTGTGAAATAATTGTTGAAGAGAGGGCTGAAAATAAAGAGAAGAAAATAATGGGTGATAAAGTCTTAAAGTGCAAAGTGCTTATGGAAGTGTAAGTCATTATTATATAGTTTTCCTATCCGTCCCCTAGCCTACATTACCCGTTAAAGTGTTATTTGATTCTATTCAAACATGCTTAATTAGTGAAGATGTACATAATGGGAAAGCCTATGGTTCTTTGTGCATACATGCAAATTTTCTTTTGAGTGTGAGATGTTCTTGATGTGAAGTCCTTAATTTATATTCAATCTTTTGAATTGAGTGTGTGGACTATTTCGTTTTGTGATGACACTTGTTTCATGATAGATAAGTGATTTTATTATCTTTCTTTGATGAGAGTACGTGAGCAAGATTAAATTTGATGAGTTCAGAGTCTTTCCTTGAGGTTAGGAGGTTAGAGATATGTTGTTTATTGGTATGTTTTGCATAATGTTTGAGAAGTGTACTTGATGATTTGAAATTTGTCACATGGCAAAATTATTTGTATCAAGGATTTTTGAGATGAGCTTTAATGTTTGCTCGAGGATGAGCAGTTTTTAATCATTATTTACCTCATATTTAGTATTTATATTTGTCCTTTTTGAGCATGAATTTTATGTATTGTTCTAAATAGTATATTTTATTTGTAGGATTAAATTGGTGGAAAAATGAAGAAATTTGGAGCTAAATCGAATTAAATATGGAAGGTTGAAGAAGGAAATCAAGCAGACAACTTAATGGATTGAAGTGAATATATATATATATATATGCACACTGGTGGGTATACCAAAAGAAATGCGAGTAAGCAACGAGCTACTTTGTTCCTCAACAAAACCAATTTTGATTTCCAGAAAGATCCCTACGCTGAGGGCTGAACCTCGCCAAATGATCTTATGGATCACCCATCCCATCTTTTAGGTTCCATTTGGGCAATATGTATCTCGCTGGGTATGACTCGTAGTAAACCTCTGTAAGATATGGAGGATCCTAGGGTAGGTAACCCTTTCACCATTCTTTGTGAATGGTACCTTCCAGTAAGCAGGTCTCTTCAGGAACTACCAAAATAAAAGAGAGAATTCATTTTAGCCTCTGAGCGAGGATACTGCAACAAGAAGTGCCTAACCAGACCCTTGAGATAACAACCCATACCATAGGGTAGCCCTACAGAGCCAACATGAAAGACACACACACACACATATATATATATATTATATATATATATGCAAAGAATCAAAAGTTGAACTGAAATACTACATGACCACGTGTCAACATTTGAAGGCACTTCAAATTGAATGTGGCAGACGTAACACTTCAAATTTATGTTTGGGTTCCTAATTTTTTTTGAACTCAATTATTTTATTAGGGTTTCTTACATCTATAAATAGTCCATAAGAATGATTATCAAAGTAGGAGGACACAATGTAGAAAATAACTTTTGATATAGGGTTTTATCTTTTCTTTCTCTTTTATTTATTTTACATCTTTTCTTTGAATGATTCGTTGTAATTTCTCTATGTCTATATGGAGTTAAACTTCTCGTTCTTGGATTATATTTACTTACCAAAAGATTGTTTAGTGATTTTGATTCGACATAATTGTTTATCATATTGGTTGTTCTTATATTCTTGTGACTACTATTTTGATGCTTGACCACCATTAGGATAAATTTATTGTCTTCTTTTGAACTCGAGAGAGGAATAGAGGGATAGAATGTGGAATATAAGGAGCATGATCTTTTTTATAACATCACTTGAATTGATTTGTGTCTAGGATAGGGATATACCTAGGTGCCTTGCTTGGCTCAAATACGGGAAACAACGTAATGCTCCATAGTTATTTCAGTCTGTCCCCTCTCAACGATGTAGTTAGACTGTCAATTGTGGTAGACGGTTATATGTCGGGAGATTAAGACTATATTATCATCCCCGTGTTTTAGCAAATAGATAATTAAATAAATTGATGCTAAACATTATTGTTAGTTAAATCATAATCTTAGATTGATTCATTCATTGATTGTGTAAATATCTATCTTTTCGTAGTTAATTGTTTTTAGTCATTTTATGTTTATTTTAAGTTTAGTTAATATATATTCATCTTTAGAAATTCTTCCTTGAATAAATAAGTAGAATTAGTATAATTTAGTAAATAGTTAATCGAAAGCACTACTAAAACACTGCTAAAAAATGACTGACAGAAAAGTGATGGATGGCGTCACTCTAAAAAGCGACGCCATTTGCCACACTGTCCGTCGCTTTTTAATAAAAATGATTATTTTTAAAATTATTTTACAAAAAGCGGCGGACGACATCTCTTAGTCCGTCGCTTTTTTTTTCGCGGATTTTTGCGCCATATATATATATATATAATTAATAATTATTTATTTAATATATATAGCGACGCCGTCTGTCGCTTTTATTGAAAATAATTATATATAAATTAAAATATTAATGACGTTGTCCGTCTCTTTTAATTTATTTTATTTTATTAATTATTTTTTATCGTAGCGACGGACGACATCTTTATGTCCGTCGGTCAACTATTTTAAAAAAGCGACGGACGGTGTCTCTTAGTCCGTCGCTTTTTGGTCAACTTTTTAAAAGAAAAGCAACGGATGGGGAGACGCTGTCCGTCGCTTTTCATTAAATATTTGAAATATCAGACGCGATTTTTTCCCATTTTACTTCTCTTCCTTCTCTCTAACAATTCCGCCGCCACCACCTCTGCTTGCCATCGCCATTGCTTGCCAACATCACCACTACTGGAACCATTGCCATCGCCGTCGCTTCCTCTCTCCATTGTCTGTTTCTCCTTTAATTTAGGGTTAAGGTTTTATCAAATTAGTTTTAAGTTTTTTTAATTTTAGTTATATTTGATTTTGTTAATTAGTTTATTGGATTTGTGTTTTATTGAATGATTGATTGTGTTTGATAGTGAATGAATTAGAGTTTTTAGGATTTGTGTAAAAGCTTGAATTTGAAAATCTTTAATTTGATTGTGAATTGGGATTTTTTAAAATTTGATGATTGTTAGTAATTAGTAAATTGTTAATTTGAATTTAGAAGTTAGATATTGATGAAGTTTGATTGTTTAAATGTCATGAATATATAGGATGAATGTTTGAATGTCATGAATATATGAGGTTTTTTTAATTAGAACTTGAATATGTATAACTAATTGTTGGATTAGAAGTTTATATATAACTAAATTTTTAGATTAGATATGAACTTGAAACTTGAATATAACTAATTCTTGGATTAAAAGCTTCTATATAACTAATTTTAAAAATTCTATGAACTTGAATATAATTAATTAGAACTTGAATATAAATAATTTTTTATTAGAAGTTTATAAATAACTTATTTTAGAGATTATATAAATTTGAATTTAGAACTTGAATATAACTAATTCTTGGATTAGAAGTTTATATATAACTAAGTCTAGAAATTAGATATATATGAGCTTGAATTTAGAACTTGAACTTATAATTAGAAGTACATGAATATAACTAGTTTTAGAACTTTGATATGAACTTGAATTTAGAACTTGAACTTGAACTTAAAATAAGAACTTGAATTTAGAACTTGAACTTAAACTTGAATATAACTAATTCTTGATGACCTCAATTAATTAGAAATTAATAATTAAACTTAATTAGAACTTTGGACTTAATTTATAATAACTTGGACTTAATTAGAATTAATATAATTAATTATTTGAAATCTTAAACTTAATTAAAATTTATGAATTAATTAAGCTTGAACTTTGTAGATCTTGAAATGTAGTATTTTTGAACTAATTAATTAGATATATAAGTAATAATAAATTTACTTATCAAATAATTATAAATATATATATATATTAACAATATAAATTAGTTTAATGTAGTAAAATTATTATTAAATTTAATTTATAATATAATTGAATATCTATATTTTGTAGACGGATCATCATTTGTGGATGTGTAATATGCATTATGAAACTGGTGCTTGTTTGAAACCTGAGTTTATTGAAGGTGTTAGAGATTTTATTGAACATACAATGACACTTGACATTTTCAAGAATAATGGATTGGTTAGGTGTCCTTGTAGTGCATGTAGGTGTTTAACTTTTTTTGAACGTATGCTTGCACCACATAGCCAAATTAGGGTTGAACATGATGATAGGGTTTAACATGATAGGGTTGAACATGATAAGGTTCATGAAATGATCAATGATGGTTTCG